>NC_091813.1:10213352-10516383 GCF_041296235.1 Equus asinus | reverse complement strand
TCCTGCCTAAAGACATGTGCACCGCTGAGTTCACCACAGCGTCGCTCCCACTACCCAAGACTTGGAAGCGTCCCTGGAGCCCAGCAAGGGACGAGTGCAGAAGGAAGATGGGCTATAGCCACGCAATGGCATACCAGTCAGCCGGAACCAAGGATGCAATCCAGCCATTTGTGACCACCAGAATGGCTGTGAGGGTTTTAGGGAAGTGAAACAAGCCCCAGGGAGCAAGGCAAGTACCGTAGGACCTCACTTAAGAGGAGAAGAGAAAACAAGCGGTCAGGAACAGGTGGCACGGGACATTTGATTGGGGGTTCCCAGAGACAAAGCGGGGAGGTGTGAGAGGGTGAAACAGATGATGAGGCACAGTGTGTGGTGAGGGCCTGCTATTAGGCTTACGCAGGGGAAGATGATGTAAGCTACACGGAAGTCTACATCGATGAGGATGCAAATCGGAAAGATATAGGATGTTCTAATGCAGGGTTGCGGCAATAAATTCACCTAAAAGCAAAAAAAAATCCAAAATGGGGTCCAGAATGACGGCATAAAGCTTTGGGGCTGAAAGAGATTAGAGAAGGTGAACTTCCAAGGCTGGAAAATCACCTCAAAATGCGTACTGATGCTACAGAAAGGTAGACCCTTCCAAATAGATGAAGAGGAATACTACCCACAGAACATGCTGCCTGCTAAACCCATGCACCCACGGAAAAGGTTACCGTCCAGGATGTTACTACTAATCACCTTCACGAATAATCCAAACAGGCCCACGTGTTCCCAAGCTCAGGCAAAAGGTTGGTCCAAAAGTCCACTTCAGGGCTGGCCCTGTGGCGGAGCGGGTAAGTGCCCACGTTCCGCTTGGCCGGCCCAGGCCTCACTGTTTCAGATCACGGGTGCAGATCACATTAGCAGTGTTAGGACATACAGATTTCATGGTACGGTGCCGACAGGGATCATAAACTAAGTAGCAATGGTGAGGTCACGTTATCAATACGCACCAGAAAAAGAACCGTGAGGCTTTTACAATCCATGAACGCATCTGGTACACTTCCCCAGAGGAAGAAGGAAGGAAAACATGGGACCTGCCAAGGTGGAATCGGCAGAGTGCTAGGAGATGGCACGATCATTGCGCATCAGAGGACTGCCCGGGCAACTTCAACTTGGGAGGGAGTCCAGGACTTTCTCTGGGGAACGTCCACCCACTTGGCCATCTACATGAAATGTAAGAGGTGAAACCCAGGATAATCTTACAGGACAGAAACCAGTGTCTAGAGAGAATGTAGCAGGCCTTCCAAAGTTCGAGGAGCAAGACAGAAACCGACAAGAAATCGAGAAAAAGGAAAACTATCCTACCAGGAAAGGGTGAGGAGTCGGACTGGCCTGAGATGGCTCTGAAACTCTGTGTGCACGCAGGTTGTCAGGACAACTTCGAATTTTGAGGTTGTTTATGACATCACGAGGATCATGTCCGCCAAGATGGCCGCACGGTTACAGACCGAGGATTGGCCTAGGCTAGGCTATTACAGGGAGGGATACCCAGAAACAGCTTTGAGAAACAGAAAGCGGACACAGAAACTGGAAGACATAAAACAGACGCTGATTCGAGGGGTAAGAAAGGAATCCTTGGCAAGAAGCGAGAATAGAGGGACAAGCCCCGAGAGGAGAACGTTGTCATCTATTCAAGTCTATGGGGAGGCCATGCTGATTCAAGCTTGCAACTTGATTGGAAGCAAGAGGCCGGACTTGGGCCTTATCAGACCTACGTGGTCCTTCTGCCTTAAGCATAAGCCAAAGTCAAGAATGAGGTCTTGAGGACGTTGAAGAGAAGACTCGATGCCTCCTTTCCTAGGCCCCTGGCATTCTTTGCAGATCAGTCTCACTTTCCATAGCTCTGGCGTCACGGGGGCCCACCGGGTACATGCTAATGTGTCCCAAGAGATGTCTTGGAAGCCTTGAAGGAATGGAGCCCCGTCACGCTTGGGCTACGTCTCTTTGTTTGGAAGTGCTCTACAAGGGTGCTGAAAAGCACCCTTTTCCACAGGGCTTCGTTCCTTCGTGAAGGCTGCCCTCCCAGGCTAGTGTGCTCAGTTTGCCTCCATCGAAATTCTCTCCCCCTACCTCTTGCCGTAGAAGGATTATTGATTATGTGTTTTGACACCACATGTAAGGAAGTGGGCTGAAAATGAGAACATTACAATTCTGTTTCAAGAAAAATAAACAGGCCAGGGCTGAGGATGTAAGGCAAACAAATGGCACAGCCTATAGAAATAAAGTAAGCCCGTATCTAGACGGCACCTGGGGGAACGTTCCAGGATCAGGGGTGAAGTTCGAAACTTCCCAAATCCGGAAAGGAGACAGAAAAATATCTTCCTGGAGAGAGGGATTCATCAGATTCGTCTAATTTGTCTTGGAAACATTGTGTCCGTGAAGGGGGATGCCAGGACCACCTCGAGTTTGGAGTTTCTGACCTCAGGATGTCAAACCAACCCAGATGACCACGTGTTCCCAGTGCTTAGTTTGACCCAGGCTAGGACAGCAAAGACTCCTTCAAGTGACCGGTGCAAATTCAAAGACAACAACCAAGAGTCACGAAAGCACTCACACCTCGGCCTAGAGAACATACGGTGATTCCCGAAATGCAAAAGGAATCACTTGGAATGAAGGGCAACGGACTGATAAGCATGTCTAAGGGGGATAGCTGAGAAATACCATGACGATTCTCCTATGGAAAAGAGACAAAGGTCCCAGAAAATGGAAGGCGAACAGAAATCACACCTGGATAATCCACAATGAAAGATGATGTCCGTCTTTAGACAGACTCTGCTGGAACGTTTGAAAGGAGGAGAAATTCACAAGCCAAAAGACGGCAGCGAAGGTCAAGGCTGGGCTTATTGGGAAGGCTGAGTTATGAGACTGCTCCATGCGGGCCAGGAAACCGTGTGTCCGTGAAGCTTGCCGGGACAGCAGAGACACGATTCTGACAAATCCTCTGACATCGCAGGGGACCCGAAAAACAACCTGGCCTCATCTACACAGTGCCAGAGTTGGGCTCAAGTAGCATATTCAAGTCCCATTGCCCTCAACTGCAGGTTGCCAACGGAACATTAAAAGGGCGGGCCGGTGGTGCAGCGGTGAGGTCCGCACCTTCTGGGTCGGTGGCCCGGGCTGGGCCGGGTGGACCCTCGGGTGAGCCTGCTCACCACCGCTTCAGGCATTCTGCGGCAGGCGTCCGAGGTAGTGTAGAGGCAGATGGGAAGGGACGTTAGACAGGGCCAGACTTCCACAGCAAATACAGGAGCATTGCCAGCAGATGTGAGCTCAGCGATGCACTTCTGCCAGAACAAAACCGATTCAAAGTTGCAAAGCATAGAGAAACTGAAGCTGAAAAGAAAAAGTGAAAAACTGCATGCCAGTGAGAAGGATGAGATCTCTATGAAGAAACTTAGCAAAACAGGTGAAAGCCATGGCAATGGAAAACTAACAAATGTTGGGGGAAAGAAATTCAAGAAGACACAAGGAGAAAGAAGGAGATTCCAGGATCTAGGAGTGGAAGCATCAACACACTGGAGACGTCCCTACCGGAGCAAGGAATCTCTGGATTCCATGCAATCCCAGTCAAAGTTGCAGCAATGTTTCCCACAGAGACAGAAGAGGGAATCCTAAAGTTTCTAGCCAGCAACAAGAGACCCTGACTAGGCAAAGGAATCCTCAGGAAAACGAAAAAAGCAGGACGTGGCACACTTTCCGATTTCAACATATAGGACGAAGCACTAGGTACCGAGACGGCACAGTCTGGGCCCCAAAACAGGCACACAGACCCATGCAACAGAATCGAGAACCCAGAGCCCAACTCAAACGTACATGGACAGCCCATTTTCGACCAGGCAGCCAAGAGGAGACAGCGGAGAAAGGAGAGTCTCTACCATAAACAGTGCTGGGAAGCCTGCACAGCCACATGGAACACAACGAGAGTACACCATGATGTTACACCTGGCACACACACCACCTGAAATGGATCAAAGCCTTGAATGGCAGACTTGAAACCGTGAACCTTGTAGCAGAAGACCTAGGCAGAGTGCTCTTTGCCATCGGTCTGAGCCGCCTGTTTGGAAGAAGCAAGTCCGACTGGGCCAGGGCAACCAAGTCAACAAGAAACCAACGGGACCACGTCAAATGCGGACGCTTCTGCCCAGTGAAGGAAACCATCGACTGAATGCAAAGATAGCACAACGACTGGGGGAGGATGTTTGCAAACCACACATCGGACAAGGGGTGAAAAGCCCAAAGATGCAATCAACTCGCACGTCCCCACAAGAAAAAAAAACAACAACAAGCCAATGAAAACCTGGGCAGAAGATGGAACCGGAGATTTCTGCCAAGAAGATCGAAAGAGGGCCAACGGGTGCATGAACACTTGTTCACCGTCATTAAGTCTCAGGCCAATGCAAATGCAAACTGCAAGGGCACAGCAGCTCACTGTGGTCAGAATGGCTATAAGGAAGCAGACAGGAAGCCACAAGTGTCAGAGAGGAGGTGGAGAGAAGGGAAGCCTCCTGCACCGTTGGTGGGAGTGCAGACCGGTGCAGCCACTACGCCAAGCGGTGTGGAACTGCCTCAGAACTTGAAGAATCCATGTCCCATATGATCCAGCTATTCCTCTGCGGCGTGTTGATCCAAAGAACTCGGAAACACTCCTGCCTAAAGACATGTGCACCGCTGAGTTCACCACAGCGTCGCTCCCACTACCCAAGACTTGGAAGCGTCCCTGGAGCCCAGCAAGGGACGAGTGCAGAAGGAAGATGGGCTATAGCCACGCAATGGCATACCAGTCAGCCGGAACCAAGGATGCAATCCAGCCATTTGTGACCACCAGAATGGCTGTGAGGGTTTTAGGGAAGTGAAACAAGCCCCAGGGAGAAAGGCAAGTACCGTAGGACCTCACTTAAGAGGAGAAGAAAAAACAAGCGGTCAGGAACAGGTGGCACGGGACATTTCAATGGGGGTTCCCAGAGACAAAGCGGGGAGGTGTGAGAGGGTGAAACAGATGATGAGGCACAGTGTGTGGTGAGGGCCTGCTATTAGGCTTACGCAGGGGAAGATGATGTAAGCTACACGGAAGTCTACATCGATGAGGATGCAAATCGGAAAGATATAGGATGTTCTAATGCAGGGTTGCGGCAATAAATTCACCTAAAAGCAAAAAAAAATCCAAAATGGGGTCCAGAATGACGGCATAAAGCTTTGGGGCTGAAAGAGATTAGAGAAGGTGAACTTCCAAGGCTGGAAAATCACCTCAAAATGCGTACTGATGCTACAGAAAGGTAGACCCTTCCAAATAGATGAAGAGGAATACTACCCACAGAACATGCTGCCTGCTAAACCCATGCACCCACGGAAAAGGTTACCGTCCAGGATGTTACTACTAATCACCTTCACGAATAATCCAAACAGGCCCACGTGTTCCCAAGCTCAGGCAAAAGGTTGGTCCAAAAGTCCACTTCAGGGCCGGCCCTGTGGCGGAGCGGGTAAGTGCCCACGTTCCGCTTGGCCGGCCCAGGCCTCACTGTTTCACCTCACGGGTGCAGATCACATTAGCAGTGTTAGGACATACAGATTTCATGGTCCGGTGCCGACAGGGATCATAAACTAAGTAGCAATGGTGAGGTCACGTTATCAATACGCACCAGAAAAAGAACCGTGAGGCTTTTACAATCCATGAACGCATCTGGTACACTTCCCCAGAGGAAGAAGGAAGGAAAACATGGGACCTGCCAAGGTGGAATCGGCAGAGTGCTAGGAGATGGCACGATCATTGCGCATCAGAGGACTGCCCGGGCAACTTCAACTTGGGAGGGAGTCCAGGACTTTCTCTGGGGAACGTCCACCCACTTGGCCATCTACATGAAATGTAAGAGGTAAAACCCAGGATAATCTTACAGGACAGAAACCAGTGTCTAGAGAGAATGTAGCAGGCCTTCCAAAGTTCGAGGAGCAAGACAGAAACCGACAAGAAATCGAGAAAAAGGAAAACTATCCTACCAGGAAAGGGTGAGGAGTCGGACTGGCCTGAGATGGCTCTGAAACTCTGTGTGCACGCAGGTTGTCAGGACAACTTCGAATTTTGAGGTTGTTTATGACATCACGAGGATCATGTCCGCCAAGATGGCCGCACGGTTACAGACCGAGGATTGGCCTAGGCTAGGCTATTACAGGGAGGGATACCCAGAAACAGCTTTGAGAAACAGAAAGCGGACACAGAAACTGGAAGACATAAAACAGACGCTGATTCGAGGGGTAAGAAAGGAATCCTTGGCAAGAAGCGAGAATAGAGGGACAAGCCCCGAGAGGAGAACGTTGTCATCTATTCAAGTCTATGGGGAGGCCATGCTGATTCAAGCTTGCAACTTGATTGGAAGCAAGAGGCCGGACTTGGGCCTTATCAGACCTACGTGGTCCTTCTGCCTTAAGCATAAGCCAAAGTCAAGAATGAGGTCTTGAGGACGTTGAAGAGAAGACTCGATGCCTCCTTTCCTAGGCCCCTGGCATTCTTTGCAGATCAGTCTCACTTTCCATAGCTCTGGCGTCACGGGGGCCCACCGGGTACATGCTAATGTGTCCCAAGAGATGTCTTGGAAGCCTTGAAGGAATGGAGCCCCGTCACGCTTGGGCTACGTCTCTTTGTTTGGAAGTGCTCTACAAGGGTGCTGAAAAGCACCCTTTTCCACAGGGCTTCGTTCCTTCGTGAAGGCTGCCCTCCCAGGCTAGTGTGCTCAGTTTGCCTCCATCGAAATTCTCTCCCCCTACCTCTTGCCGTAGAAGGATTATTGATTATGTGTTTTGACACCACATGTAAGGAAGTGGGCTGAAAATGAGAACATTACAATTCTGTTTCAAGAAAAATAAACAGGCCAGGGCTGAGGATGTAAGGCAAACAAATGGCACAGCCTATAGAAATAAAGTAAGCCCGTATCTAGAGGGCAACTGGGGGAACGTTCCAGGATCAGGGGTGAAGTTCGAAACATCCCAAATCCGGAAAGGAGACAGAAAAATATCTTTCCTGGAGGGAGGGATTCAACAGATTCGTCCAATTTGTCTTGGAAACATTGTGTCCGTGAAGGGGGATGCCAGGACCACCTCGAGTTTGGAGTTTCTGACCTCAGGATGTCAAACCAACCCAGATGACCACGTGTTCCCAGTGCTTAGTTTGACCCAGGCTAGGACAGCAAAGACTCCTTCAAGTGACCGGTGCAAATTCAAAGACAACAACCAAGAGTCACGAAAGCACTCACACCTCGGCCTAGAGAACATACGGTGATTCCAGAAATGCCAAATGAATCACTTGGAATGAAGGGGAACAGACTGATAAGCATGTCTAAGGGGGAGAGCTGAGAAACACCATGAAGATTCTCCTATGGAAAAGAGACAAAGGTCCCAGAAAATGGAAGGCGAACAGAAATCACCCCTGGATAATCCACAATGAAAGATGATGTCCGTCTTTAGACAGACTCTGCTGGAACGTTTGAAAGGCAGAGAAATCCACAAGCCAAAAGACGGCAGCGAAGGTCAAGGCTGGGCTAAGTGGGAAGGGTGAGTTAGGAGACTGCTCCAAGCGGGCCAGGAAACCGTGTGTCCGTGGAGCTTGCCGGGACAGCAGAGACACGATTATGACCAATCCTCTGACATCGCAGTGGACCCGAAAAACAACCTGGCCTCATCTACACAGTGCCAGAGTTGGGCTCAAGTAGCATATTCAAGTCCCATTGCCCTCAACTGCAGGTTGCCAACGGAACATGAAAGGGGCCGGCCGGTGGTGCAGCGGTGAGGTCCGCACCTTCTGGGTCGGTGGCCCGGGGTGGGCCGGGTGGACCCTCGGGTGAGCCTGCTCACCACTGCTTCAGGCATTCTGGGGCAGGCGTCCGAGGTAGTGTAGAGGCAGATGGGAAGGGACGTTAGACAGGGCCAGACTTCCACAGCAAATACAGGAGCATTGCCAGCAGATGTGAGCTCAGCGATGCACTTCTGCCAGAACAAAACCGATTCAAAGTTGCAAAGCATAGAGAAACTGAAGCTGAAAAGAAAAAGTGAACAACTGCATGCCAGTGAGAAGGATGAGATCTCTATGAAGAAACTTAGCAAAACAGGTGAAAGCCATGGCAATGGAAAACTAACAAACGTTGGGGGACAGAAGTTCAAGAAGACACAAGGAGAAAGAAGGAGATTCCAGGATCTAGGAGTGGAAGCATCAACACACTGGAGACGTCCCTACCGGAGCAAGGAATCTCTGGATTCCATGCAATCCCAGTCAAAGTTGCAGCAATGTTTCCCACAGAGACAGAAGAGGGAATCCTAAAGTTTCTAGCCAGCAACAAGAGACCCTGACTAGGCAAAGGAATCCTCAGGAAAACGAAAAAAGCAGGACGTGGCACACTTTCCGATTTCAACATATAGGACGAAGCACTAGGTACCGAGACGGCACAGTCTGGGCCCCAAAACAGGCACACAGACCCATGCAACAGAATCGAGAACCCAGAGCCCAACTCAAACGTACATGGACAGCCCATTTTCGACCAGGGAGCCAAGAGGAGACAGCGGAGAAAGGAGAGTCTCTACCATAAACGGTGCTGGGAAGCCTGCACAGCCACATGGAACACAACGAGAGTACACCATGATGTTACACCTGGCACACACACCACCTGAAATGGATCAAAGCCTTGAATGGCAGACTTGAAACCGTGAACCTTGTAGCAGAAGACCTAGGCAGAGTGCTCTTTGCCATCGGTCTGAGCCGCCTGTTTGGAAGAAGCAAGTCCGACTGGGCCAGGGCAACCAAGTCAACAAGAAACCAACGGGACCACGTCAAATGCGGACGCTTCTGCCCAGTGAAGGAAACCATCGACTGAATGCAAAGATAGCACAACGACTGGGGGAGGATGTTTGCAAACCACACATCGGACAAGGGGTGAAAAGCCCAAAGATGCAATCAACTCGAACGTCCCCACAGGAAAAAAACAACAACAAGCCAGTGAAAACCTGGGCAGAAGATGGAACCGGAGATTTCTGCCAAGAAGATCGAAAGAGGGCCAACGGGTGCATGAACACTTGTTCACCGTCATTAAGTCTCAGGCCAATGCAAATGCAAACTGCAAGGGCACAGCAGCTCACTGTGGTCAGAATGGCTATAAGGAAGCAGACAGGAAGCCACAAGTGTCAGAGAGGAGGTGGAGAGAAGGGAAGCCTCCTGCACCGTTGGTGGGAGTGCAGACCGGTGCAGCCACTACGCCAAGCGGTGTGGAACTGCCTCAGAACTTGAAGAATCCATGTCCCATATGATCCAGCTATTCCTCTGCGGCGTGTTGATCCAAAGAACTCGGAAACACTCCTGCCTAAAGACATGTGCACCGCTGAGTTCACCACAGCGTCGCTCCCACTACCCAAGACTTGGAAGCCTCCCTGGAGCCCAGCAAGGGACGAGTGCAGAAGGAAGATGGGCTATAGCCACGCAATGGCATACCAGTCAGCCGGAACCAAGGATGCAATCCAGCCACTTGTGACCACCAGAATGGCTGTGAGGGTTTTAGGGAAGTGAAACAAGCCCCAGGGAGCAAGGCAAGTACCGTAGGACCTCACTTAAGAGGAGAAGAAAAAACAAGCGGTCAGGAACAGGTGTCACGGGACATTTGATTGGGGGTTCCCAGAGACAAAGCGGGGAGGTGTGAGAGGGTGAAACAGATGATGAGGCACAAGTGTGTGGTGAGGGCCTGGTATTAGGCTTACGCAGGGGAAGATGATGTAAGCTACACGGAAGTCTACATCGATGAGGATGCAAATCGGAAAGATATAGGATGTTCTAATGCAGGGTTGCGGCAATAAATTCACCTAAAAGCAAAAAAAAATCCAAAGTGGGGTCCAGAATGATGGCATAAAGCTTTGGGGCTGAAAGAGATTAGAGAAGGTGAACTTCCAAGGCTGGAAAATCACCTCAAAATGCGTACTGATGCTACAGAAAGGTAGACCCTTCCAAATAGATGAAGAGGAATACTACCCACAGAACATGCTGCCTGCTAAACCCATGCACCCACGGAAAAGGTTACCGTCCAGCATGTTACTACTAATCACCTTCACGAATAATCCAAACAGGCCCACGTGTTCCCAAGCTCAGGCAAAAGGTTGGTCCAAAAGTCCACTTCAGGGCCGGCCCTGTGGCGGAGCGGGTAAGTGCCCACGTTCCGCTTGGCCGGCCCAGGCCTCACTGTTTCACCTCACGGGTGCAGATCACATTAGCAGTGTTAGGACATACAGATTTCATGGTACGGTGCGGACAGGGATCATAAACTAAGTAGCAATGGTGAGGTCACGTTATCAATACGCACCAGAAAAAGAACCGTGAGGCTTTTACAATCCATGAACGCATCTGGTACACTTCCCCAGAGGAAGAAGGAAGGAAAACATGGGACCTGCCAAGGTGGAATCGGCAGAGTGCTAGGAGATGGCACGATCATTGCGCATCAGAGGACTGCCCGGGCAACTTCAACTTGGGAGGGAGTCCAGGACTTTCTCTGGGGAACGTCCACCCACTTGGCCATCTACATGAAATGTAAGAGGTAAAACCCAGGATAATCTTACAGGACAGAAACCAGTGTCTAGAGAGAATGTAGCAGGCCTTCCAAAGTTCGAGGAGCAAGACAGAAACCGACAAGAAATCGAGAAAAAGGAAAACTATCCTACCAGGAAAGGGTGAGGAGTCGGACTGGCCTGAGATGGCTCTGAAACTCTGTGTGCACGCAGGTTGTCAGGACAACTTCGAATTTTGAGGTTGTTTATGACATCACGAGGATCATGTCCGCCAAGATGGCCGCACGGTTACAGACTGAGGATTGGCCTAGGCTAGGCTATTACAGGGAGGGATACCCAGAAACAGCTTTGAGAAACAGAAAGCGGACACAGAAACTGGAAGACATAAAACAGACGCTGATTCGAGGGGTAAGAAAGGAATCCTTGGCAAGAAGCGAGAATAGAGGGACAAGCCCCGAGAGGAGAACGTTGTCATCTATTCAAGTCTATGGGGAGGCCATGCTGATTCAAGCTTGCAACTTGATTGGAAGCAAGAGGCCGGACTTGGGCCTTATCAGACCTACGTGGTCCTTCTGCCTTAAGCATAAGCCAAAGTCAAGAATGAGGTCTTGAGGACGTTGAAGAGAAGACTCGATGCCTCCTTTCCTAGGCCCCTGGCATTCTTTGCAGATCAGTCTCACTTTCCATAGCTGTGGCGTCACGGGGGCCCACCGGGTACATGCTAATGTGTCCCAAGAGATGTCTTGGAAGCCTTGAAGGAATGGAGCCCCGTCACGCTTGGGCTACGTCTCTTTGTTTGGAAGTGCTCTACAAGGGTGCTGAAAAGCACCCTTTTCCACAGGGCTTCGTTCCTTCGTGAAGGCTGCCCTCCCAGGCTAGTGTGCTCAGTTTGCCTCCATCGAAATTCTCTCCCCCTACCTCTTGCCATAGAAGGATTATTGATTATGTGTTTTGACACCACATGTAAGGAAGTGGGCTGAAAATGAGAACATTACAATTCTGTTTCAAGAAAAATAAACAGGCCAGGGCTGAGGATGTAAGGCAAACAAATGGCACAGCCTATAGAAATAAAGTAAGCCCGTATCTAGACGGCACCTGGGGGAACGATCCAGGATCAGGGGTGAAGTTCGAAACTTCCCAAATCCGGAAAGGAGACAGAAAAATATCTTTCCTGGAGAGAGGGATTCATCAGATTCGTCTAATTTGTCTTGGAAACATTGTGTCCGTGAAGGGGGATGCCAGGACCACCTCGAGTTTGGAGTTTCTGACCTCAGGATGTCAAACCAACCCAGATGACCACGTGTTCCCAGTGCTTAGTTTGACCCAGGCTAGGACAGCAAAGACTCCTTCAAGTGACCGGTGCAAATTCAAAGACAACAACCAAGAGTCACGAAAGCACTCACACCTCGGCCTAGAGAACATACGGTGATTCCAGAAATGGCAAATGAATCACTTGGAATGAAGGGGAACGGACTGATAAGCATGTCTAAGGGGGAGAGCTGAGAAACACCATGACGATTCTCCTATGGAAAAGAGACAAAGGTCCCAGAAAATGGAAGGCGAACAGAAATCACCCCTGGATAATCCACAATGAAAGATGATGTCCGTCTTTAGACAGACTCTGCTGGAACGTTTGAAAGGCAGAGAAATTCACAAGCCAAAAGACGGCAGCGAAGGTCAAGGCTGGGCTAAGTGGGAAGGGTGAGTTAGGAGACTGCTCCAAGCGGGCCAGGAAACCGTGTGTCCGTGGAGCTTGCCGGGACAGCAGAGACACGATTATGACCAATCCTCTGACATCGCAGTGGACCCGAAAAACAACCTGGCCTCATCTACACAGTGCCAGAGTTGGGCTCAAGTAGCATATTCAAGTCCCATTGCCCTCAACTGCAGGTTGCCAACGGAACATGAAAGGGGCCGGCCGGTGGTGCAGCGGTGAGGTCCGCACCTTCTGGGTCGGTGGCCCGGGGTGGGCCGGGTGGACCCTCGGGTGAGCCTGCTCACCACTGCTTCAGGCATTCTGGGGCAGGCGTCCGAGGTAGTGTAGAGGCAGATGGGAAGGGACGTTAGACAGGGCCAGACTTCCACAGCAAATACAGGAGCATTGCCAGCAGATGTGAGCTCAGCGATGCACTTCTGCCAGAACAAAACCGATTCAAAGTTGCAAAGCATAGAGA
The DNA here is from genome assembly GCF_041296235.1 of Equus asinus. Classification (NCBI taxonomy): domain Eukaryota; kingdom Metazoa; phylum Chordata; class Mammalia; order Perissodactyla; family Equidae; genus Equus; species Equus asinus. Next base: position 10,503,643 of record NC_091813.1, on the reverse strand, counting down.
AACTGAAGCTGAAAAGAAAAAGTGAACAACTGCATGCCAGTGAGAAGGATGAGATCTCTATGAAGAAACTTAGCAAAACAGGTGAAAGCCATGGCAATGGAAAACTAACAAACGTTGGGGGACAGAAGTTCAAGAAGACACAAGGAGAAAGAAGGAGATTCCAGGATCTAGGAGTGGAAGCATCAACACACTGGAGACGTCCCTACCGGAGCAAGGAATCTCTGGATTCCATGCAATCCCAGTCAAAGTTGCAGCAATGTTTCCCACAGAGACAGAAGAGGGAATCCTAAAGTTTCTAGCCAGCAACAAGAGACCCTGACTAGGCAAAGGAATCCTCAGGAAAACGAAAAAAGCAGGACGTGGCACACTTTCCGATTTCAACATATAGGACGAAGCACTAGGTACCGAGACGGCACAGTCTGGGCCCCAAAACAGGCACACAGACCCATGCAACAGAATCGAGAACCCAGAGCCCAACTCAAACGTACATGGACAGCCCATTTTCGACCAGGCAGCCAAGAGGAGACAGCGGAGAAAGGAGAGTCTCTACCATAAACGGTGCTGGGAAGCCTGCACAGCCACATGGAACACAACGAGAGTACACCATGATGTTACACCTGGCACACACACCACCTGAAATGGATCAAAGCCTTGAATGGCAGACTTGAAACCGTGAACCTTGTAGCAGAAGACCTAGGCAGAGTGCTCTTTGCCATCGGTCTGAGCCGCCTGTTTGGAAGAAGCAAGTCCGACTGGGCCAGGGCAACCAAGTCAACAAGAAACCAACGGGACCACGTCAAATGCGGACGCTTCTGCCCAGTGAAGGAAACCATCGACTGAATGCAAAGATAGCACAACGACTGGGGGAGGATGTTTGCAAACCACACATCGGACAAGGGGTGAAAAGCCCAAAGATGCAATCAACTCGCACGTCCCCACAGGAAAAAAACAACAACAAGCCAATGAAAACCTGGGCAGAAGATGGAACCGGAGATTTCTGCCAAGAAGATCGAAAGAGGGCCAACGGGTGCATGAACACTTGTTCACCGTCATGAAGTCTCAGGCCAATGCAAATGCAAACTGCAAGGGCACAGCAGCTCACTGTGGTCAGAATGGCTATAAGGAAGCAGACAGGAAGCCACAAGTGTCAGAGAGGAGGTGGAGAGAAGGGAAGCCTCCTGCACCGTTGGTGGGAGTGCAGACCGGTGCAGCCACTACGCCAAGCGGTGTGGAACTGCCTCAGAACTTGAAGAATCCATGTCCCATATGATCCAGCTATTCCTCTGCGGCGTGTTGATCCAAAGAACTCGGAAACACTCCTGCCTAAAGACATGTGCACCGCTGAGTTCACCACAGCGTCGCTCCCACTACCCAAGACTTGGAAGCCTCCCTGGAGCCCAGCAAGGGACGAGTGCAGAAGGAAGATGGGCTATAGCCACGCAATGGCATACCAGTCAGCCGGAACCAAGGATGCAAGCCAGCCACTTGTGACCACCAGAATGGCTGTGAGGGTTTTAGGGAAGTGAAACAAGCCCCAGGGAGCAAGGCAAGTACCGTAGGACCTCACTTAAGAGGAGAAGAAAAAACAAGCGGTCAGGAACAGGTGTCACGGGACATTTGATTGGGGGTTCCCAGAGACAAAGCGGGGAGGTGTGAGAGGGTGAAACAGATGATGAGGCACAAGTGTGTGGTGAGGGCCTGCTATTAGGCTTACGCAGGGGAAGATGATGTAAGCTACACGGAAGTCTACATCGATGAGGATGCAAATCGGAAAGATATAGGATGTTCTAATGCAGGGTTGCGGCAATAAATTCACCTAAAAGCAAAAAAAAATCCAAAGTGGGGTCCAGAATGACGGCATAAAGCTTTGGGGCTGAAAGAGATTAGAGAAGGTGAACTTCCAAGGCTGGAAAATCACCTCAAAATGCGTACTGATGCTACAGAAAGGTAGACCCTTCCAAATAGATGAAGAGGAATACTACCCACAGAACATGCTGCCTGCTAAACCCATGCACCCACGGAAAAGGTTACCGTCCAGCATGTTACTACTAATCACCTTCACGAATAATCCAAACAGGCCCACGTGTTCCCAAGCTCAGGCAAAAGGTTGGTCCAAAAGTCCACTTCAGGGCCGGCCCTGTGGCGGAGCGGGTAAGTGCCCACGTTCCGCTTGGCCGGCCCAGGCCTCACTGTTTCACCTCACGGGTGCAGATCACATTAGCAGTGTTAGGACATACAGATTTCATGGTACGGTGCGGACAGGGATCATAAACTAAGTAGCAATGGTGAGGTCTCGTTATCAATACGCACCAGAAAAAGAACCGTGAGGCTTTTACAATCCATGAACGCATCTGGTACACTTCCCCAGAGGAAGAAGGAAGGGAAACATGGGACCTGCCAAGGTGGAATCGGCAGAGTGCTAGGAGATGGCACGATCATTGCGCATCAGAGGACTGCCCGGGCAACTTCAACTTGGGAGGGAGTCCAGGACTTTCTCTGGGGAACGTCCACCCACTTGGCCATCTACATGAAATGTAAGAGGTGAAAACCAGGATAATTTTACAGGACAGAAACCAGTGTCTAGAGAGAAGGTAGCAGGCCTTCCAAAGTTCGAGGAGCAAGACAGAAACCGACAAGAAATCGAGAAAAAGGAAAACTATCCTACCAGGAAAGGGTGAGGAGTCGGACTGGCCTGAGATGGCTCTGAAACTCTGTGTGCACGCAGGTTGTCAGGACAACTTCGAATTTTGAGGTTGTTTATGACATCACGAGGATCATGTCCGCCAAGATGGCCGCACGGTTACAGACCGAGGATTGGCCTAGGCTAGGCTATTACAGGGAGGGATACCCAGAAACAGCTTTGAGAAACAGAAAGCGGACACAGAAACTGGAAGACATAAAACAGACGCTGATTCGAGGGGTAAGAAAGGAATCCTTGGCAAGAAGCGAGAATAGAGGGACAAGCCCCGAGAGGAGAACGTTGTCATCTATTCAAGTCTATGGGGAGGCCATGCTGATTCAAGCTTGCAACTTGATTGGAAGCAAGAGGCCGGACTTGGGCCTTATCAGACCTACGTGGTCCTTCTGCCTTAAGCATAAGCCAAAGTCAAGAATGAGGTCTTGAGGACGTTGAAGAGAAGACTCGATGCCTCCTTTCCTAGGCCCCTGGCATTCTTTGCAGATCAGTCTCACTTTCCATAGCTCTGGCGTCACGGGGGCCCACCGGGTACATGCTAATGTGTCCCAAGAGATGTCTTGGAAGCCTTGAAGGAATGGAGCCCCGTCACGCTTGGGCTACGTCTCTTTGTTTGGAAGTGCTCTACAAGGGTGCTGAAAAGCACCCTTTTCCACAGGGCTTCGTTCCTTCGTGAAGGCTGCCCTCCCAGGCTAGTGTGCTCAGTTTGCCTCCATCGAAATTCTCTCCCCCTACCTCTTGCCGTAGAAGGATTATTGATTATGTGTTTTGACACCACATGTAAGGAAGTGGGCTGAAAATGAGAACATTACAATTCTGTTTCAAGAAAAATAAACAGGCCAGGGCTGAGGATGTAAGGCAAACAAATGGCACAGCCTATAGAAATAAAGTAAGCCCGTATCTAGACGGCACCTGGGGGAACGATCCAGGATCAGGGGTGAAGTTCGAAACTTCCCAAATCCGGAAAGGAGACAGAAAAATATCTTTCCTGGAGAGAGGGATTCATCAGATTCGTCTAATTTGTCTTGGAAACATTGTGTCCGTGAAGGGGGATGCCAGGACCACCTCGAGTTTGGAGTTTCTGACCTCAGGATGTCAAACCAACCCAGATGACCACGTGTTCCCAGTGCTTAGTTTGACCCAGGCTAGGACAGCAAAGACTCCTTCAAGTGACCGGTGCAAATTCAAAGACAACAACCAAGAGTCACGAAAGCACTCACACCTCGGCCTAGAGAACATACGGTGATTCCAGAAATGGCAAATGAATCACTTGGAATGAAGGGGAACGGACTGATAAGCATGTCTAAGGGGGAGAGCTGAGAAACACCATGACGATTCTCCTATGGAAAAGAGACAAAGGTCCCAGAAAATGGAAGGCGAACAGAAATCACCCCTGGATAATCCACAATGAAAGATGATGTCCGTCTTTAGACAGACTCTGCTGGAACGTTTGAAAGGCAGAGAAATTCACAAGCCAAAAGACGGCAGCGAAGGTCAAGGCTGGGCTAAGTGGGAAGGGTGAGTTAGGAGACTGCTCCAAGCGGGCCAGGAAACCGTGTGTCCGTGGAGCTTGCCGGGACAGCAGAGACACGATTATGACCAATCCTCTGACATCGCAGTGGACCCGAAAAACAACCTGGCCTCATCTACACAGTGCCAGAGTTGGGCTCAAGTAGCATATTCAAGTCCCATTGCCCTCAACTGCAGGTTGCCAACGGAACATGAAAGGGGCCGGCCGGTGGTGCAGCGGTGAGGTCCGCACCTTCTGGGTCGGTGGCCCGGGGTGGGCCGGGTGGACCCTCGGGTGAGCCTGCTCACCACTGCTTCAGGCATTCTGGGGCAGGCGTCCGAGGTAGTGTAGAGGCAGATGGGAAGGGACGTTAGACAGGGCCAGACTTCCACAGCAAATACAGGAGCATTGCCAGCAGATGTGAGCTCAGCGATGCACTTCTGCCAGAACAAAACCGATTCAAAGTTGCAAAGCATAGAGAAACTGAAGCTGAAAAGAAAAAGTGAACAACTGCATGCCAGTGAGAAGGATGAGATCTCTATGAAGAAACTTAGCAAAACAGGTGAAAGCCATGGCAATGGAAAACTAACAAACGTTGGGGGACAGAAGTTCAAGAAGACACAAGGAGAAAGAAGGAGATTCCAGGATCTAGGAGTGGAAGCATCAACACACTGGAGACGTCCCTACCGGAGCAAGGAATCTCTGGATTCCATGCAATCCCAGTCAAAGTTGCAGCAATGTTTCCCACAGAGACAGAAGAGGGAATCCTAAAGTTTCTAGCCAGCAACAAGAGACCCTGACTAGGCAAAGGAATCCTCAGGAAAACGAAAAAAGCAGGACGTGGCACACTTTCCGATTTCAACATATAGGACGAAGCACTAGGTACCGAGACGGCACAGTCTGGGCCCCAAAACAGGCACACAGACCCATGCAACAGAATCGAGAACCCAGAGCCCAACTCAAACGTACATGGACAGCCCATTTTCGACCAGGCAGCCAAGAGGAGACAGCGGAGAAAGGAGAGTCTCTACCATAAACGGTGCTGGGAAGCCTGCACAGCCACATGGAACACAACGAGAGTACACCATGATGTTACACCTGGCACACACACCACCTGAAATGGATCAAAGCCTTGAATGGCAGACTTGAAACCGTGAACCTTGTAGCAGAAGACCTAGGCAGAGTGCTCTTTGCCATCGGTCTGAGCCGCCTGTTTGGAAGAAGCAAGTCCGACTGGGCCAGGGCAACCAAGTCAACAAGAAACCAACGGGACCACGTCAAATGCGGACGCTTCTGCCCAGTGAAGGAAACCATCGACTGAATGCAAAGATAGCACAACGACTGGGGGAGGATGTTTGCAAACCACACATCGGACAAGGGGTGAAAAGCCCAAAGATGCAATCAACTCGCACGTCCCCACAGGAAAAAAACAACAACAAGCCAATGAAAACCTGGGCAGAAGATGGAACCGGAGATTTCTGCCAAGAAGATCGAAAGAGGGCCAACGGGTGCATGAACACTTGTTCACCGTCATGAAGTCTCAGGCCAATGCAAATGCAAACTGCAAGGGCACAGCAGCTCACTGTGGTCAGAATGGCTATAAGGAAGCAGACAGGAAGCCACAAGTGTCAGAGAGGAGGTGGAGAGAAGGGAAGCCTCCTGCACCGTTGGTGGGAGTGCAGACCGGTGCAGCCACTACGCCAAGCGGTGTGGAACTGCCTCAGAACTTGAAGAATCCATGTCCCATATGATCCAGCTATTCCTCTGCGGCGTGTTGATCCAAAGAACTCGGAAACACTCCTGCCTAAAGACATGTGCACCGCTGAGTTCACCACAGCGTCGCTCCCACTACCCAAGACTTGGAAGCCTCCCTGGAGCCCAGCAAGGGACGAGTGCAGAAGGAAGATGGGCTATAGCCACGCAATGGCATACCAGTCAGCCGGAACCAAGGATGCAAGCCAGCCACTTGTGACCACCAGAATGGCTGTGAGGGTTTTAGGGAAGTGAAACAAGCCCCAGGGAGCAAGGCAAGTACCGTAGGACCTCACTTAAGAGGAGAAGAAAAAACAAGCGGTCAGGAACAGGTGTCACGGGACATTTGATTGGGGGTTCCCAGAGACAAAGCGGGGAGGTGTGAGAGGGTGAAACAGATGATGAGGCACAAGTGTGTGGTGAGGGCCTGCTATTAGGCTTACGCAGGGGAAGATGATGTAAGCTACACGGAAGTCTACATCGATGAGGATGCAAATCGGAAAGATATAGGATGTTCTAATGCAGGGTTGCGGCAATAAATTCACCTAAAAGCAAAAAAAAATCCAAAGTGGGGTCCAGAATGACGGCATAAAGCTTTGGGGCTGAAAGAGATTAGAGAAGGTGAACTTCCAAGGCTGGAAAATCACCTCAAAATGCGTACTGATGCTACAGAAAGGTAGACCCTTCCAAATAGATGAAGAGGAATACTACCCACAGAACATGCTGCCTGCTAAACCCATGCACCCACGGAAAAGGTTACCGTCCAGCATGTTACTACTAATCACCTTCACGAATAATCCAAACAGGCCCACGTGTTCCCAAGCTCAGGCAAAAGGTTGGTCCAAAAGTCCACTTCAGGGCCGGCCCTGTGGCGGAGCGGGTAAGTGCCCACGTTCCGCTTGGCCGGCCCAGGCCTCACTGTTTCACCTCACGGGTGCAGATCACATTAGCAGTGTTAGGACATACAGATTTCATGGTACGGTGCGGACAGGGATCATAAACTAAGTAGCAATGGTGAGGTCTCGTTATCAATACGCACCAGAAAAAGAACCGTGAGGCTTTTACAATCCATGAACGCATCTGGTACACTTCCCCAGAGGAAGAAGGAAGGGAAACATGGGACCTGCCAAGGTGGAATCGGCAGAGTGCTAGGAGATGGCACGATCATTGCGCATCAGAGGACTGCCCGGGCAACTTCAACTTGGGAGGGAGTCCAGGACTTTCTCTGGGGAACGTCCACCCACTTGGCCATCTACATGAAATGTAAGAGGTGAAAACCAGGATAATTTTACAGGACAGAAACCAGTGTCTAGAGAGAAGGTAGCAGGCCTTCCAAAGTTCGAGGAGCAAGACAGAAACCGACAAGAAATCGAGAAAAAGGAAAACTATCCTACCAGGAAAGGGTGAGGAGTCGGACTGGCCTGAGATGGCTCTGAAACTCTGTGTGCACGCAGGTTGTCAGGACAACTTCGAATTTTGAGGTTGTTTATGACATCACGAGGATCATGTCCGCCAAGATGGCCGCACGGTTACAGACCGAGGATTGGCCTAGGCTAGGCTATTACAGGGAGGGATACCCAGAAACAGCTTTGAGAAACAGAAAGCGGACACAGAAACTGGAAGACATAAAACAGACGCTGATTCGAGGGGTAAGAAAGGAATCCTTGGCAAGAAGCGAGAATAGAGGGACAAGCCCCGAGAGGAGAACGTTGTCATCTATTCAAGTCTATGGGGAGGCCATGCTGATTCAAGCTTGCAACTTGATTGGAAGCAAGAGGCCGGACTTGGGCCTTATCAGACCTACGTGGTCCTTCTGCCTTAAGCATAAGCCAAAGTCAAGAATGAGGTCTTGAGGACGTTGAAGAGAAGACTCGATGCCTCCTTTCCTAGGCCCCTGGCATTCTTTGCAGATCAGTCTCACTTTCCATAGCTCTGGCGTCACGGGGGCCCACCGGGTACATGCTAATGTGTCCCAAGAGATGTCTTGGAAGCCTTGAAGGAATGGAGCCCCGTCACGCTTGGGCTACGTCTCTTTGTTTGGAAGTGCTCTACAAGGGTGCTGAAAAGCACCCTTTTCCACAGGGCTTCGTTCCTTCGTGAAGGCTGCCCTCCCAGGCTAGTGTGCTCAGTTTGCCTCCATCGAAATTCTCTCCCCCTACCTCTTGCCGTAGAAGGATTATTGATTATGTGTTTTGACACCACATGTAAGGAAGTGGGCTGAAAATGAGAACATTACAATTCTGTTTCAAGAAAAATAAACAGGCCAGGGCTGAGGATGTAAGGCAAACAAATGGCACAGCCTATAGAAATAAAGTAAGCCCGTATCTAGACGGCACCTGGGGGAACGATCCAGGATCAGGGGTGAAGTTCGAAACTTCCCAAATCCGGAAAGGAGACAGAAAAATATCTTTCCTGGAGAGAGGGATTCATCAGATTCGTCTAATTTGTCTTGGAAACATTGTGTCCGTGAAGGGGGATGCCAGGACCACCTCGAGTTTGGAGTTTCTGACCTCAGGATGTCAAACCAACCCAGATGACCACGTGTTCCCAGTGCTTAGTTTGACCCAGGCTAGGACAGCAAAGACTCCTTCAAGTGACCGGTGCAAATTCAAAGACAACAACCAAGAGTCACGAAAGCACTCACACCTCGGCCTAGAGAACATACGGTGATTCCAGAAATGCCAAATGAATCACTTGGAATGAAGGGGAACGGACTGATAAGCATGTCTAAGGGGGAGAGCTGAGAAACACCATGACGATTCTCCTATGGAAAAGAGACAAAGGTCCCAGAAAATGGAAGGCGAACAGAAATCACCCCTGGATAATCCACAATGAAAGATGATGTCCGTCTTTAGACAGACTCTGCTGGAACGTTTGAAAGGCAGAGAAATTCACAAGCCAAAAGACGGCAGCGAAGGTCAAGGCTGGGCTAAGTGGGAAGGGTGAGTTAGGAGACTGCTCCAAGCGGGCCAGGAAACCGTGTGTCCGTGGAGCTTGCCGGGACAGCAGAGACACGATTATGACCAATCCTCTGACATCGCAGTGGACCCGAAAAACAACCTGGCCTCATCTACACAGTGCCAGAGTTGGGCTCAAGTAGCATATTCAAGTCCCATTGCCCTCAACTGCAGGTTGCCAACGGAACATGAAAGGGGCCGGCCGGTGGTGCAGCGGTGAGGTCCGCACCTTCTGGGTCGGTGGCCCGGGGTGGGCCGGGTGGACCCTCGGGTGAGCCTGCTCACCACTGCTTCAGGCATTCTGGGGCAGGCGTCCGAGGTAGTGTAGAGGCAGATGGGAAGGGACGTTAGACAGGGCCAGACTTCCACAGCAAATACAGGAGCATTGCCAGCAGATGTGAGCTCAGCGATGCACTTCTGCCAGAACAAAACCGATTCAAAGTTGCAAAGCATAGAGAAACTGAAGCTGAAAAGAAAAAGTGAACAACTGCATGCCAGTGAGAAGGATGAGATCTCTATGAAGAAACTTAGCAAAACAGGTGAAAGCCATGGCAATGGAAAACTAACAAACGTTGGGGGACAGAAGTTCAAGAAGACACAAGGAGAAAGAAGGAGATTCCAGGATCTAGGAGTGGAAGCATCAACACACTGGAGACGTCCCTACCGGAGCAAGGAATCTCTGGATTCCATGCAATCCCAGTCAAAGTTGCAGCAATGTTTCCCACAGAGACAGAAGAGGGAATCCTAAAGTTTCTAGCCAGCAACAAGAGACCCTGACTAGGCAAAGGAATCCTCAGGAAAACGAAAAAAGCAGGACGTGGCACACTTTCCGATTTCAACATATAGGACGAAGCACTAGGTACCGAGACGGCACAGTCTGGGCCCCAAAACAGGCACACAGACCCATGCAACAGAATCGAGAACCCAGAGCCCAACTCAAACGTACATGGACAGCCCATTTTCGACCAGGGAGCCAAGAGGAGACAGCGGAGAAAGGAGAGTCTCTACCATAAACGGTGCTGGGAAGCCTGCACAGCCACATGGAACACAACGAGAGTACACCATGATGTTACACCTGGCACACACACCACCTGAAATGGATCAAAGCCTTGAATGGCAGACTTGAAACCGTGAACCTTGTAGCAGAAGACCTAGGCAGAGTGCTCTTTGCCATCGGTCTGAGCCGCCTGTTTGGAAGAAGCAAGTCCGACTGGGCCAGGGCAACCAAGTCAACAAGAAACCAACGGGACCACGTCAAATGCGGACGCTTCTGCCCAGTGAAGGAAACCATCGACTGAATGCAAAGATAGCACAACGACTGGGGGAGGATGTTTGCAAACCACACATCGGACAAGGGGTGAAAAGCCCAAAGATGCAATCAACTCGCACGTCCCCACAGGAAAAAAACAACAACAAGCCAATGAAAACCTGGGCAGAAGATGGAACCGGAGATTTCTGCCAAGAAGATCGAAAGAGGGCCAACGGGTGCATGAACACTTGTTCACCGTCATGAAGTCTCAGGCCAATGCAAATGCAAACTGCAAGGGCACAGCAGCTCACTGTGGTCAGAATGGCTATAAGGAAGCAGACAGGAAGCCACAAGTGTCAGAGAGGAGGTGGAGAGAAGGGAAGCCTCCTGCACCGTTGGTGGGAGTGCAGACCGGTGCAGCCACTACGCCAAGCGGTGTGGAACTGCCTCAGAACTTGAAGAATCCATGTCCCATATGATCCAGCTATTCCTCTGCGGCGTGTTGATCCAAAGAACTCGGAAACACTCCTGCCTAAAGACATGTGCACCGCTGAGTTCACCACAGCGTCGCTCCCACTACCCAAGACTTGGAAGCCTCCCTGGAGCCCAGCAAGGGACGAGTGCAGAAGGAAGATGGGCTATAGCCACGCAATGGCATACCAGTCAGCCGGAACCAAGGATGCAAGCCAGCCACTTGTGACCACCAGAATGGCTGTGAGGGTTTTAGGGAAGTGAAACAAGCCCCAGGGAGCAAGGCAAGTACCGTAGGACCTCACTTAAGAGGAGAAGAAAAAACAAGCGGTCAGGAACAGGTGTCACGGGACATTTGATTGGGGGTTCCCAGAGACAAAGCGGGGAGGTGTGAGAGGGTGAAACAGATGATGAGGCACAAGTGTGTGGTGAGGGCCTGCTATTAGGCTTACGCAGGGGAAGATGATGTAAGCTACACGGAAGTCTACATCGATGAGGATGCAAATCGGAAAGATATAGGATGTTCTAATGCAGGGTTGCGGCAATAAATTCACCTAAAAGCAAAAAAAAATCCAAAGTGGGGTCCAGAATGACGGCATAAAGCTTTGGGGCTGAAAGAGATTAGAGAAGGTGAACTTCCAAGGCTGGAAAATCACCTCAAAATGCGTACTGATGCTACAGAAAGGTAGACCCTTCCAAATAGATGAAGAGGAATACTACCCACAGAACATGCTGCCTGCTAAACCCATGCACCCACGGAAAAGGTTACCGTCCAGCATGTTACTACTAATCACCTTCACGAATAATCCAAACAGGCCCACGTGTTCCCAAGCTCAGGCAAAAGGTTGGTCCAAAAGTCCACTTCAGGGCCGGCCCTGTGGCGGAGCGGGTAAGTGCCCACGTTCCGCTTGGCCGGCCCAGGCCTCACTGTTTCACCTCACGGGTGCAGATCACATTAGCAGTGTTAGGACATACAGATTTCATGGTACGGTGCGGACAGGGATCATAAACTAAGTAGCAATGGTGAGGTCTCGTTATCAATACGCACCAGAAAAAGAACCGTGAGGCTTTTACAATCCATGAACGCATCTGGTACACTTCCCCAGAGGAAGAAGGAAGGGAAACATGGGACCTGCCAAGGTGGAATCGGCAGAGTGCTAGGAGATGGCACGATCATTGCGCATCAGAGGACTGCCCGGGCAACTTCAACTTGGGAGGGAGTCCAGGACTTTCTCTGGGGAACGTCCACCCACTTGGCCATCTACATGAAATGTAAGAGGTGAAAACCAGGATAATTTTACAGGACAGAAACCAGTGTCTAGAGAGAAGGTAGCAGGCCTTCCAAAGTTCGAGGAGCAAGACAGAAACCGACAAGAAATCGAGAAAAAGGAAAACTATCCTACCAGGAAAGGGTGAGGAGTCGGACTGGCCTGAGATGGCTCTGAAACTCTGTGTGCACGCAGGTTGTCAGGACAACTTCGAATTTTGAGGTTGTTTATGACATCACGAGGATCATGTCCGCCAAGATGGCCGCACGGTTACAGACCGAGGATTGGCCTAGGCTAGGCTATTACAGGGAGGGATACCCAGAAACAGCTTTGAGAAACAGAAAGCGGACACAGAAACTGGAAGACATAAAACAGACGCTGATTCGAGGGGTAAGAAAGGAATCCTTGGCAAGAAGCGAGAATAGAGGGACAAGCCCCGAGAGGAGAACGTTGTCATCTATTCAAGTCTATGGGGAGGCCATGCTGATTCAAGCTTGCAACTTGATTGGAAGCAAGAGGCCGGACTTGGGCCTTATCAGACCTACGTGGTCCTTCTGCCTTAAGCATAAGCCAAAGTCAAGAATGAGGTCTTGAGGACGTTGAAGAGAAGACTCGATGCCTCCTTTCCTAGGCCCCTGGCATTCTTTGCAGATCAGTCTCACTTTCCATAGCTCTGGCGTCACGGGGGCCCACCGGGTACATGCTAATGTGTCCCAAGAGATGTCTTGGAAGCCTTGAAGGAATGGAGCCCCGTCACGCTTGGGCTACGTCTCTTTGTTTGGAAGTGCTCTACAAGGGTGCTGAAAAGCACCCTTTTCCACAGGGCTTCGTTCCTTCGTGAAGGCTGCCCTCCCAGGCTAGTGTGCTCAGTTTGCCTCCATCGAAATTCTCTCCCCCTACCTCTTGCCGTAGAAGGATTATTGATTATGTGTTTTGACACCACATGTAAGGAAGTGGGCTGAAAATGAGAACATTACAATTCTGTTTCAAGAAAAATAAACAGGCCAGGGCTGAGGATGTAAGGCAAACAAATGGCACAGCCTATAGAAATAAAGTAAGCCCGTATCTAGACGGCACCTGGGGGAACGATCCAGGATCAGGGGTGAAGTTCGAAACTTCCCAAATCCGGAAAGGAGACAGAAAAATATCTTTCCTGGAGAGAGGGATTCATCAGATTCGTCTAATTTGTCTTGGAAACATTGTGTCCGTGAAGGGGGATGCCAGGACCACCTCGAGTTTGGAGTTTCTGACCTCAGGATGTCAAACCAACCCAGATGACCACGTGTTCCCAGTGCTTAGTTTGACCCAGGCTAGGACAGCAAAGACTCCTTCAAGTGACCGGTGCAAATTCAAAGACAACAACCAAGAGTCACGAAAGCACTCACACCTCGGCCTAGAGAACATACGGTGATTCCAGAAATGCCAAATGAATCACTTGGAATGAAGGGGAACGGACTGATAAGCATGTCTAAGGGGGAGAGCTGAGAAACACCATGACGATTCTCCTATGGAAAAGAGACAAAGGTCCCAGAAAATGGAAGGCGAACAGAAATCACCCCTGGATAATCCACAATGAAAGATGATGTCCGTCTTTAGACAGACTCTGCTGGAACGTTTGAAAGGCAGAGAAATTCACAAGCCAAAAGACGGCAGCGAAGGTCAAGGCTGGGCTAAGTGGGAAGGGTGAGTTAGGAGACTGCTCCAAGCGGGCCAGGAAACCGTGTGTCCGTGGAGCTTGCCGGGACAGCAGAGACACGATTATGACCAATCCTCTGACATCGCAGTGGACCCGAAAAACAACCTGGCCTCATCTACACAGTGCCAGAGTTGGGCTCAAGTAGCATATTCAAGTCCCATTGCCCTCAACTGCAGGTTGCCAACGGAACATGAAAGGGGCCGGCCGGTGGTGCAGCGGTGAGGTCCGCACCTTCTGGGTCGGTGGCCCGGGGTGGGCCGGGTGGACCCTCGGGTGAGCCTGCTCACCACTGCTTCAGGCATTCTGGGGCAGGCGTCCGAGGTAGTGTAGAGGCAGATGGGAAGGGACGTTAGACAGGGCCAGACTTCCACAGCAAATACAGGAGCATTGCCAGCAGATGTGAGCTCAGCGATGCACTTCTGCCAGAACAAAACCGATTCAAAGTTGCAAAGCATAGAGAAACTGAAGCTGAAAAGAAAAAGTGAACAACTGCATGCCAGTGAGAAGGATGAGATCTCTATGAAGAAACTTAGCAAAACAGGTGAAAGCCATGGCAATGGAAAACTAACAAACGTTGGGGGACAGAAGTTCAAGAAGACACAAGGAGAAAGAAGGAGATTCCAGGATCTAGGAGTGGAAGCATCAACACACTGGAGACGTCCCTACCGGAGCAAGGAATCTCTGGATTCCATGCAATCCCAGTCAAAGTTGCAGCAATGTTTCCCACAGAGACAGAAGAGGGAATCCTAAAGTTTCTAGCCAGCAACAAGAGACCCTGACTAGGCAAAGGAATCCTCAGGAAAACGAAAAAAGCAGGACGTGGCACACTTTCCGATTTCAACATATAGGACGAAGCACTAGGTACCGAGACGGCACAGTCTGGGCCCCAAAACAGGCACACAGACCCATGCAACAGAATCGAGAACCCAGAGCCCAACTCAAACGTACATGGACAGCCCATTTTCGACCAGGCAGCCAAGAGGAGACAGCGGAGAAAGGAGAGTCTCTACCATAAACGGTGCTGGGAAGCCTGCACAGCCACATGGAACACAACGAGAGTACACCATGATGTTACACCTGGCACACACACCACCTGAAATGGATCAAAGCCTTGAATGGCAGACTTGAAACCGTGAACCTTGTAGCAGAAGACCTAGGCAGAGTGCTCTTTGCCATCGGTCTGAGCCGCCTGTTTGGAAGAAGCAAGTCCGACTGGGCCAGGGCAACCAAGTCAACAAGAAACCAACGGGACCACGTCAAATGCGGACGCTTCTGCCCAGTGAAGGAAACCATCGACTGAATGCAAAGATAGCACAACGACTGGGGGAGGATGTTTGCAAACCACACATCGGACAAGGGGTGAAAAGCCCAAAGATGCAATCAACTCGCACGTCCCCACAGGAAAAAAACAACAACAAGCCAATGAAAACCTGGGCAGAAGATGGAACCGGAGATTTCTGCCAAGAAGATCGAAAGAGGGCCAACGGGTGCATGAACACTTGTTCACCGTCATGAAGTCTCAGGCCAATGCAAATGCAAACTGCAAGGGCACAGCAGCTCACTGTGGTCAGAATGGCTATAAGGAAGCAGACAGGAAGCCACAAGTGTCAGAGAGGAGGTGGAGAGAAGGGAAGCCTCCTGCACCGTTGGTGGGAGTGCAGACCGGTGCAGCCACTACGCCAAGCGGTGTGGAACTGCCTCAGAACTTGAAGAATCCATGTCCCATATGATCCAGCTATTCCTCTGCGGCGTGTTGATCCAAAGAACTCGGAAACACTCCTGCCTAAAGACATGTGCACCGCTGAGTTCACCACAGCGTCGCTCCCACTACCCAAGACTTGGAAGCCTCCCTGGAGCCCAGCAAGGGACGAGTGCAGAAGGAAGATGGGCTATAGCCACGCAATGGCATACCAGTCAGCCGGAACCAAGGATGCAAGCCAGCCACTTGTGACCACCAGAATGGCTGTGAGGGTTTTAGGGAAGTGAAACAAGCCCCAGGGAGCAAGGCAAGTACCGTAGGACCTCACTTAAGAGGAGAAGAAAAAACAAGCGGTCAGGAACAGGTGTCACGGGACATTTGATTGGGGGTTCCCAGAGACAAAGCGGGGAGGTGTGAGAGGGTGAAACAGATGATGAGGCACAAGTGTGTGGTGAGGGCCTGCTATTAGGCTTACGCAGGGGAAGATGATGTAAGCTACACGGAAGTCTACATCGATGAGGATGCAAATCGGAAAGATATAGGATGTTCTAATGCAGGGTTGCGGCAATAAATTCACCTAAAAGCAAAAAAAAATCCAAAGTGGGGTCCAGAATGACGGCATAAAGCTTTGGGGCTGAAAGAGATTAGAGAAGGTGAACTTCCAAGGCTGGAAAATCACCTCAAAATGCGTACTGATGCTACAGAAAGGTAGACCCTTCCAAATAGATGAAGAGGAATACTACCCACAGAACATGCTGCCTGCTAAACCCATGCACCCACGGAAAAGGTTACCGTCCAGGATGTTACTACTAATCACCTTCACGAATAATCCAAACAGGCCCACGTGTTCCCAAGCTCAGGCAAAAGGTTGGTCCAAAAGTCCACTTCAGGGCCGGCCCTGTGGCGGAGCGGGTAAGTGCCCACGTTCCGCTTGGCCGGCCCAGGCCTCACTGTTTCACCTCACGGGTGCAGATCACATTAGCAGTGTTAGGACATACAGATTTCATGGTACGGTGCGGACAGGGATCATAAACTAAGTAGCAATGGTGAGGTCTCGTTATCAATACGCACCAGAAAAAGAACCGTGAGGCTTTTACAATCCATGAACGCATCTGGTACACTTCCCCAGAGGAAGAAGGAAGGGAAACATGGGACCTGCCAAGGTGGAATCGGCAGAGTGCTAGGAGATGGCACGATCATTGCGCATCAGAGGACTGCCCGGGCAACTTCAACTTGGGAGGGAGTCCAGGACTTTCTCTGGGGAACGTCCACCCACTTGGCCATCTACATGAAATGTAAGAGGTGAAAACCAGGATAATTTTACAGGACAGAAACCAGTGTCTAGAGAGAAGGTAGCAGGCCTTCCAAAGTTCGAGGAGCAAGACAGAAACCGACAAGAAATCGAGAAAAAGGAAAACTATCCTACCAGGAAAGGGTGAGGAGTCGGACTGGCCTGAGATGGCTCTGAAACTCTGTGTGCACGCAGGTTGTCAGGACAACTTCGAATTTTGAGGTTGTTTATGACATCACGAGGATCATGTCCGCCAAGATGGCCGCACGGTTACAGACCGAGGATTGGCCTAGGCTAGGCTATTACAGGGAGGGATACCCAGAAACAGCTTTGAGAAACAGAAAGCGGACACAGAAACTGGAAGACATAAAACAGACGCTGATTCGAGGGGTAAGAAAGGAATCCTTGGCAAGAAGCGAGAATAGAGGGACAAGCCCCGAGAGGAGAACGTTGTCATCTATTCAAGTCTATGGGGAGGCCATGCTGATTCAAGCTTGCAACTTGATTGGAAGCAAGAGGCCGGACTTGGGCCTTATCAGACCTACGTGGTCCTTCTGCCTTAAGCATAAGCCAAAGTCAAGAATGAGGTCTTGAGGACGTTGAAGAGAAGACTCGATGCCTCCTTTCCTAGGCCCCTGGCATTCTTTGCAGATCAGTCTCACTTTCCATAGCTGTGGCGTCACGGGGGCCCACCGGGTACATGCTAATGTGTCCCAAGAGATGTCTTGGAAGCCTTGAAGGAATGGAGCCCCGTCACGCTTGGGCTACGTCTCTTTGTTTGGAAGTGCTCTACAAGGGTGCTGAAAAGCACCCTTTTCCACAGGGCTTCGTTCCTTCGTGAAGGCTGCCCTCCCAGGCTAGTGTGCTCAGTTTGCCTCCATCGAAATTCTCTCCCCCTACCTCTTGCCGTAGAAGGATTATTGATTATGTGTTTTGACACCACATGTAAGGAAGTGGGCTGAAAATGAGAACATTACAATTCTGTTTCAAGAAAAATAAACAGGCCAGGGCTGAGGATGTAAGGCAAACAAATGGCACAGCCTATAGAAATAAAGTAAGCCCGTATCTAGACGGCACCTGGGGGAACGATCCAGGATCAGGGGTGAAGTTCGAAACTTCCCAAATCCGGAAAGGAGACAGAAAAATATCTTTCCTGGAGAGAGGGATTCATCAGATTCGTCTAATTTGTCTTGGAAACATTGTGTCCGTGAAGGGGGATGCCAGGACCACCTCGAGTTTGGAGTTTCTGACCTCAGGATGTCAAACCAACCCAGATGACCACGTGTTCCCAGTGCTTAGTTTGACCCAGGCTAGGACAGCAAAGACTCCTTCAAGTGACCGGTGCAAATTCAAAGACAACAACCAAGAGTCACGAAAGCACTCACACCTCGGCCTAGAGAACATACGGTGATTCCAGAAATGGCAAATGAATCACTTGGAATGAAGGGGAACGGACTGATAAGCATGTCTAAGGGGGAGAGCTGAGAAACACCATGACGATTCTCCTATGGAAAAGAGACAAAGGTCCCAGAAAATGGAAGGCGAACAGAAATCACCCCTGGATAATCCACAATGAAAGATGATGTCCGTCTTTAGACAGACTCTGCTGGAACGTTTGAAAGGCAGAGAAATTCACAAGCCAAAAGACGGCAGCGAAGGTCAAGGCTGGGCTAAGTGGGAAGGGTGAGTTAGGAGACTGCTCCAAGCGGGCCAGGAAACCGTGTGTCCGTGGAGCTTGCCGGGACAGCAGAGACACGATTATGACCAATCCTCTGACATCGCAGTGGACCCGAAAAACAACCTGGCCTCATCTACACAGTGCCAGAGTTGGGCTCAAGTAGCATATTCAAGTCCCATTGCCCTCAACTGCAGGTTGCCAACGGAACATGAAAGGGGCCGGCCGGTGGTGCAGCGGTGAGGTCCGCACCTTCTGGGTCGGTGGCCCGGGGTGGGCCGGGTGGACCCTCGGGTGAGCCTGCTCACCACTGCTTCAGGCATTCTGGGGCAGGCGTCCGAGGTAGTGTAGAGGCAGATGGGAAGGGACGTTAGACAGGGCCAGACTTCCACAGCAAATACAGGAGCATTGCCAGCAGATGTGAGCTCAGCGATGCACTTCTGCCAGAACAAAACCGATTCAAAGTTGCAAAGCATAGAGAAACTGAAGCTGAAAAGAAAAAGTGAACAACTGCATGCCAGTGAGAAGGATGAGATCTCTATGAAGAAACTTAGCAAAACAGGTGAAAGCCATGGCAATGGAAAACTAACAAACGTTGGGGGACAGAAGTTCAAGAAGACACAAGGAGAAAGAAGGAGATTCCAGGATCTAGGAGTGGAAGCATCAACACACTGGAGACGTCCCTACCGGAGCAAGGAATCTCTGGATTCCATGCAATCCCAGTCAAAGTTGCAGCAATGTTTCCCACAGAGACAGAAGAGGGAATCCTAAAGTTTCTAGCCAGCAACAAGAGACCCTGACTAGGCAAAGGAATCCTCAGGAAAACGAAAAAAGCAGGACGTGGCACACTTTCCGATTTCAACATATAGGACGAAGCACTAGGTACCGAGACGGCACAGTCTGGGCCCCAAAACAGGCACACAGACCCATGCAACAGAATCGAGAACCCAGAGCCCAACTCAAACGTACATGGACAGCCCATTTTCGACCAGGCAGCCAAGAGGAGACAGCGGAGAAAGGAGAGTCTCTACCATAAACGGTGCTGGGAAGCCTGCACAGCCACATGGAACACAACGAGAGTACACCATGATGTTACACCTGGCACACACACCACCTGAAATGGATCAAAGCCTTGAATGGCAGACTTGAAACCGTGAACCTTGTAGCAGAAGACCTAGGCAGAGTGCTCTTTGCCATCGGTCTGAGCCGCCTGTTTGGAAGAAGCAAGTCCGACTGGGCCAGGGCAACCAAGTCAACAAGAAACCAACGGGACCACGTCAAATGCGGACGCTTCTGCCCAGTGAAGGAAACCATCGACTGAATGCAAAGATAGCACAACGACTGGGGGAGGATGTTTGCAAACCACACATCGGACAAGGGGTGAAAAGCCCAAAGATGCAATCAACTCGCACGTCCCCACAGGAAAAAAACAACAACAAGCCAATGAAAACCTGGGCAGAAGATGGAACCGGAGATTTCTGCCAAGAAGATCGAAAGAGGGCCAACGGGTGCATGAACACTTGTTCACCGTCATGAAGTCTCAGGCCAATGCAAATGCAAACTGCAAGGGCACAGCAGCTCACTGTGGTCAGAATGGCTATAAGGAAGCAGACAGGAAGCCACAAGTGTCAGAGAGGAGGTGGAGAGAAGGGAAGCCTCCTGCACCGTTGGTGGGAGTGCAGACCGGTGCAGCCACTACGCCAAGCGGTGTGGAACTGCCTCAGAACTTGAAGAATCCATGTCCCATATGATCCAGCTATTCCTCTGCGGCGTGTTGATCCAAAGAACTCGGAAACACTCCTGCCTAAAGACATGTGCACCGCTGAGTTCACCACAGCGTCGCTCCCACTACCCAAGACTTGGAAGCCTCCCTGGAGCCCAGCAAGGGACGAGTGCAGAAGGAAGATGGGCTATAGCCACGCAATGGCATACCAGTCAGCCGGAACCAAGGATGCAAGCCAGCCACTTGTGACCACCAGAATGGCTGTGAGGGTTTTAGGGAAGTGAAACAAGCCCCAGGGAGCAAGGCAAGTACCGTAGGACCTCACTTAAGAGGAGAAGAAAAAACAAGCGGTCAGGAACAGGTGTCACGGGACATTTGATTGGGGGTTCCCAGAGACAAAGCGGGGAGGTGTGAGAGGGTGAAACAGATGATGAGGCACAAGTGTGTGGTGAGGGCCTGCTATTAGGCTTACGCAGGGGAAGATGATGTAAGCTACACGGAAGTCTACATCGATGAGGATGCAAATCGGAAAGATATAGGATGTTCTAATGCAGGGTTGCGGCAATAAATTCACCTAAAAGCAAAAAAAAATCCAAAGTGGGGTCCAGAATGACGGCATAAAGCTTTGGGGCTGAAAGAGATTAGAGAAGGTGAACTTCCAAGGCTGGAAAATCACCTCAAAATGCGTACTGATGCTACAGAAAGGTAGACCCTTCCAAATAGATGAAGAGGAATACTACCCACAGAACATGCTGCCTGCTAAACCCATGCACCCACGGAAAAGGTTACCGTCCAGCATGTTACTACTAATCACCTTCACGAATAATCCAAACAGGCCCACGTGTTCCCAAGCTCAGGCAAAAGGTTGGTCCAAAAGTCCACTTCAGGGCCGGCCCTGTGGCGGAGCGGGTAAGTGCCCACGTTCCGCTTGGCCGGCCCAGGCCTCACTGTTTCACCTCACGGGTGCAGATCACATTAGCAGTGTTAGGACATACAGATTTCATGGTACGGTGCGGACAGGGATCATAAACTAAGTAGCAATGGTGAGGTCTCGTTATCAATACGCACCAGAAAAAGAACCGTGAGGCTTTTACAATCCATGAACGCATCTGGTACACTTCCCCAGAGGAAGAAGGAAGGGAAACATGGGACCTGCCAAGGTGGAATCGGCAGAGTGCTAGGAGATGGCACGATCATTGCGCATCAGAGGACTGCCCGGGCAACTTCAACTTGGGAGGGAGTCCAGGACTTTCTCTGGGGAACGTCCACCCACTTGGCCATCTACATGAAATGTAAGAGGTGAAAACCAGGATAATTTTACAGGACAGAAACCAGTGTCTAGAGAGAAGGTAGCAGGCCTTCCAAAGTTCGAGGAGCAAGACAGAAACCGACAAGAAATCGAGAAAAAGGAAAACTATCCTACCAGGAAAGGGTGAGGAGTCGGACTGGCCTGAGATGGCTCTGAAACTCTGTGTGCACGCAGGTTGTCAGGACAACTTCGAATTTTGAGGTTGTTTATGACATCACGAGGATCATGTCCGCCAAGATGGCCGCACGGTTACAGACCGAGGATTGGCCTAGGCTAGGCTATTACAGGGAGGGATACCCAGAAACAGCTTTGAGAAACAGAAAGCGGACACAGAAACTGGAAGACATAAAACAGACGCTGATTCGAGGGGTAAGAAAGGAATCCTTGGCAAGAAGCGAGAATAGAGGGACAAGCCCCGAGAGGAGAACGTTGTCATCTATTCAAGTCTATGGGGAGGCCATGCTGATTCAAGCTTGCAACTTGATTGGAAGCAAGAGGCCGGACTTGGGCCTTATCAGACCTACGTGGTCCTTCTGCCTTAAGCATAAGCCAAAGTCAAGAATGAGGTCTTGAGGACGTTGAAGAGAAGACTCGATGCCTCCTTTCCTAGGCCCCTGGCATTCTTTGCAGATCAGTCTCACTTTCCATAGCTGTGGCGTCACGGGGGCCCACCGGGTACATGCTAATGTGTCCCAAGAGATGTCTTGGAAGCCTTGAAGGAATGGAGCCCCGTCACGCTTGGGCTACGTCTCTTTGTTTGGAAGTGCTCTACAAGGGTGCTGAAAAGCACCCTTTTCCACAGGGCTTCGTTCCTTCGTGAAGGCTGCCCTCCCAGGCTAGTGTGCTCAGTTTGCCTCCATCGAAATTCTCTCCCCCTACCTCTTGCCGTAGAAGGATTATTGATTATGTGTTTTGACACCACATGTAAGGAAGTGGGCTGAAAATGAGAACATTACAATTCTGTTTCAAGAAAAATAAACAGGCCAGGGCTGAGGATGTAAGGCAAACAAATGGCACAGCCTATAGAAATAAAGTAAGCCCGTATCTAGACGGCACCTGGGGGAACGATCCAGGATCAGGGGTGAAGTTTGAAACTTCCCAAATCCGGAAAGGAGACAGAAAAATATCTTTCCTGGAGAGAGGGATTCATCAGATTCGTCTAATTTGTCTTGGAAACATTGTGTCCGTGAAGGGGGATGCCAGGACCACCTCGAGTTTGGAGTTTCTGACCTCAGGATGTCAAACCAACCCAGATGACCACGTGTTCCCAGTGCTTAGTTTGACCCAGGCTAGGACAGCAAAGACTCCTTCAAGTGACCGGTGCAAATTCAAAGACAACAACCAAGAGTCACGAAAGCACTCACACCTCGGCCTAGAGAACATACGGTGATTCCAGAAATGCCAAATGAATCACTTGGAATGAAGGGGAACGGACTGATAAGCATGTCTAAGGGGGAGAGCTGAGAAACACCATGACGATTCTCCTATGGAAAAGAGACAAAGGTCCCAGAAAATGGAAGGCGAACAGAAATCACCCCTGGATAATCCACAATGAAAGATGATGTCCGTCTTTAGACAGACTCTGCTGGAACGTTTGAAAGGCAGAGAAATTCACAAGCCAAAAGACGGCAGCGAAGGTCAAGGCTGGGCTAAGTGGGAAGGGTGAGTTAGGAGACTGCTCCAAGCGGGCCAGGAAACCGTGTGTCCGTGGAGCTTGCCGGGACAGCAGAGACACGATTATGACCAATCCTCTGACATCGCAGTGGACCCGAAAAACAACCTGGCCTCATCTACACAGTGCCAGAGTTGGGCTCAAGTAGCATATTCAAGTCCCATTGCCCTCAACTGCAGGTTGCCAACGGAACATGAAAGGGGCCGGCCGGTGGTGCAGCGGTGAGGTCCGCACCTTCTGGGTCGGTGGCCCGGGGTGGGCCGGGTGGACCCTCGGGTGAGCCTGCTCACCACTGCTTCAGGCATTCTGGGGCAGGCGTCCGAGGTAGTGTAGAGGCAGATGGGAAGGGACGTTAGACAGGGCCAGACTTCCACAGCAAATACAGGAGCATTGCCAGCAGATGTGAGCTCAGCGATGCACTTCTGCCAGAACAAAACCGATTCAAAGTTGCAAAGCATAGAGAAACTGAAGCTGAAAAGAAAAAGTGAACAACTGCATGCCAGTGAGAAGGATGAGATCTCTATGAAGAAACTTAGCAAAACAGGTGAAAGCCATGGCAATGGAAAACTAACAAACGTTGGGGGACAGAAGTTCAAGAAGACACAAGGAGAAAGAAGGAGATTCCAGGATCTAGGAGTGGAAGCATCAACACACTGGAGACGTCCCTACCGGAGCAAGGAATCTCTGGATTCCATGCAATCCCAGTCAAAGTTGCAGCAATGTTTCCCACAGAGACAGAAGAGGGAATCCTAAAGTTTCTAGCCAGCAACAAGAGACCCTGACTAGGCAAAGGAATCCTCAGGAAAACGAAAAAAGCAGGACGTGGCACACTTTCCGATTTCAACATATAGGACGAAGCACTAGGTACCGAGACGGCACAGTCTGGGCCCCAAAACAGGCACACAGACCCATGCAACAGAATCGAGAACCCAGAGCCCAACTCAAACGTACATGGACAGCCCATTTTCGACCAGGCAGCCAAGAGGAGACAGCGGAGAAAGGAGAGTCTCTACCATAAACGGTGCTGGGAAGCCTGCACAGCCACATGGAACACAACGAGAGTACACCATGATGTTACACCTGGCACACACACCACCTGAAATGGATCAAAGCCTTGAATGGCAGACTTGAAACCGTGAACCTTGTAGCAGAAGACCTAGGCAGAGTGCTCTTTGCCATCGGTCTGAGCCGCCTGTTTGGAAGAAGCAAGTCCGACTGGGCCAGGGCAACCAAGTCAACAAGAAACCAACGGGACCACGTCAAATGCGGACGCTTCTGCCCAGTGAAGGAAACCATCGACTGAATGCAAAGATAGCACAACGACTGGGGGAGGATGTTTGCAAACCACACATCGGACAAGGGGTGAAAAGCCCAAAGATGCAATCAACTCGCACGTCCCCACAGGAAAAAAACAACAACAAGCCAATGAAAACCTGGGCAGAAGATGGAACCGGAGATTTCTGCCAAGAAGATCGAAAGAGGGCCAACGGGTGCATGAACACTTGTTCACCGTCATTAAGTCTCAGGCCAATGCAAATGCAAACTGCAAGGGCACAGCAGCTCACTGTGGTCAGAATGGCTATAAGGAAGCAGACAGGAAGCCACAAGTGTCAGAGAGGAGGTGGAGAGAAGGGAAGCCTCCTGCACCGTTGGTGGGAGTGCAGACCGGTGCAGCCACTACGCCAAGCGGTGTGGAACTGCCTCAGAACTTGAAGAATCCATGTCCCATATGATCCAGCTATTCCTCTGCGGCGTGTTGATCCAAAGAACTCGGAAACACTCCTGCCTAAAGACATGTGCACCGCTGAGTTCACCACAGCGTCGCTCCCACTACCCAAGACTTGGAAGCCTCCCTGGAGCCCAGCAAGGGACGAGTGCAGAAGGAAGATGGGCTATAGCCACGCAATGGCATACCAGTCAGCCGGAACCAAGGATGCAAGCCAGCCACTTGTGACCACCAGAATGGCTGTGAGGGTTTTAGGGAAGTGAAACAAGCCCCAGGGAGCAAGGCAAGTACCGTAGGACCTCACTTAAGAGGAGAAGAAAAAACAAGCGGTGAGGAACAGGTGTCACGGGACATTTGATTGGGGGTTCCCAGAGACAAAGCGGGGAGGTGTGAGAGGGTGAAACAGATGATGAGGCACAAGTGTGTGGTGAGGGCCTGCTATTAGGCTTACGCAGGGGAAGATATTGTAAGCTACACGGAAGTCTACATCGATGAGGATGCAAATCGGAAAGATATAGGATGTTCTAATGCAGGGTTGCGGCAATAAATTCACCTAAAAGCAAAAAAAAATCCAAAGTGGGGTCCAGAATGACGGCATAAAGCTTTGGGGCTGAAAGAGATTAGAGAAGGTGAACTTCCAAGGCTGGAAAATCACCTCAAAATGCGTACTGATGCTACAGAAAGGTAGACCCTTCCAAATAGATGAAGAGGAATACTACCCACAGAACATGCTGCCTGCTAAACCCATGCACCCACGGAAAAGGTTACCGTCCAGGATGTTACTACTAATCACCTTCACGAATAATCCAAACAGGCCCACGTGTTCCCAAGCTCAGGCAAAAGGTTGGTCCAAAAGTCCACTTCAGGGCCGGCCCTGTGGCGGAGCGGGTAAGTGCCCACGTTCCGCTTGGCCGGCCCAGGCCTCACTGTTCCACCTCACGGGTGCAGATCACATTAGCAGTGTTAGGACATACAGATTTCATGGTACGGTGCCGACAGGGATCATAAACTAAGTAGCAATGGTGAGGTCTCGTTATCAATACGCACCAGAAAAAGAACCGTGAGGCTTTTACAATCCATGAACGCATCTGGTACACTTCCCCAGAGGAAGAAGGAAGGAAAACATGGGACCTGCCAAGGTGGAATCGGCAGAGTGCTAGGAGATGGCACGATCATTGCGCATCAGAGGACTGCCCGGGCAACTTCAACTTGGGAGGGAGTCCAGGACTTTCTCTGGGGAACGTCCACCCACTTGGCCATCTACATGAAATGTAAGAGGTGAAACCCAGGATACTCTTACAGGACAGAAACCAGTGTCTAGAGAGAAGGTAGCAGGCCTTCCAAAGTTCGAGGAGCAAGACAGAAACCGACAAGAAATCGAGAAAAAGGAAAACTATCCTACCAGGAAAGGGTGAGGAGTCGGACTGGCCTGAGATGGCTCTGAAACTCTGTGTGCACGCAGGTTGTCAGGACAACTTCGAATTTTGAGGTTGTTTATGACATCACGAGGATCATGTCCGCCAAGATGGCCGCACGGTTACAGACTGAGGATTGGCCTAGGCTAGGCTATTACAGGGAGGGATACCCAGAAACAGCTTTGAGAAACAGAAAGCGGACACAGAAACTGGAAGACATAAAACAGACGCTGATTCGAGGGGTAAGAAAGGAATCCTTGGCAAGAAGCGAGAATAGAGGGACAAGCCCCGAGAGGAGAACGTTGTCATCTATTCAAGTCTATGGGGAGGCCATGCTGATTCAAGCTTGAAACTTGATTGGAAGCAAGAGGCCGGACTTGGGCCTTATCAGACCTACGTGGTCCTTCTGCCTTAAGCATAAGCCAAAGTCAAGAATGAGGTCTTGAGGACGTTGAAGAGAAGACTCGATGCCGCCTTTCCTAGGCCCCTGGCATTCTTTGCAGATCAGTCTCACTTTCCATAGCTCTGGCGTCACGGGGGCCCACCGGGTACATGCTAATGTGTCCCAAGAGATGTCTTGGAAGCCTTGAAGGAATGGAGCCCCGTCACGCTTGGGCTACGTCTCTTTGTTTGGAAGTGCTCTACAAGGGTGCTGAAAAGCACCCTTTTCCACAGGGCTTCGTTCCTTCGTGAAGGCTGCCCTCCCAGGCTAGTGTGCTCAGTTTGCCTCCATCGAAATTCTCTCCCCCTACCTCTTGCCGTAGAAGGATTATTGATTATGTGTTTTGACACCACATGTAAGGAAGTGGGCTGAAAATGAGAACATTACAATTCTGTTTCAAGAAAAATAAACAGGCCAGGGCTGAGGATGTAAGGCAAACAAATGGCACAGCCTATAGAAATAAAGTAAGCCCGTATCTAGACGGCACCTGGGGGAACGTTCCAGGATCAGGGGTGAAGTTCGACACTTCCCAAATCCGGAAAGGAGACAGAAAAATATCTTTCCTGGAGAGAGGGATTCATCAGATTCGTCTAATTTGTCTTGGAAACATTGTGTCCGTGAAGGGCGATGCCAGGACCACCTCGAGTTTGGAGTTTCTGACCTCAGGATGTCAAACCAACCCAGATGACCACGTGTTCCCAGTGCTTAGTTTGACCCAGGCTAGGACAGCAAAGACTCCTTCAAGTGACCGGTGCAAATTCAAAGACAACAACCAAGAGTCACGAAAGCACTCACACCTCGGCCTAGAGAACATACGGTGATTCCAGAAATGCCAAATGAATCACTTGGAATGAAGGGGAACGGACTGATAAGCATGTCTAAGGGGGAGAGCTGAGAAACACCATGACGATTCTCCTATGGAAAAGAGACAAAGGTCCCAGAAAATGGAAGGCGAACAGAAATCACCCCTGGATAATCCACAATGAAAGATGATGTCCGTCTTTAGACAGACTCTGCTGGAACGTTTGAAAGGCAGAGAAATTCACAAGCCAAAAGACGGCAGCGAAGGTCAAGGCTGGGCTAAGTGGGAAGGGTGAGTTAGGAGACTGCTCCAAGCGGGCCAGGAAACCGTGTGTCCGTGGAGCTTGCCGGGACAGCAGAGACACGATTATGACCAATCCTCTGACATCGCAGTGGACCCGAAAAACAACCTGGCCTCATCTACACAGTGCCAGAGTTGGGCTCAAGTAGCATATTCAAGTCCCATTGCCCTCAACTGCAGGTTGCCAACGGAACATGAAAGGGGCCGGCCGGTGGTGCAGCGGTGAGGTCCGCACCTTCTGGGTCGGTGGCCCGGGGTGGGCCGGGTGGACCCTCGGGTGAGCCTGCTCACCACTGCTTCAGGCATTCTGGGGCAGGCGTCCGAGGTAGTGTAGAGGCAGATGGGAAGGGACGTTAGACAGGGCCAGACTTCCACAGCAAATACAGGAGCATTGCCAGCAGATGTGAGCTCAGCGATGCACTTCTGCCAGAACAAAACCGATTCAAAGTTGCAAAGCATAGAGAAACTGAAGCTGAAAAGAAAAAGTGAACAACTGCATGCCAGTGAGAAGGATGAGATCTCTATGAAGAAACTTAGCAAAACAGGTGAAAGCCATGGCAATGGAAAACTAACAAACGTTGGGGGACAGAAGTTCAAGAAGACACAAGGAGAAAGAAGGAGATTCCAGGATCTAGGAGTGGAAGCATCAACACACTGGAGACGTCCCTACCGGAGCAAGGAATCTCTGGATTCCATGCAATCCCAGTCAAAGTTGCAGCAATGTTTCCCACAGAGACAGAAGAGGGAATCCTAAAGTTTCTAGCCAGCAACAAGAGACCCTGACTAGGCAAAGGAATCCTCAGGAAAACGAAAAAAGCAGGACGTGGCACACTTTCCGATTTCAACATATAGGACGAAGCACTAGGTACCGAGACGGCACAGTCTGGGCCCCAAAACAGGCACACAGACCCATGCAACAGAATCGAGAACCCAGAGCCCAACTCAAACGTACATGGACAGCCCATTTTCGACCAGGCAGCCAAGAGGAGACAGCGGAGAAAGGAGAGTCTCTACCATAAACGGTGCTGGGAAGCCTGCACAGCCACATGGAACACAACGAGAGTACACCATGATGTTACACCTGGCACACACACCACCTGAAATGGATCAAAGCCTTGAATGGCAGACTTGAAACCGTGAACCTTGTAGCAGAAGACCTAGGCAGAGTGCTCTTTGCCATCGGTCTGAGCCGCCTGTTTGGAAGAAGCAAGTCCGACTGGGCCAGGGCAACCAAGTCAACAAGAAACCAACGGGACCACGTCAAATGCGGACGCTTCTGCCCAGTGAAGGAAACCATCGACTGAATGCAAAGATAGCACAACGACTGGGGGAGGATGTTTGCAAACCACACATCGGACAAGGGGTGAAAAGCCCAAAGATGCAATCAACTCGCACGTCCCCACAGGAAAAAAACAACAACAAGCCAATGAAAACCTGGGCAGAAGATGGAACCGGAGATTTCTGCCAAGAAGATCGAAAGAGGGCCAACGGGTGCATGAACACTTGTTCACCGTCATTAAGTCTCAGGCCAATGCAAATGCAAACTGCAAGGGCACAGCAGCTCACTGTGGTCAGAATGGCTATAAGGAAGCAGACAGGAAGCCACAAGTGTCAGAGAGGAGGTGGAGAGAAGGGAAGCCTCCTGCACCGTTGGTGGGAGTGCAGACCGGTGCAGCCACTACGCCAAGCGGTGTGGAACTGCCTCAGAACTTGAAGAATCCATGTCCCATATGATCCAGCTATTCCTCTGCGGCGTGTTGATCCAAAGAACTCGGAAACACTCCTGCCTAAAGACATGTGCACCGCTGAGTTCACCACAGCGTCGCTCCCACTACCCAAGACTTGGAAGCCTCCCTGGAGCCCAGCAAGGGACGAGTGCAGAAGGAAGATGGGCTATAGCCACGCAATGGCATACCAGTCAGCCGGAACCAAGGATGCAAGCCAGCCACTTGTGACCACCAGAATGGCTGTGAGGGTTTTAGGGAAGTGAAACAAGCCCCAGGGAGCAAGGCAAGTACCGTAGGACCTCACTTAAGAGGAGAAGAAAAAACAAGCGGTGAGGAACAGGTGTCACGGGACATTTGATTGGGGGTTCCCAGAGACAAAGCGGGGAGGTGTGAGAGGGTGAAACAGATGATGAGGCACAAGTGTGTGGTGAGGGCCTGCTATTAGGCTTACGCAGGGGAAGATATTGTAAGCTACACGGAAGTCTACATCGATGAGGATGCAAATCGGAAAGATATAGGATGTTCTAATGCAGGGTTGCGGCAATAAATTCACCTAAAAGCAAAAAAAAATCCAAAGTGGGGTCCAGAATGACGGCATAAAGCTTTGGGGCTGAAAGAGATTAGAGAAGGTGAACTTCCAAGGCTGGAAAATCACCTCAAAATGCGTACTGATGCTACAGAAAGGTAGACCCTTCCAAATAGATGAAGAGGAATACTACCCACAGAACATGCTGCCTGCTAAACCCATGCACCCACGGAAAAGGTTACCGTCCAGGATGTTACTACTAATCACCTTCACGAATAATCCAAACAGGCCCACGTGTTCCCAAGCTCAGGCAAAAGGTTGGTCCAAAAGTCCACTTCAGGGCCGGCCCTGTGGCGGAGCGGGTAAGTGCCCACGTTCCGCTTGGCCGGCCCAGGCCTCACTGTTCCACCTCACGGGTGCAGATCACATTAGCAGTGTTAGGACATACAGATTTCATGGTACGGTGCCGACAGGGATCATAAACTAAGTAGCAATGGTGAGGTCTCGTTATCAATACGCACCAGAAAAAGAACCGTGAGGCTTTTACAATCCATGAACGCATCTGGTACACTTCCCCAGAGGAAGAAGGAAGGAAAACATGGGACCTGCCAAGGTGGAATCGGCAGAGTGCTAGGAGATGGCACGATCATTGCGCATCAGAGGACTGCCCGGGCAACTTCAACTTGGGAGGGAGTCCAGGACTTTCTCTGGGGAACGTCCACCCACTTGGCCATCTACATGAAATGTAAGAGGTGAAACCCAGGATACTCTTACAGGACAGAAACCAGTGTCTAGAGAGAAGGTAGCAGGCCTTCCAAAGTTCGAGGAGCAAGACAGAAACCGACAAGAAATCGAGAAAAAGGAAAACTATCCTACCAGGAAAGGGTGAGGAGTCGGACTGGCCTGAGATGGCTCTGAAACTCTGTGTGCACGCAGGTTGTCAGGACAACTTCGAATTTTGAGGTTGTTTATGACATCACGAGGATCATGTCCGCCAAGATGGCCGCACGGTTACAGACTGAGGATTGGCCTAGGCTAGGCTATTACAGGGAGGGATACCCAGAAACAGCTTTGAGAAACAGAAAGCGGACACAGAAACTGGAAGACATAAAACAGACGCTGATTCGAGGGGTAAGAAAGGAATCCTTGGCAAGAAGCGAGAATAGAGGGACAAGCCCCGAGAGGAGAACGTTGTCATCTATTCAAGTCTATGGGGAGGCCATGCTGATTCAAGCTTGAAACTTGATTGGAAGCAAGAGGCCGGACTTGGGCCTTATCAGACCTACGTGGTCCTTCTGCCTTAAGCATAAGCCAAAGTCAAGAATGAGGTCTTGAGGACGTTGAAGAGAAGACTCGATGCCGCCTTTCCTAGGCCCCTGGCATTCTTTGCAGATCAGTCTCACTTTCCATAGCTCTGGCGTCACGGGGGCCCACCGGGTACATGCTAATGTGTCCCAAGAGATGTCTTGGAAGCCTTGAAGGAATGGAGCCCCGTCACGCTTGGGCTACGTCTCTTTGTTTGGAAGTGCTCTACAAGGGTGCTGAAAAGCACCCTTTTCCACAGGGCTTCGTTCCTTCGTGAAGGCTGCCCTCCCAGGCTAGTGTGCTCAGTTTGCCTCCATCGAAATTCTCTCCCCCTACCTCTTGCCGTAGAAGGATTATTGATTATGTGTTTTGACACCACATGTAAGGAAGTGGGCTGAAAATGAGAACATTACAATTCTGTTTCAAGAAAAATAAACAGGCCAGGGCTGAGGATGTAAGGCAAACAAATGGCACAGCCTATAGAAATAAAGTAAGCCCGTATCTAGACGGCACCTGGGGGAACGTTCCAGGATCAGGGGTGAAGTTCGAAACTTCCCAAATCCGGAAAGGAGACAGAAAAATATCTTTCCTGGAGAGAGGGATTCATCAGATTCGTCTAATTTGTCTTGGAAACATTGTGTCCGTGAAGGGGGATGCCAGGACCACCTCGAGTTTGGAGTTTCTGACCTCAGGATGTCAAACCAACCCAGATGACCACGTGTTCCCAGTGCTTAGTTTGACCCAGGCTAGGACAGCAAAGACTCCTTCAAGTGACCGGTGCAAATTCAAAGACAACAACCAAGAGTCACGAAAGCACTCACACCTCGGCCTAGAGAACATACGGTGATTCCAGAAATGCCAAATGAATCACTTGGAATGAAGGGGAACGGACTGATAAGCATGTCTAAGGGGGAGAGCTGAGAAACACCGTGACGATTCTCCTATGGAAAAGAGACAAAGGTCCCAGAAAATGGAAGGCGAACAGAAATCACCCCTGGATAATCCACAATGAAAGATGATGTCCGTCTTTAGACAGACTCTGCTGGAACGTTTGAAAGGCAGAGAAATTCACAAGCCAAAAGACGGCAGCGAAGGTCAAGGCTGGGCTAAGTGGGAAGGGTGAGTTAGGAGACTGCTCCAAGCGGGCCAGGAAACCGTGTGTCCGTGGAGCTTGCCGGGACAGCAGAGACACGATTATGACCAATCCTCTGACATCGCAGTGGACCCGAAAAACAACCTGGCCTCATCTACACAGTGCCAGAGTTGGGCTCAAGTAGCATATTCAAGTCCCATTGCCCTCAACTGCAGGTTGCCAACGGAACATGAAAGGGGCCGGCCGGTGGTGCAGCGGTGAGGTCCGCACCTTCTGGGTCGGTGGCCCGGGGTGGGCCGGGTGGACCCTCGGGTGAGCCTGCTCACCACTGCTTCAGGCATTCTGGGGCAGGCGTCCGAGGTAGTGTAGAGGCAGATGGGAAGGGACGTTAGACAGGGCCAGACTTCCACAGCAAATACAGGAGCATTGCCAGCAGATGTGAGCTCAGCGATGCACTTCTGCCAGAACAAAACCGATTCAAAGTTGCAAAGCATAGAGAAACTGAAGCTGAAAAGAAAAAGTGAACAACTGCATGCCAGTGAGAAGGATGAGATCTCTATGAAGAAACTTAGCAAAACAGGTGAAAGCCATGGCAATGGAAAACTAACAAACGTTGGGGGACAGAAGTTCAAGAAGACACAAGGAGAAAGAAGGAGATTCCAGGATCTAGGAGTGGAAGCATCAACACACTGGAGACGTCCCTACCGGAGCAAGGAATCTCTGGATTCCATGCAATCCCAGTCAAAGTTGCAGCAATGTTTCCCACAGAGACAGAAGAGGGAATCCTAAAGTTTCTAGCCAGCAACAAGAGACCCTGACTAGGCAAAGGAATCCTCAGGAAAACGAAAAAAGCAGGACGTGGCACACTTTCCGATTTCAACATATAGGACGAAGCACTAGGTACCGAGACGGCACAGTCTGGGCCCCAAAACAGGCACACAGACCCATGCAACAGAATCGAGAACCCAGAGCCCAACTCAAACGTACATGGACAGCCCATTTTCGACCAGGCAGCCAAGAGGAGACAGCGGAGAAAGGAGAGTCTCTACCATAAACGGTGCTGGGAAGCCTGCACAGCCACATGGAACACAACGAGAGTACACCATGATGTTACACCTGGCACACACACCACCTGAAATGGATCAAAGCCTTGAATGGCAGACTTGAAACCGTGAACCTTGTAGCAGAAGACCTAGGCAGAGTGCTCTTTGCCATCGGTCTGAGCCGCCTGTTTGGAAGAAGCAAGTCCGACTGGGCCAGGGCAACCAAGTCAACAAGAAACCAACGGGACCACGTCAAATGCGGACGCTTCTGCCCAGTGAAGGAAACCATCGACTGAATGCAAAGATAGCACAACGACTGGGGGAGGATGTTTGCAAACCACACATCGGACAAGGGGTGAAAAGCCCAAAGATGCAATCAACTCGCACGTCCCCACAGGAAAAAAACAACAACAAGCCAATGAAAACCTGGGCAGAAGATGGAACCGGAGATTTCTGCCAAGAAGATCGAAAGAGGGCCAACGGGTGCATGAACACTTGTTCACCGTCATGAAGTCTCAGGCCAATGCAAATGCAAACTGCAAGGGCACAGCAGCTCACTGTGGTCAGAATGGCTATAAGGAAGCAGACAGGAAGCCACAAGTGTCAGAGAGGAGGTGGAGAGAAGGGAAGCCTCCTGCACCGTTGGTGGGAGTGCAGACCGGTGCAGCCACTACGCCAAGCGGTGTGGAACTGCCTCAGAACTTTAAGAATCCATGTCCCATATGATCCAGCTATTCCTCTGCGGCGTGTTGATCCAAAGAACTCGGAAACACTCCTGCCTAAAGACATGTGCACCGCTGAGTTCACCACAGCGTCGCTCCCACTACCCAAGACTTGGAAGCCTCCCTGGAGCCCAGCAAGGGACGAGTGCAGAAGGAAGATGGGCTATAGCCACGCAATGGCATACCAGTCAGCCGGAACCAAGGATGCAATCCAGCCACTTGTGACCACCAGAATGGCTGTGAGGGTTTTAGGGAAGTGAAACAAGCCCCAGGGAGCAAGGCAAGTACCGTAGGACCTCACTTAAGAGGAGAAGAGAAAACAAGCGGTCAGGAACAGGTGGCACGGGACATTTCATTGGGGGTTCCCAGAGACAAAGCGGGGAGGTGTGAGAGGGTGAAACAGATGATGAGGCACAAGTGTGTGGTGAGGGCCTGCTATTAGGCTTACGCAGGGGAAGATGATGTAAGCTACACGGAAGTCTACATCGATGAGGATGCAAATCGGAAAGATATAGGATGTTCTAATGCAGGGTTGCGGCAATAAATTCACCTAAAAGCAAAAAAAAATCCAAAATGGGGTCCAGAATGACGGCATAAAGCTTTGGGGCTGAAAGAGATTAGAGAAGGTGAACTTCCAAGGCTGGAAAATCACCTCAAAATGCGTACTGATGCTACAGAAAGGTAGACCCTTCCAAATAGATGAAGAGGAATACTACCCACAGAACATGCTGCCTGCTAAACCCATGCACCCACGGAAAAGGTTACCGTCCAGGATGTTACTACTAATCACCTTCACGAATAATCCAAACAGGCCCACGTGTTCCCAAGCTCAGGCAAAAGGTTGGTCCAAAAGTCCACTTCAGGGCCGGCCCTGTGGCGGAGCGGGTAAGTGCCCACGTTCCGCTTGGCCGGCCCAGGCCTCACTGTTCCACCTCACGGGTGCAGATCACATTAGCAGTGTTAGGACATACAGATTTCATGGTACGGTGCGGACAGGGATCATAAACTAAGTAGCAATGGTGAGGTCTCGTTATCAATACGCACCAGAAAAAGAACCGTGAGGCTTTTACAATCCATGAACGCATCTGGTACACTTCCCCAGAGGAAGAAGGAAGGAAAACATGGGACCTGCCAAGGTGGAATCGGCAGAGTGCTAGGAGATGGCACGATCATTGCGCATCAGAGGACTGCCCGGGCAACTTCAACTTGGGAGGGAGTCCAGGACTTTCTCTGGGGAACGTCCACCCACTTGGCCATCTACATGAAATGTAAGAGGTGAAACCCAGGATACTCTTACAGGACAGAAACCAGTGTCTAGAGAGAAGGTAGCAGGCCTTCCAAAGTTCGAGGAGCAAGACAGAAACCGACAAGAAATCGAGAAAAAGGAAAACTATCCTACCAGGAAAGGGTGAGGAGTCGGACTGGCCTGAGATGGCTCTGAAACTCTGTGTGCACGCAGGTTGTCAGGACAACTTCGAATTTTGAGGTTGTTTATGACATCACGAGGATCATGTCCGCCAAGATGGCCGCACGGTTACAGACTGAGGATTGGCCTAGGCTAGGCTATTACAGGGAGGGATACCCAGAAACAGCTTTGAGAAACAGAAAGCGGACACAGAAACTGGAAGACATAAAACAGACGCTGATTCGAGGGGTAAGAAAGGAATCCTTGGCAAGAAGCGAGAATAGAGGGACAAGCCCCGAGAGGAGAACGTTGTCATCTATTCAAGTCTATGGGGAGGCCATGCTGATTCAAGCTTGAAACTTGATTGGAAGCAAGAGGCCGGACTTGGGCCTTATCAGACCTACGTGGTCCTTCTGCCTTAAGCATAAGCCAAAGTCAAGAATGAGGTCTTGAGGACGTTGAAGAGAAGACTCGATGCCGCCTTTCCTAGGCCCCTGGCATTCTTTGCAGATCAGTCTCACTTTCCGTAGCTCTGGCGTCACGGGGGCCCACCGGGTACATGCTAATGTGTCCCAAGAGATGTCTTGGAAGCCTTGAAGGAATGGAGCCCCGTCATGCTTGGGCTACGTCTCTTTGTTTGGAAGTGCTCTACAAGGGTGCTGAAAAGCACCCTTTTCCACAGGGCTTCGTTCCTTCGTGAAGGCTGCCCTCCCAGGCTAGTGTGCTCAGTTTGCCTCCATCGAAATTCTCTCCCCCTACCTCTTGCCGTAGAAGGATTATTGATTATGTGTTTTGACACCACATGTAAGGAAGTGGGCTGAAAATGAGAACATTACAATTCTGTTTCAAGAAAAATAAACAGGCCAGGGCTGAGGATGTAAGGCAAACAAATGGCACAGCCTATAGAAATAAAGTAAGCCCGTATCTAGACGGCACCTGGGGGAACGTTCCAGGATCAGGGGTGAAGTTCGACACTTCCCAAATCCGGAAAGGAGACAGAAAAATATCTTTCCTGGAGAGAGGGATTCATCAGATTCGTCTAATTTGTCTTGGAAACATTGTGTCCGTGAAGGGGGATGCCAGGACCACCTCGAGTTTGGAGTTTCTGACCTCAGGATGTCAAACCAACCCAGATGACCACGTGTTCCCAGTGCTTAGTTTGACCCAGGCTAGGACAGCAAAGACTCCTTCAAGTGACCGGTGCAAATTCAAAGACAACAACCAAGAGTCACGAAAGCACTCACACCTCGGCCTAGAGAACATACGGTGATTCCAGAAATGCCAAATGAATCACTTGGAATGAAGGGGAACGGACTGATAAGCATGTCTAAGGGGGAGAGCTGAGAAACACCATGAAGATTCTCCTATGGAAAAGAGACAAAGGTCCCAGAAAATGGAAGGCGAACAGAAATCACCCCTGGATAATCCACAATGAAAGATGATGTCCGTCTTTAGACAGACTCTGCTGGAACGTTTGAAAGGCAGAGAAATTCACAAGCCAAAAGACGGCAGCGAAGGTCAAGGCTGGGCTAAGTGGGAAGGGTGAGTTAGGAGACTGCTCCAAGCGGGCCAGGAAACCGTGTGTCCGTGGAGCTTGCCGGGACAGCAGAGACACGATTATGACCAATCCTCTGACATCGCAGTGGACCCGAAAAACAACCTGGCCTCATCTACACAGTGCCAGAGTTGGGCTCAAGTAGCATATTCAAGTCCCATTGCCCTCAACTGCAGGTTGCCAACGGAACATGAAAGGGGCCGGCCGGTGGTGCAGCGGTGAGGTCCGCACCTTCTGGGTCGGTGGCCCGGGGTGGGCCGGGTGGACCCTCGGGTGAGCCTGCTCACCACTGCTTCAGGCATTCTGGGGCAGGCGTCCGAGGTAGTGTAGAGGCAGATGGGAAGGGACGTTAGACAGGGCCAGACTTCCACAGCAAATACAGGAGCATTGCCAGCAGATGTGAGCTCAGCGATGCACTTCTGCCAGAACAAAACCGATTCAAAGTTGCAAAGCATAGAGAAACTGAAGCTGAAAAGAAAAAGTGAACAACTGCATGCCAGTGAGAAGGATGAGATCTCTATGAAGAAACTTAGCAAAACAGGTGAAAGCCATGGCAATGGAAAACTAACCAACGTTGGGGGACAGAAGTTCAAGAAGACACAAGGAGAAAGAAGGAGATTCCAGGATCTAGGAGTGGAAGCATCAACACACTGGAGACGTCCCTACCGGAGCAAGGAATCTCTGGATTCCATGCAATCCCAGTCAAAGTTGCAGCAATGTTTCCCACAGAGACAGAAGAGGGAATCCTAAAGTTTCTAGCCAGCAACAAGAGACCCTGACTAGGCAAAGGAATCCTCAGGAAAACGAAAAAAGCAGGACGTGGCACACTTTCCGATTTCAACATATAGGACGAAGCACTAGGTACCGAGACGGCACAGTCTGGGCCCCAAAACAGGCACACAGACCCATGCAACAGAATCGAGAACCCAGAGCCCAACTCAAACGTACATGGACAGCCCATTTTCGACCAGGCAGCCAAGAGGAGACAGCGGAGAAAGGAGAGTCTCTACCATAAACGGTGCTGGGAAGCCTGCACAGCCACATGGAACACAACGAGAGTACACCATGATGTTACACCTGGCACACACACCACCTGAAATGGATCAAAGCCTTGAATGGCAGACTTGAAACCGTGAACCTTGTAGCAGAAGA
The DNA here is from genome assembly GCF_041296235.1 of Equus asinus. Taxonomy (NCBI): domain Eukaryota; kingdom Metazoa; phylum Chordata; class Mammalia; order Perissodactyla; family Equidae; genus Equus; species Equus asinus. The sequence goes on along the minus strand of NC_091813.1, from coordinate 10,465,463 downwards.
CCTAGGCAGAGTGCTCTTTGCCATCGGTCTGAGCCGCCTGTTTGGAAGAAGCAAGTCCGACTGGGCCAGGGCAACCAAGTCAACAAGAAACCAACGGGACCACGTCAAATGCGGACGCTTCTGCCCAGTGAAGGAAACCATCGACTGAATGCAAAGATAGCACAACGACTGGGGGAGGATGTTTGCAAACCACACATCGGACAAGGGGTGAAAAGCCCAAAGATGCAATCAACTCGCACGTCCCCACAGGAAAAAAACAACAACAAGCCAATGAAAACCTGGGCAGAAGATGGAACCGGAGATTTCTGCCAAGAAGATCGAAAGAGGGCCAACGGGTGCATGAACACTTGTTCACCGTCATTAAGTCTCAGGCCAATGCAAATGCAAACTGCAAGGGCACAGCAGCTCACTGTGGTCAGAATGGCTATAAGGAAGCAGACAGGAAGCCACAAGTGTCAGAGAGGAGGTGGAGAGAAGGGAAGCCTCCTGCACCGTTGGTGGGAGTGCAGACCGGTGCAGCCACTACGCCAAGCGGTGTGGAACTGCCTCAGAACTTTAAGAATCCATGTCCCATATGATCCAGCTATTCCTCTGCGGCGTGTTGATCCAAAGAACTCGGAAACACTCCTGCCTAAAGACATGTGCACCGCTGAGTTCACCACAGCGTCGCTCCCACTACCCAAGACTTGGAAGCCTCCCTGGAGCCCAGCAAGGGACGAGTGCAGAAGGAAGATGGGCTATAGCCACGCAATGGCATACCAGTCAGCCGGAACCAAGGATGCAATCCAGCCATTTGTGACCACCAGAATGGCTGTGAGGGTTTTAGGGAAGTGAAACAAGCCCCAGGGAGCAAGGCAAGTACCGTAGGACCTCACTTAAGAGGAGAAGAGAAAACAAGCGGTCAGGAACAGGTGTCACGGGACATTTGATTGGGGGTTCCCAGAGACAAAGCGGGGAGGTGTGAGAGGGTGAAACAGATGATGAGGCACAAGTGTGTGGTGAGGGCCTGCTATTAGGCTTACGCAGGGGAAGATGATGTAAGCTACACGGAAGTCTACATCGATGAGGATGCAAATCGGAAAGATATAGGATGTTCTAATGCAGGGTTGCGGCAATAAATTCACCTAAAAGCAAAAAAAAATCCAAAATGGGGTCCAGAATGACGGCATAAAGCTTTGGGGCTGAAAGAGATTAGAGAAGGTGAACTTCCAAGGCTGGAAAATCACCTCAAAATGCGTACTGATGCTGCAGAAAGGTAGACCCTTCCAAATAGATGAAGAGGAATACTACCCACAGAACATGCTGCCTGCTAAACCCATGCACCCACGGAAAAGGTTACCGTCCAGGATGTTACTACTAATCACCTTCACGAATAATCCAAACAGGCCCACGTGTTCCCAAGCTCAGGCAAAAGGTTGGTCCAAAAGTCCACTTCAGGGCCGGCCCTGTGGCGGAGCGGGTAAGTGCCCACGTTCCGCTTGGCCGGCCGAGGCCTCACTGTTTCAGATCACGGGTGCAGATCACATTAGCAGTGTTAGGACATACAGATTTCATGGTACGGTGCGGACAGGGATCATAAACTAAGTAGCAATGGTGAGGTCTCGTTATCAATACGCACCAGAAAAAGAACCGTGAGGCTTTTACAATCCATGAACGCATCTGGTACACTTCCCCAGAGGAAGAAGGAAGGAAAACATGGGACCTGCCAAGGTGGAATCGGCAGAGTGCTAGGAGATGGCACGATCATTGCGCATCAGAGGACTGCCCGGGCAACTTCAACTTGGGAGGGAGTCCAGGACTTTCTCTGGGGAACGTCCACCCACTTGGCCATCTACATGAAATGTAAGAGGTGAAACCCAGGATAATCTTACAGGACAGAAACCAGTGTCTAGAGAGAAGGTAGCAGGCCTTCCAAAGTTCGAGGAGCAAGACAGAAACCGACAAGAAATCGAGAAAAAGGAAAACTATCCTACCAGGAAAGGGTGAGGAGTCGGACTGGCCTGAGATGGCTCTGAAACTCTGTGTGCACGCAGGTTGTCAGGACAACTTCGAATTTTGAGGTTGTTTATGACATCACGAGGATCATGTCCGCCAAGATGGCCGCACGGTTACAGACTGAGGATTGGCCTAGGCTAGGCTATTACAGGGAGGGATACCCAGAAACAGCTTTGAGAAACAGAAAGCGGACACAGAAACTGGAAGACATAAAACAGACGCTGATTCGAGGGGTAAGAAAGGAATCCTTGGCAAGAAGCGAGAATAGAGGGACAAGCCCCGAGAGGAGAACGTTGTCATCTATTCAAGTCTATGGGGAGGCCATGCTGATTCAAGCTTGCAACTTGATTGGAAGCAAGAGGCCGGACTTGGGCCTTATCAGACCTACGTGGTCCTTCTGCCTTAAGCATAAGCCAAAGTCAAGAATGAGGTCTTGAGGACGTTGAAGAGAAGACTCGATGCCTCCTTTCCTAGGCCCCTGGCATTCTTTGCAGATCAGTCTCACTTTCCATAGCTCTGGCATCACGGGGGCCCACCGGGTACATGCTAATGTGTCCCAAGAGATGTCTTGGAAGCCTTGAAGGAATGGAGCCCCGTCACGCTTGGGCTACGTCTCTTTGTTTGGAAGTGCTCTACAAGGGTGCTGAAAAGCACCCTTTTCCACAGGGCTTCGTTCCTTCGTGAAGGCTGCCCTCCCAGGCTAGTGTGCTCAGTTTGCCTCCATCGAAATTCTCTCCCCCTACCTCTTGCCGTAGAAGGATTATTGATTATGTGTTTTGACACCACATGTAAGGAAGTGGGCTGAAAATGAGAACATTACAATTCTGTTTCAAGAAAAATAAACAGGCCAGGGCTGAGGATGTAAGGCAAACAAATGGCACAGCCTATAGAAATAAAGTAAGCCCGTATCTAGACGGCACCTGGGGGAACGTTCCAGGATCAGGGGTGAAGTTCGACACTTCCCAAATCCGGAAAGGAGACAGAAAAATATCTTTCCTGGAGAGAGGGATTCATCAGATTCGTCTAATTTGTCTTGGAAACATTGTGTCCGTGAAGGGGGTTGCCAGGACCACCTCGAGTTTGGAGTTTCTGACCTCAGGATGTCAAACCAACCCAGATGACCACGTGTTCCCAGTGCTTAGTTTGACCCAGGCTAGGACAGCAAAGACTCCTTCAAGTGACCGGTGCAAATTCAAAGACAACAACCAAGAGTCACGAAAGCACTCACACCTCGGCCTAGAGAACATACGGTGATTCCAGAAATGCCAAATGAATCACTTGGAATGAAGGGGAACGGACTGATAAGCATGTCTAAGGGGGAGAGCTGAGAAACACCATGACGATTCTCCTATGGAAAAGAGACAAAGGTCCCAGAAAATGGAAGGCGAACAGAAATCACCCCTGGATAATCCACAATGAAAGATGATGTCCGTCTTTAGACAGACTCTGCTGGAACGTTTGAAAGGCAGAGAAATTCACAAGCCAAAAGCCGGCAGCGAAGGTCAAGGCTGGGCTAAGTGGGAAGGGTGAGTTAGGAGACTGCTCCAAGCAGGCCAGGAAACCGTGTGTCCGTGGAGCTTGCCGGGACAGCAGAGACACGATTATGACCAATCCTCTGACATCGCAGTGGACCCGAAAAACAACCTGGCCTCATCTACACAGTGCCAGAGTTGGGCTCAAGTAGCATATTCAAGTCCCATTGCCCTCAACTGCAGGTTGCCAACGGAACATGAAAGGGGCCTGCCGGTGGTGCAGCGGTGAGGTCCGCACCTTCTGGGTCGGTGGCCCGGGGTGGGCCGGGTGGACCCTCGGGTGAGCCTGCTCACCACTGCTTCAGGCATTCTGGGGCAGGCGTCCGAGGTAGTGTAGAGGCAGATGGGAAGGGACGTTAGACAGGGCCAGACTTCCACAGCAAATACAGGAGCATTGCCAGCAGATGTGAGCTCAGCGATGCACTTCTGCCAGAGCAAAACCGATTCATAGTTGCAAAGCAGAGAGAAACTGAAGCTGAAAAGAAAAAGTGAACCACTGCATGCCAGTGAGAAGGATGAGATCTCTATGAAGAAACTTAGCAAAACAGGTGAAAGCCATGGCAATGGAAAACTAACCAACGTTGGGGGACAGAAGTTCAAGAAGACACAAGGAGAAAGAAGGAGATTCCAGGATCTAGGAGTGGAAGCATCAACACACTGGAGACGTCCCTACCGGAGCAAGGAATCTCTGGATTCCATGCAATCCCAGTCAAAGTTGCAGCAATGTTTCCCACAGAGACAGAAGAGGGAATCCTAAAGCTTCTAGCCAGCAACAAGAGACCCTGACTAGGCAAAGGAATCCTCAGGAAAACGAAAAAAGCAGGACGTGGCACACTTTCCAATTTCAACATATAGGACGAAGCACTAGGTACCGAGACGGCACAGTCTGGGCCCCAAAACAGGCACACAGACCCATGCAACAGAATCGAGAACCCAGAGCCCAACTCAAACGTACATGGACAGCCCATTTTCGACCAGGCAGCCAAGAGGAGACAGCGGAGAAAGGAGAGTCTCTACCATAAACGGTGCTGGGAAGCCTGCACAGCCACATGGAACACAACGAGAGTACACCATGATGTTACACCTGGCACACACACCACCTGAAATGGATCAAAGCCTTGAATGGCAGACTTGAAACCGTGAACCTTGTAGCAGAAGACCTAGGCAGAGTGCTCTTTGCCATCGGTCTGAGCCGCCTGTTTGGAAGAAGCAAGTCCGACTGGGCCAGGGCAACCAAGTCAACAAGAAACCAACGGGACCACGTCAAATGCGGACGCTTCTGCCCAGTGAAGGAAACCATCGACTGAATGCAAAGATAGCACAACGACTGGGGGAGGATGTTTGCAAACCACACATCGGACAAGGGGTGAAAAGCCCAAAGATGCAATCAACTCGCACGTCCCCACAGGAAAAAAACAACAACAAGCCAATGAAAACCTGGGCAGAAGATGGAACCGGAGATTTCTGCCAAGAAGATCGAAAGAGGGCCAACGGGTGCATGAACACTTGTTCACCGTCATTAAGTCTCAGGCCAATGCAAATGCAAACTGCAAGGGCACAGCAGCTCACTGTGGTCAGAATGGCTATAAGGAAGCAGACAGGAAGCCACAAGTGTCAGAGAGGAGGTGGAGAGAAGGGAAGCCTCCTGCACCGTTGGTGGGAGTGCAGACCGGTGCAGCCACTACGCCAAGCGGTGTGGAACTGCCTCAGAACTTGAAGAATCCATGTCCCATATGATCCAGCTATTCCTCTGCGGCGTGTTGATCCAAAGAACTCGGAAACACTCCTGCCTAAAGACATGTGCACCGCTGAGTTCACCACAGCGTCGCTCCCACTACCCAAGACTTGGAAGCCTCCCTGGAGCCCAGCAAGGGACGAGTGCAGAAGGAAGATGGGCTATAGCCACGCAATGGCATACCAGTCAGCCGGAACCAAGGATGCAATCCAGCCATTTGTGACCACCAGAATGGCTGTGAGGGTTTTAGGGAAGTGAAACAAGCCCCAGGGAGCAAGGCAAGTACCGTAGGACCTCACTTAAGAGGAGAAGAGAAAACAAGCGGTCAGGAACAGGTGTCACGGGACATTTGATTGGGGGTTCCCAGAGACAAAGCGGGGAGGTGTGAGAGGGTGAAACAGATGATGAGGCACAAGTGTGTGGTGAGGGCCTGCTATTAGGCTTACGCAGGGGAAGATGATGTAAGCTACACGGAAGTCTACATCGATGAGGATGCAAATCGGAAAGATATAGGATGTTCTAATGCAGGGTTGCGGCAATAAATTCACCTAAAAGCAAAAAAAAATCCAAAATGGGGTCCAGAATGACGGCATAAAGCTTTGGGGCTGAAAGAGATTAGAGAAGGTGAACTTCCAAGGCTGGAAAATCACCTCAAAATGCGTACTGATGCTACAGAAAGGTAGACCCTTCCAAATAGATGAAGAGGAATACTACCCACAGAACATGCTGCCTGCTAAACCCATGCACCCACGGAAAAGGTTACCGTCCAGGATGTTACTACTAATCACCTTCACGAATAATCCAAACAGGCCCACGTGTTCCCAAGCTCAGGCAACAGGTTGGTCCAAAAGTCCACTTCAGGGCCGGCCCTGTGGCGGAGCGGGTAAGTGCCCACGTTCCGCTTGGCCGGCCCAGGCCTCACTGTTTCACCTCACGGGTGCAGATCACATTAGCAGTGTTAGCACATACAGATTTCATGGTACGGTGCGGACAGGGATCATAAACTAAGTAGCAATGGTGAGGTCACGTTATCAATACGCACCAGAAAAAGAACCGTGAGGCTTTTACAATCCATGAACGCATCTGGTACACTTCCCCAGAGGAAGAAGGAAGGGAAACATGGGACCTGCCAAGGTGGAATCGGCAGAGTGCTAGGAGATGGCACGATCATTGCGCATCAGAGGACTGCCCGGGCAACTTCAACTTGGGAGGGAGTCCAGGACTTTCTCTGGGGAACGTCCATCCACTTGGCCATCTACATGAAATGTAAGAGGTGAAACCCAGGATAATCTTACAGGACAGAAACCAGTGTCTAGAGAGAAGGTAGCAGGCCTTCCAAAGTTCGAGGAGCAAGACAGAAACCGACAAGAAATCGAGAAAAAGGAAAACTATCCTACCAGGAAAGGGTGAGGAGTCGGACTGGCCTGAGATGGCTCTGAAACTCTGTGTGCACGCAGGTTGTCAGGACAACTTCGAATTTTGAGGTTGTTTATGACATCACGAGGATCATGTCCGCCAAGATGGCCGCACGGTTACAGACCGAGGATTGGCCTAGGCTAGGCTATTACAGGGAGGGATACCCAGAAACAGCTTTGAGAAACAGAAAGCGGACACAGAAACTGGAAGACATAAAACAGACGCTGATTCGAGGGGTAAGAAAGGAATCCTTGGCAAGAAGCGAGAATAGAGGGACAAGCCCCGAGAGGAGAACGTTGTCATCTATTCAAGTCTATGGGGAGGCCATGCTGATTCAAGCTTGCAACTTGATTGGAAGCAAGAGGCCGGACTTGGGCCTTATCAGACCTACGTGGTCCTTCTGCCTTAAGCATAAGCCAAAGTCAAGAATGAGGTCTTGAGGACGTTGAAGAGAAGACTCGATGCCTCCTTTCCTAGGCCCCTGGCATTCTTTGCAGATCAGTCTCACTTTCCATAGCTCTGGCGTCACGGGGGCCCACCGGGTACATGCTAATGTGTCCCAAGAGACGTCTTGGAAGCCTTGAAGGAATGGAGCCCCGTCACGCTTGGGCTACGTCTCTTTGTTTGGAAGTGCTCTACAAGGGTGCTGAAAAGCACCCTTTTCCACAGGGCTTCGTTCCTTCGTGAAGGCTGCCCTCCCAGGCTAGTGTGCTCAGTTTGCCTCCATCAAAATTCTCTCCCCCTACCTCTTGCCGTAGAAGGATTATTGATTATGTGTTTTGACACCACATGTAAGGAAGTGGGCTGAAAATGAGAACATTACAATTCTGTTTCAAGAAAAATAAACAGGCCAGGGCTGAGGATGTAAGGCAAACAAATGGCACAGCCTATAGAAATAAAGTAAGCCCGTATCTAGACGGCACCTGGGGGAACGTTCCAGGATCAGGGGTGAAGTTCGACACTTCCCAAATCCGGAAAGGAGACAGAAAAATATCTTTCCTGGAGAGAGGGATTCATCAGATTCGTCTAATTTGTCTTGGAAACATTGTGTCCGTGAAGGGGGATGCCAGGACCACCTCGAGTTTGGAGTTTCTGACCTCAGGATGTCAAACCAACCCAGATGACCACGTGTTCCCAGTGCTTAGTTTGACCCAGGCTAGGACAGCAAAGACTCCTTCAAGTGACCGGTGCAAATTCAAAGACAACAACCAAGAGTCACGAAAGCACTCACACCTCGGCCTAGAGAACATACGGTGATTCCAGAAATGCCAAATGAATCACTTGGAATGAAGGGGAACGGACTGATAAGCATGTCTAAGGGGGAGAGCTGAGAAACACCATGACGATTCTCCTATGGAAAAGAGACAAAGGTCCCAGAAAATGGAAGGCGAACAGAAATCACCCCTGGATAATCCACAATGAAAGATGATGTCCGTCTTTAAACAGACTCTGCTGGAACGTTTGAAAGGCAGAGAAATTCACAAGCCAAAAGACGGCAGCAAAGGTCAAGGCTGGGCTAAGTGGGAAGGGTGAGTTAGGAGACTGCTCCAAGCGGGCCAGGAAACCGTGTGTCCGTGGAGCTTGCCGGGACAGCAGAGACACGATTATGACCAATCCTCTGACATCGCAGTGGACCCGAAAAACAACCTGGCCTCATCTACACAGTGCCAGAGTTGGGCTCAAGTAGCATATTCAAGTCCCATTGCCCTCAACTGCAGGTTGCCAACGGAACATGAAAGGGGCCTGCCGGTGGTGCAGCGGTGAGGTCCGCACCTTCTGGGTCGGTGGCCCGGGGTGGGCCGGGTGGACCCTCGGGTGAGCCTGCTCACCACTGCTTCAGGCATTCTGGGGCAGGCGTCCGAGGTAGTGTAGAGGCAGATGGGAAGGGACGTTAGACAGGGCCAGACTTCCACAGCAAATACAGGAGCATTGCCAGCAGATGTGAGCTCAGCGATGCACTTCTGCCAGAGCAAAACCGATTCATAGTTGCAAAGCAGAGAGAAACTGAAGCTGAAAAGAAAAAGTGAACAACTGCATGCCAGTGAGAAGGATGAGATCTCTATGAAGAAACTTAGCAAAACAGGTGAAAGCCATGGCAATGGAAAACTAACAAACGTTGGGGGACAGAAGTTCAAGAAGACACAAGGAGAAAGAAGGAGATTCCGGGATCTAGGAGTGGAAGCATCAACACACTGGAGACGTCCCTACCGGAGCAAGGAATCTCTGGATTCCATGCAATCCCAGTCAAAGTTGCAGCAATGTTTCCCACAGAGACAGAAGAGGGAATCCTAAAGCTTCTAGCCAGCAACAAGAGACCCTGACTAGGCAAAGGAATCCTCAGGAAAACGAAAAAAGCAGGACGTGGCACACTTTCCGATTTCAACATATAGGACGAAGCACTAGGTACCGAGACGGCACAGTCTGGGCCCCAAAACAGGCACACAGACCCATGCAACAGAATCGAGAACCCAGAGCCCAACTCAAACGTACATGGACAGCCCATTTTCGACCAGGCAGCCAAGAGGAGACAGCGGAGAAAGGAGAGTCTCTACCATAAACGGTGCTGGGAAGCCTGCACAGCCACATGGAACACAACGAGAGTACACCATGATGTTACACCTGGCACACACACCACCTGAAATGGATCAAAGCCTTGAATGGCAGACTTGAAACCGTGAACCTTGTAGCAGAAGACCTAGGCAGAGTGCTCTTTGCCATCGGTCTGAGCCGCCTGTTTGGAAGAAGCAAGTCCGACTGGGCCAGGGCAACCAAGTCAACAAGAAACCAACGGGACCACGTCAAATGCACACACTTCTGCCCAGTGAAGGAAACCATCGACTGAATGCAAAGATAGCACAACGACTGGGGGAGGATGTTTGCAAACCACACATCGGACAAGGGGTGAAAAGCCCAAAGATGCAATCAACTCGCACGTCCCCACAGGAAAAAAACAACAACAAGCCAATGAAAACCTGGGCAGAAGATGGAACCGGAGATTTCTGCCAAGAAGATCGAAAGAGGGCCAACGGGTGCATGAACACTTGTTCACCGTCATGAAGTCTCAGGCCAATGCAAATGCAAACTGCAAGGGCACAGCAGCTCACTGTGGTCAGAATGGCTATAAGGAAGCAGACAGGAAGCCACAAGTGTCAGAGAGGAGGTGGAGAGAAGGGAAGCCTCCTGCACCGTTGGTGGGAGTGCAGACCGGTGCAGCCACTACGCCAAGCGGTGTGGAACTGCCTCAGAACTTGAAGAATCCATGTCCCATATGATCCAGCTATTCCTCTGCGGCGTGTTGATCCAAAGAACTCGGAAACACTCCTGCCTAAAGACATGTGCACCGCTGAGTTCACCACAGCGTCGCTCCCACTACCCAAGACTTGGAAGCCTCCCTGGAGCCCAGCAAGGGACGAGTGCAGAAGGAAGATGGGCTATAGCCACGCAATGTCATACCAGTCAGCCGGAACCAAGGATGCAATCCAGCCACTTGTGACCACCAGAATGGCTGTGAGGGTTTTAGGGAAGTGAAACAAGCCCCAGGGAGCAAGGCAAGTACCGTAGGACCTCACTTAAGAGGAGAAGAAAAAACAAGCGGTCAGGAACAGGTGGCACGGGACATTTGATTGGGGGTTCCCAGAGACAAAGCGGGGAGGTGTGAGAGGGTGAAACAGATGATGAGGCACAAGTGTGTGGTGAGGGCCTGCTATTAGGCTTACGCAGGGGGAGATGATGTAAGCTACACGGAAGTCTACATCGATGAGGATGCAAATCGGAAAGATATAGGATGTTCTAATGCAGGGTTGCGGCAATAAATTCACCTAAAAGCAAAAAAAAATCCAAAATGGGGTCCAGAATGACGGCATAAAGCTTTGGGGCTGAAAGAGATTAGAGAAGGTGAACTTCCAAGGCTGGAAAATCACCTCAAAATGCGTACTGATGCTACAGAAAGGTAGACCCTTCCAAATAGATGAAGAGGAATACTACCCACAGAACATGCTGCCTGCTAAACCCATGCACCCACGGAAAAGGTTACCGTCCAGGATGTTACTACTAATCACCTTCACGAATAATCCAAACAGGCCCACGTGTTCCCAAGCTCAGGCAAAAGGTTGGTCCAAAAGTCCACTTCAGGGCCGGCCCTGTGGCGGAGCGGGTAAGTGCCCACGTTCCGCTTGGCCGGCCCAGGCCTCACTGTTTCACCTCACGGGTGCAGATCACATTAGCAGTGTTAGGACATACAGATTTCATGGTACGGTGCGGACAGGGATCATAAACTAAGTAGCAATGGTGAGGTCTCGTTATCAATACGCACCAGAAAAAGAACCGTGAGGCTTTTACAATCCATGAACGCATCTGGTACACTTCCCCAGAGGAAGAAGGAAGGGAAACATGGGACCTGCCAAGGTGGAATCGGCAGAGTGCTAGGAGATGGCACGATCATTGCGCATCAGAGGACTGCCCGGGCAACTTCAACTTGGGAGGGAGTCCAGGACTTTCTCTGGGGAACGTCCACCCACTTGGCCATCTACATGAAATGTAAGAGGTGAAACCCAGGATAATCTTACAGGACAGAAACCAGTGTCTAGAGAGAAGGTAGCAGGCCTTCCAAAGTTCGAGGAGCAAGACAGAAACCGACAAGAAATCGAGAAACAGGAAAACTATCCTACCAGGAAAGGGTGAGGAGTCGGACTGGCCTGAGATGGCTCTGAAACTCTGTGTGCACGCAGGCTGTCAGGACAACTTCGAATTTTGAGGTTGTTTATGACATCACGAGGATCATGTCCGCCAAGATGGCCGCACGGTTACAGACCGAGGATTGGCCTAGGCTAGGCTATTACAGGGAGGGATACCCAGAAACAGCTTTGAGAAACAGAAAGCGGACACAGAAACTGGAAGACATAAAACAGACGCTGATTCGAGGGGTAAGAAAGGAATCCTTGGCAAGAAGCGAGAATAGAGGGACAAGCCCCGAGAGGAGAACGTTGTCATCTATTCAAGTCTATGGGGAGGCCATGCTGATTCAAGCTTGCAACTTGATTGGAAGCAAGAGGCCGGACTTGGGCCTTATCAGACCTACGTGGTCCTTCTGCCTTAAGCATAAGCCAAAGTCAAGAATGAGGTCTTGAGGACGTTGAAGAGAAGACTCGATGCCTCCTTTCCTAGGCCCCTGGCATTCTTTGCAGATCAGTCTCACTTTCCATAGCTCTGGCGTCACGGGGGCCCACCGGGTACATGCTAATGTGTCCCAAGAGATGTCTTGGAAGCCTTGAAGGAATGGAGCCCCGTCACGCTTGGGCTACGTCTCTTTGTTTGGAAGTGCTCTACAAGGGTGCTGAAAAGCACCCTTTTCCACAGGGCTTCGTTCCCTCGTGAAGGCTGCCCTCCCAGGCTAGTGTGCTCAGTTTGCCTCCATCGAAATTCTCTCCCCCTACCTCTTGCCGTAGAAGGATTATTGATTATGTGTTTTGACACCACATGTAAGGAAGTGGGCTGAAAATGAGAACATTACAATTCTGTTTCAAGAAAAATAAACAGGCCAGGGCTGAGGATGTAAGGCAAACAAATGGCACAGCCTATAGAAATAAAGTAAGCCCGTATCTAGACGGCACCTGGGGGAACGTTCCAGGATCAGGGGTGAAGTTCGACACTTCCCAAATCCGGAAAGGAGACAGAAAAATATCTTTCCTGGAGAGAGGGATTCATCAGATTCGTCTAATTTGTCTTGGAAACATTGTGTCCGTGAAGGGCGATGCCAGGACCACCTCGAGTTTGGAGTTTCTGACCTCAGGATGTCAAACCAACCCAGATGACCACGTGTTCCCAGTGCTTAGTTTGACCCAGGCTAGGACAGCAAAGACTCCTTCAAGTGACCGGTGCAAATTCAAAGACAACAACCAAGAGTCACGAAAGCACTCACACCTCGGCCTAGAGAACATACGGTGATTCCAGAAATGCCAAATGAATCACTTGGAATGAAGGGGAACGGACTGATAAGCATGTCTAAGGGGGAGAGCTGAGAAACACCGTGACGATTCTCCTATGGAAAAGAGACAAAGGTCCCAGAAAATGGAAGGCGAACAGAAATCACCCCTGGATAATCCACAATGAAAGATGATGTCCGTCTTTAGACAGACTCTGCTGGAACGTTTGAAAGGCAGAGAAATTCACAAGCCAAAAGACGGCAGCGAAGGTCAAGGCTGGGCTAAGTGGGAAGGGTGAGTTAGGAGACTGCTCCAAGAGGGCCAGGAAACCGTGTGTCCGTGGAGCTTGCCGGGACAGCAGAGACACGATTATGACCAATCCTCTGACACCGCAGTGGACCCGAAAAACAACCTGGCCTCATCTACACAGTGCCAGAGTTGGGCTCAAGTAGCATATTCAAGTCCCATTGCCCTCAACTGCAGGTTGCCAACGGAACATGAAAGGGGCCTGCCGGTGGTGCAGCGGTGAGGTCCGCACCTTCTGGGTCGGTGGCCCGGGGTGGGCCGGGTGGACCCTCGGGTGAGCCTGCTCACCACTGCTTCAGGCATTCTGGGGCAGGCGTCCGAGGTAGTGTAGAGGCAGATGGGAAGGGACGTTAGACAGGGCCAGACTTCCACAGCAAATACAGGAGCATTGCCAGCAGATGTGAGCTCAGCGATGCACTTCTGCCAGAGCAAAACCGATTCATAGTTGCAAAGCAGAGAGAAACTGAAGTGAAAAGAAAAAGTGAACAACTGCATGCCAGTGAGAAGGATGAGATCTCTATGAAGAAACTTAGCAAAACAGGTGAAAGCCATGGCAATGGAAAACTAACAAACGTTGGGGGACAGAAGTTCAAGAAGACACAAGGAGAAAGAAGGAGATTCCGGGATCTAGGAGTGGAAGCATCAACACACTGGAGACGTCCCTACCGGAGCAAGGAATCTCTGGATTCCATGCAATCCCAGTCAAAGTTGCAGCAATGTTTCCCACAGAGACAGAAGAGGGAATCCTAAAGCTTCTAGCCAGCAACAAGAGACCCTGACTAGGCAAAGGAATCCTCAGGAAAACGAAAAAAGCAGGACGTGGCACACTTTCCGATTTCAACATATAGGACGAAGCACTAGGTACCGAGACGGCACAGTCTGGGCCCCAAAACAGGCACACAGACCCATGCAACAGAATCGAGAACCCAGAGCCCAACTCAAACGTACATGGACAGCCCATTTTCGACCAGGCAGCCAAGAGGAGACAGCGGAGAAAGGAGAGTCTCTACCATAAACGGTGCTGGGAAGCCTGCACAGCCACATGGAACACAACGAGAGTACACCATGATGTTACACCTGGCACACACACCACCTGAAATGGATCAAAGCCTTGAATGGCAGACTTGAAACCGTGAACCTTGTAGCAGAAGACCTAGGCAGAGTGCTCTTTGCCATCGGTCTGAGCCGCCTGTTTGGAAGAAGCAAGTCCGACTGGGCCAGGGCAACCAAGTCAACAAGAAACCAACGGGACCACGTCAAATGCACACACTTCTGCCCAGTGAAGGAAACCATCGACTGAATGCAAAGATAGCACAACGACTGGGGGAGGATGTTTGCAAACCACACATCGGACAAGGGGTGAAAAGCCCAAAGATGCAATCAACTCGCACGTCCCCACAGGAAAAAAACAACAACAAGCCAATGAAAACCTGGGCAGAAGATGGAACCGGAGATTTCTGCCAAGAAGATCGAAAGAGGGCCAACGGGTGCATGAACACTTGTTCACCGTCATGAAGTCTCAGGCCAATGCAAATGCAAACTGCAAGGGCACAGCAGCTCACTGTGGTCAGAATGGCTATAAGGAAGCAGACAGGAAGCCACAAGTGTCAGAGAGGAGGTGGAGAGAAGGGAAGCCTCCTGCACCGTTGGTGGGAGTGCAGACCGGTGCAGCCACTACGCCAAGCGGTGTGGAACTGCCTCAGAACTTGAAGAATCCATGTCCCATATGATCCAGCTATTCCTCTGCGGCGTGTTGATCCAAAGAACTCGGAAACACTCCTGCCTAAAGACATGTGCACCGCTGAGTTCACCACAGCGTCGCTCCCACTACCCAAGACTTGGAAGCCTCCCTGGAGCCCAGCAAGGGACGAGTGCAGAAGGAAGATGGGCTATAGCCACGCAATGGCATACCAGTCAGCCGGAACCAAGGATGCAATCCAGCCACTTGTGACCACCAGAATGGCTGTGAGGGTTTTAGGGAAGTGAAACAAGCCCCAGGGAGCAAGGCAAGTACCGTAGGACCTCACTTAAGAGGAGAAGAAAAAACAAGCGGTCAGGAACAGGTGGCATGGGACATTTGATTGGGGGTTCCCAGAGACAAAGCGGGGAGGTGTGAGAGGGTGAAACAGATGATGAGGCACAAGTGTGTGGTGAGGGCCTGCTATTAGGCTTACGCAGGGGGAGATGATGTAAGCTACACGGAAGTCTACATCGATGAGGATGCAAATCGGAAAGATATAGGATGTTCTAATGCAGGGTTGCGGCAATAAATTCACCTAAAAGCAAAAAAAAATCCAAAATGGGGTCCAGAATGACGGCATAAAGCTTTGGGGCTGAAAGAGATTAGAGAAGGTGAACTTCCAAGGCTGGAAAATCACCTCAAAATGCGTACTGATGCTACAGAAAGGTAGACCCTTCCAAATAGATGAAGAGGAATACTACCCACAGAACATGCTGCCTGCTAAACCCATGCACCCACGGAAAAGGTTACCGTCCAGGATGTTACTACTAATCACCTTCACGAATAATCCAAACAGGCCCACGTGTTCCCAAGCTCAGGCAAAAGGTTGGTCCAAAAGTCCACTTCAGGGCCGGCCCTGTGGCGGAGCGGGTAAGTGCCCACGTTCCGCTTGGCCGGCCCAGGCCTCACTGTTTCACCTCACGGGTGCAGATCACATTAGCAGTGTTAGCACATACAGATTTCATGGTACGGTGCGGACAGGGATCATAAACTAAGTAGCAATGGTGAGGTCACGTTATCAATACGCACCAGAAAAAGAACCGTGAGGCTTTTACAATCCATGAACGCATCTGGTACACTTCCCCAGAGGAAGAAGGAAGGGAAACATGGGACCTGCCAAGGTGGAATCGGCAGAGTGCTAGGAGATGGCACGATCATTGCGCATCAGAGGACTGCCCGGGCAACTTCAACTTGGGAGGGAGTCCAGGACTTTCTCTGGGGAACGTCCACCCACTTGGCCATCTACATGAAATGTAAGAGGTGAAACCCAGGATAATCTTACAGGACAGAAACCAGTGTCTAGAGAGAAGGTAGCAGGCCTTCCAAAGTTCGAGGAGCAAGACAGAAACCGACAAGAAATCGAGAAAAAGGAAAACTATCCTACCAGGAAAGGGTGAGGAGTCGGACTGGCCTGAGATGGCTCTGAAACTCTGTGTGCACGCAGGTTGTCAGGACAACTTCGAATTTTGAGGTTGTTTATGACATCACGAGGATCATGTCCGCCAAGATGGCCGCACGGTTACAGACCGAGGATTGGCCTAGGCTAGGCTATTACAGGGAGGGATACCCAGAAACAGCTTTGAGAAACAGAAAGCGGACACAGAAACTGGAAGACATAAAACAGACGCTGATTCGAGGGGTAAGAAAGGAATCCTTGGCAAGAAGCGAGAATAGAGGGACAAGCCCCGAGAGGAGAACGTTGTCATCTATTCAAGTCTATGGGGAGGCCATGCTGATTCAAGCTTGCAACTTGATTGGAAGCAAGAGGCCGGACTTGGGCCTTATCAGACCTACGTGGTCCTTCTGCCTTAAGCATAAGCCAAAGTCAAGAATGAGGTCTTGAGGACGTTGAAGAGAAGACTCGATGCCTCCTTTCCTAGGCCCCTGGCATTCTTTGCAGATCAGTCTCACTTTCCATAGCTCTGGCGTCACGGGGGCCCACCGGGTACATGCTAATGTGTCCCAAGAGATGTCTTGGAAGCCTTGAAGGAATGGAGCCCCGTCACGCTTGGGCTACGTCTCTTTGTTTGGAAGTGCTCTACAAGGGTGCTGAAAAGCACCCTTTTCCACAGGGCTTCGTTCCCTCGTGAAGGCTGCCCTCCCAGGCTAGTGTGCTCAGTTTGCCTCCATCGAAATTCTCTCCCCCTACCTCTTGCCGTAGAAGGATTATTGATTATGTGTTTTGACACCACATGTAAGGAAGTGGGCTGAAAATGAGAACATTACAATTCTGTTTCAAGAAAAATAAACAGGCCAGGGGTGAGGATGTAAGGCAAACAAATGGCACAGCCTATAGAAATAAAGTAAGCCCGTATCTAGACGGCACCTGGGGGAACGTTCCAGGATCAGGGGTGAAGTTCGACACTTCCCAAATCCGGAAAGGAGACAGAAAAATATCTTTCCTGGAGAGAGGGATTCATCAGATTCGTCTAATTTGTCTTGGAAACATTGTGTCCGTGAAGGGGGATGCCAGGACCACCTCGAGTTTGGAGTTTCTGACCTCAGGATGTCAAACCAACCCAGATGACCACGTGTTCCCAGTGCTTAGTTTGACCCAGGCTAGGACAGCAAAGACTCCTTCAAGTGACCGGTGCAAATTCAAAGACAACAACCAAGAGTCACGAAAGCACTCACACCTCGGCCTAGAGAACATACGGTGATTCCAGAAATGCCAAATGAATCACTTGGAATGAAGGGGAACGGACTGATAAGCATGTCTAAGGGGGAGAGCTGTGAAACACCATGAAGATTCTCCTATGGAAAAGAGACAAAGGTCCCAGAAAATGGAAGGCGAACAGAAATCACCCCTGGATAATCCACAATGAAAGATGATGTCCGTCTTTAGACAGACTCTGCTGGAACGTTTGAAAGGCAGAGAAATTCACAAGCCAAAAGACGGCAGCGAAGGTCAAGGCTGGGCTAAGTGGGAAGGGTGAGTTAGGAGACTGCTCCAAGCGGGCCAGGAAACCGTGTGTCCGTGGAGCTTGCCGGGACAGCAGAGACACGATTATGACCAATCCTCTGACACCGCAGTGGACCCGAAAAACAACCTGGCCTCATCTACACAGTGCCAGAGTTGGGCTCAAGTAGCATATTCAAGTCCCATTGCCCTCAACTGCAGGTTGCCAAGGGAACATGAAAGGGGCCTGCCGGTGGTGCAGCGGTGAGGTCCGCACCTTCTGGGTCGGTGGCCCGGGGTGGGCCGGGTGGACCCTCGGGTGAGCCTGCTCACCACTGCTTCAGGCATTCTGGGGCAGGCGTCCGAGGTAGTGTAGAGGCAGATGGGAAGGGACGTTAGACAGGGCCAGACTTCCACAGCAAATACAGGAGCATTGCCAGCAGATGTGAGCTCAGCGATGCACTTCTGCCAGAGCAAAACCGATTCATAGTTGCAAAGCAGAGAGAAACTGAAGCTGAAAAGAAAAAGTGAACAACTGCATGCCAGTGAGAAGGATGAGATCTCTATGAAGAAACTTAGCAAAACAGGTGAAAGCCATGGCAATGGAAAACTAACAAACGTTGGGGGACAGAAGTTCAAGAAGACACAAGGAGAAAGAAGGAGATTCCGGGATCTAGGAGTGGAAGCATCAACACACTGGAGACGTCCCTACCGGAGCAAGGAATCTCTGGATTCCATGCAATCCCAGTCAAAGTTGCAGCAATGTTTCCCACAGAGACAGAAGAGGGAATCCTAAAGCTTCTAGCCAGCAACAAGAGACCCTGACTAGGCAAAGGAATCCTCAGGAAAACGAAAAAAGCAGGACGTGGCACACTTTCCGATTTCAACATATAGGACGAAGCACTAGGTACCGAGACGGCACAGTCTGGGCCCCAAAACAGGCACACAGACCCATGCAACAGAATCGAGAACCCAGAGCCCAACTCAAACGTACATGGACAGCCCATTTTCGACCAGGCAGCCAAGAGGAGACAGCGGAGAAAGGAGAGTCTCTACCATAAACGGTGCTGGGAAGCCTGCACAGCCACATGGAACACAACGAGAGTACACCATGATGTTACACCTGGCACACACACCACCTGAAATGGATCAAAGCCTTGAATGGCAGACTTGAAACCGTGAACCTTGTAGCAGAAGACCTAGGCAGAGTGCTCTTTGCCATCGGTCTGAGCCGCCTGTTTGGAAGAAGCAAGTCCGACTGGGCCAGGGCAACCAAGTCAACAAGAAACCAACGGGACCACGTCAAATGCGGACGCTTCTGCCCAGTGAAGGAAACCATCGACTGAATGCAAAGATAGCACAACGACTGGGGGAGGATGTTTGCAAACCACACATCGGACAAGGGGTGAAAAGCCCAAAGATGCAATCAACTCGCACGTCCCCACAGGAAAAAAACAACAACAAGCCAATGAAAACCTGGGCAGAAGATGGAACCGGAGATTTCTGCCAAGAAGATCGAAAGAGGGCCAACGGGTGCATGAACACTTGTTCACCGTCATTAAGTCTCAGGCCAATGCAAATGCAAACTGCAAGGGCACAGCAGCTCACTGTGGTCAGAATGGCTATAAGGAAGCAGACAGGAAGCCACAAGTGTCAGAGAGGAGGTGGAGAGAAGGGAAGCCTCCTGCACCGTTGGTGGGAGTGCAGACCGGTGCAGCCACTACGCCAAGCGGTGTGGAACTGCCTCAGAACTTGAAGAATCCATGTCCCATATGATCCAGCTATTCCTCTGCGGCGTGTTGATCCAAAGAACTCGGAAACACTCCTGCCTAAAGACATGTGCACCGCTGAGTTCACCACAGCGTCGCTCCCACTACCCAAGACTTGGAAGCCTCCCTGGAGCCCAGCAAGGGACGAGTGCAGAAGGAAGATGGGCTATAGCCACGCAATGGCATACCAGTCAGCCGGAACCAAGGATGCAATCCAGCCACTTGTGACCACCAGAATGGCTGTGAGGGTTTTAGGGAAGTGAAACAAGCCCCAGGGAGCAAGGCAAGTACCGTAGGACCTCACTTAAGAGGAGAAGAAAAAACAAGCGGTCAGGAACAGGTGGCACGGGACATTTGATTGGGGGTTCCCAGAGACAAAGCGGGGAGGTGTGAGAGGGTGAAACAGATGATGAGGCACAAGTGTGTGGTGAGGGCCTGCTATTAGGCTTACGCAGGGGGAGATGATGTAAGCTACACGGAAGTCTACATCGATGAGGATGCAAATCGGAAAGATATAGGATGTTCTAATGCAGGGTTGCGGCAATAAATTCACCTAAAAGCAAAAAAAAATCCAAAATGGGGTCCAGAATGACGGCATAAAGCTTTGGGGCTGAAAGAGATTAGAGAAGGTGAACTTCCAAGGCTGGAAAATCACCTCAAAATGCGTACTGATGCTACAGAAAGGTAGACCCTTCCAAATAGATGAAGAGGAATACTACCCACAGAACATGCTGCCTGCTAAACCCATGCACCCACGGAAAAGGTTACCGTCCAGGATGTTACTACTAATCACCTTCACGAATAATCCAAACAGGCCCACGTGTTCCCAAGCTCAGGCAAAAGGTTGGTCCAAAAGTCCACTTCAGGGCCGGCCCTGTGGCGGAGCGGGTAAGTGCCCACGTTCCGCTTGGCCGGCCCAGGCCTCACTGTTTCACCTCACGGGTGCAGATCACATTAGCAGTGTTAGCACATACAGATTTCATGGTACGGTGCGGACAGGGATCATAAACTAAGTAGCAATGGTGAGGTCACGTTATCAATACGCACCAGAAAAAGAACCGTGAGGCTTTTACAATCCATGAACGCATCTGGTACACTTCCCCAGAGGAAGAAGGAAGGGAAACATGGGACCTGCCAAGGTGGAATCGGCAGAGTGCTAGGAGATGGCACGATCATTGCGCATCAGAGGACTGCCCGGGCAACTTCAACTTGGGAGGGAGTCCAGGACTTTCTCTGGGGAACGTCCACCCACTTGGCCATCTACATGAAATGTAAGAGGTGAAACCCAGGATAATCTTACAGGACAGAAACCAGTGTCTAGAGAGAAGGTAGCAGGCCTTCCAAAGTTCGAGGAGCAAGACAGAAACCGACAAGAAATCGAGAAAAAGGAAAACTATCCTACCAGGAAAGGGTGAGGAGTCGGACTGGCCTGAGATGGCTCTGAAACTCTGTGTGCACGCAGGTTGTCAGGACAACTTCGAATTTTGAGGTTGTTTATGACATCACGAGGATCATGTCCGCCAAGATGGCCGCACGGTTACAGACCGAGGATTGGCCTAGGCTAGGCTATTACAGGGAGGGATACCCAGAAACAGCTTTGAGAAACAGAAAGCGGACACAGAAACTGGAAGACATAAAACAGACGCTGATTCGAGGGGTAAGAAAGGAATCCTTGGCAAGAAGCGAGAATAGAGGGACAAGCCCCGAGAGGAGAACGTTGTCATCTATTCAAGTCTATGGGGAGGCCATGCTGATTCAAGCTTGCAACTTGATTGGAAGCAAGAGGCCGGACTTGGGCCTTATCAGACCTACGTGGTCCTTCTGCCTTAAGCATAAGCCAAAGTCAAGAATGAGGTCTTGAGGACGTTGAAGAGAAGACTCGATGCCTCCTTTCCTAGGCCCCTGGCATTCTTTGCAGATCAGTCTCACTTTCCATAGCTCTGGCGTCACGGGGGCCCACCGGGTACATGCTAATGTGTCCCAAGAGATGTCTTGGAAGCCTTGAAGGAATGGAGCCCCGTCACGCTTGGGCTACGTCTCTTTGTTTGGAAGTGCTCTACAAGGGTGCTGAAAAGCACCCTTTTCCACAGGGCTTCGTTCCCTCGTGAAGGCTGCCCTCCCAGGCTAGTGTGCTCAGTTTGCCTCCATCGAAATTCTCTCCCCCTACCTCTTGCCGTAGAAGGATTATTGATTATGTGTTTTGACACCACATGTAAGGAAGTGGGCTGAAAATGAGAACATTACAATTCTGTTTCAAGAAAAATAAACAGGCCAGGGGTGAGGATGTAAGGCAAACAAATGGCACAGCCTATAGAAATAAAGTAAGCCCGTATCTAGACGGCACCTGGGGGAACGTTCCAGGATCAGGGGTGAAGTTCGACACTTCCCAAATCCGGAAAGGAGACAGAAAAATATCTTTCCTGGAGAGAGGGATTCATCAGATTCGTCTAATTTGTCTTGGAAACATTGTGTCCGTGAAGGGGGATGCCAGGACCACCTCGAGTTTGGAGTTTCTGACCTCAGGATGTCAAACCAACCCAGATGACCACGTGTTCCCAGTGCTTAGTTTGACCCAGGCTAGGACAGCAAAGACTCCTTCAAGTGACCGGTGCAAATTCAAAGACAACAACCAAGAGTCACGAAAGCACTCACACCTCGGCCTAGAGAACATACGGTGATTCCAGAAATGCCAAATGAATCACTTGGAATGAAGGGGAACGGACTGATAAGCATGTCTAAGGGGGAGAGCTGAGAAACACCATGAAGATTCTCCTATGGAAAAGAGACAAAGGTCCCAGAAAATGGAAGGCGAACAGAAATCACCCCTGGATAATCCACAATGAAAGATGATGTCCGTCTTTAGACAGACTCTGCTGGAACGTTTGAAAGGCAGAGAAATTCACAAGCCAAAAGACGGCAGCGAAGGTCAAGGCTGGGCTAAGTGGGAAGGGTGAGTTAGGAGACTGCTCCAAGCGGGCCAGGAAACCGTGTGTCCGTGGAGCTTGCCGGGACAGCAGAGACACGATTATGACCAATCCTCTGACACCGCAGTGGACCCGAAAAACAACCTGGCCTCATCTACACAGTGCCAGAGTTGGGCTCAAGTAGCATATTCAAGTCCCATTGCCCTCAACTGCAGGTTGCCAAGGGAACATGAAAGGGGCCTGCCGGTGGTGCAGCGGTGAGGTCCGCACCTTCTGGGTCGGTGGCCCGGGGTGGGCCGGGTGGACCCTCGGGTGAGCCTGCTCACCACTGCTTCAGGCATTCTGGGGCAGGCGTCCGAGGTAGTGTAGAGGCAGATGGGAAGGGACGTTAGACAGGGCCAGACTTCCACAGCAAATACAGGAGCATTGCCAGCAGATGTGAGCTCAGCGATGCACTTCTGCCAGAGCAAAACCGATTCATAGTTGCAAAGCAGAGAGAAACTGAAGCTGAAAAGAAAAAGTGAACAACTGCATGCCAGTGAGAAGGATGAGATCTCTATGAAGAAACTTAGCAAAACAGGTGAAAGCCATGGCAATGGAAAACTAACAAACGTTGGGGGACAGAAGTTCAAGAAGACACAAGGAGAAAGAAGGAGATTCCGGGATCTAGGAGTGGAAGCATCAACACACTGGAGACGTCCCTACCGGAGCAAGGAATCTCTGGATTCCATGCAATCCCAGTCAAAGTTGCAGCAATGTTTCCCACAGAGACAGAAGAGGGAATCCTAAAGCTTCTAGCCAGCAACAAGAGACCCTGACTAGGCAAAGGAATCCTCAGGAAAACGAAAAAAGCAGGACGTGGCACACTTTCCGATTTCAACATATAGGACGAAGCACTAGGTACCGAGACGGCACAGTCTGGGCCCCAAAACAGGCACACAGACCCATGCAACAGAATCGAGAACCCAGAGCCCAACTCAAACGTACATGGACAGCCCATTTTCGACCAGGCAGCCAAGAGGAGACAGCGGAGAAAGGAGAGTCTCTACCATAAACGGTGCTGGGAAGCCTGCACAGCCACATGGAACACAACGAGAGTACACCATGATGTTACACCTGGCACACACACCACCTGAAATGGATCAAAGCCTTGAATGGCAGACTTGAAACCGTGAACCTTGTAGCAGAAGACCTAGGCAGAGTGCTCTTTGCCATCGGTCTGAGCCGCCTGTTTGGAAGAAGCAAGTCCGACTGGGCCAGGGCAACCAAGTCAACAAGAAACCAACGGGACCACGTCAAATGCGGACGCTTCTGCC
Source organism: Equus asinus (assembly GCF_041296235.1). NCBI lineage: Eukaryota > Metazoa > Chordata > Mammalia > Perissodactyla > Equidae > Equus > Equus asinus. The sequence continues at coordinate 10,441,909 of NC_091813.1, read as the reverse complement.
CAGTGAAGGAAACCATCGACTGAATGCAAAGATAGCACAACGACTGGGGGAGGATGTTTGCAAACCACACATCGGACAAGGGGTGAAAAGCCCAAAGATGCAATCAACTCGCACGTCCCCACAGGAAAAAAACAACAACAAGCCAATGAAAACCTGGGCAGAAGATGGAACCGGAGATTTCTGCCAAGAAGATCGAAAGAGGGCCAACGGGTGCATGAACACTTGTTCACCGTCATTAAGTCTCAGGCCAATGCAAATGCAAACTGCAAGGGCACAGCAGCTCACTGTGGTCAGAATGGCTATAAGGAGGCAGACAGGAAGCCACAAGTGTCAGAGAGGAGGTGGAGAGAAGGGAAGCCTCCTGCACCGTTGGTGGGAGTGCAGACCGGTGCAGCCACTACGCCAAGCGGTGTGGAACTGCCTCAGAACTTTAAGAATCCATGTCCCATATGATCCAGCTATTCCTCTGCGGCGTGTTGATCCAAAGAACTCGGAAACACTCCTGCCTAAAGACATGTGCACCGCTGAGTTCACCACAGCGTCGCTCCCACTACCCAAGACTTGGAAGCCTCCCTGGAGCCCAGCAAGGGACGAGTGCAGAAGGAAGATGGGCTATAGCCACGCAATGGCATACCAGTCAGCCGGAACCAAGGATGCAATCCAGCCACTTGTGACCACCAGAATGGCTGTGAGGGTTTTAGGGAAGTGAAACAAGCCCCAGGGAGCAAGGCAAGTACCGTAGGACCTCACTTAAGAGGAGAAGAAAAAACAAGCGGTCAGGAACAGGTGGCACGGGACATTTGATTGGGGGTTCCCAGAGACAAAGCGGGGAGGTGTGAGAGGGTGAAACAGATGATGAGGCACAAGTGTGTGGTGAGGGCCTGCTATTAGGCTTACGCAGGGGAAGATGATGTAAGCTACACGGAAGTCTACATCGATGAGGATGCAAATCGGAAAGATATAGGATGTTCTAATGCAGGGTTGCGGCAATACATTCACCTAAAAGCAAAAAAAAATCCAAAATGGGGTCCAGAATGACGGCATAAAGCTTTGGGGCTGAAAGAGATTAGAGAAGGTGAACTTCCAAGGCTGGAAAATCACCTCAAAATGCGTACTGATGCTACAGAAAGGTAGACCATTCCAAATAGATGAAGAGGAATACTACCCACAGAACATGCTGCCTGCTAAACCCATGCACCCACGGAAAAGGTTACCGTCCAGGATGTTACTACTAATCACCTTCACGAATAATCCAAACAGGCCCACGTGTTCCCAAGCTCAGGCAAAAGGTTGGTCCAAAAGTCCACTTCAGGGCCGGCCCTGTGGCGGAGCGGGTAAGTGCCCACGTTCCGCTTGGCCGGCCCAGGCCTCACTGTTTCACCTCACGGGTGCAGATCACATTAGCAGTGTTAGCACATACAGATTTCATGGTACGGTGCGGACAGGGATCATAAACTAAGTAGCAATGGTGAGGTCTCGTTATCAATACGCACCAGAAAAAGAACCGTGAGGCTTTTACAATCCATGAACGCATCTGGTACACTTCCCCAGAGGAAGAAGGAAGGGAAACATGGGACCTGCCAAGGTGGAATCGGCAGAGTGCTAGGAGATGGCACGATCATTGCGCATCAGAGGACTGCCCGGGCAACTTCAACTTGGGAGGGAGTCCAGGACTTTCTCTGGGGAACGTCCACCCACTTGGCCATCTACATGAAATGTAAGAGGTGAAACCCAGGATAATCTTACAGGACAGAAACCAGTGTCTAGAGAGAAGGTAGCAGGCCTTCCAAAGTTCGAGGAGCAAGACAGAAACCGACAAGAAATCGAGAAAAAGGAAAACTATCCTACCAGGAAAGGGTGAGGAGTCGGACTGGCCTGAGATGGCTCTGAAACTCTGTGTGCACGCAGGCTGTCAGGACAACTTCGAATTTTGAGGTTGTTTATGACATCATGAGGATCATGTCCGCCAAGATGGCCGCACGGTTACAGACCGAGGATTGGCCTAGGCTAGGCTATTACAGGGAGGGATACCCAGAAACAGCTTTGAGAAACAGAAAGCGGACACAGAAACTGGAAGACATAAAACAGACGCTGATTCGAGGGGTAAGAAAGGAATCCTTGGCAAGAAGCGAGAATAGAGGGACAAGCCCCGAGAGGAGAACGTTGTCATCTATTCAAGTCTATGGGGAGGCCATGCTGATTCAAGCTTGCAACTTGATTGGAAGCAAGAGGCCGGACTTGGGCCTTATCAGACCTACGTGGTCCTTCTGCCTTAAGCATAAGCCAAAGTCAAGAATGAGGTCTTGAGGACGTTGAAGAGAAGACTCGATGCCTCCTTTCCTAGGCCCCTGGCATTCTTTGCAGATCAGTCTCACTTTCCATAGCTCTGGCGTCACGGGGGCCCACCGGGTACATGCTAATGTGTCCCAAGAGATGTCTTGGAAGCCTTGAAGGAATGGAGCCCCGTCACGCTTGGGCTACGTCTCTTTGTTTGGAAGTGCTCTACAAGGGTGCTGAAAAGCACCCTTTTCCACAGGGCTTCGTTCCTTCGTGAAGGCTGCCCTCCCAGGCTAGTGTGCTCAGTTTGCCTCCATCGAAATTCTCTCCCCCTACCTCTTGCCGTAGAAGGATTATTGATTATGTGTTTTGACACCACATGTAAGGAAGTGGGCTGAAAATGAGAACATTACAATTCTGTTTCAAGAAAAATAAACAGGCCAGGGCTGAGGATGTAAGGCAAACAAATGGCACAGCCTATAGAAATAAAGTAAGCCCGTATCTAGACGGCACCTGGGGGAACGTTCCAGGATCAGGGGTGAAGTTCGACACTTCCCAAATCCGGAAAGGAGACAGAAAAATATCTTTCCTGGAGAGAGGGATTCATCAGATTCGTCTAATTTGTCTTGGAAACATTGTGTCCGTGAAGGGCGATGCCAGGACCACCTCGAGTTTGGAGTTTCTGACCTCAGGATGTCAAACCAACCCAGATGACCACGTGTTCCCAGTGCTTAGTTTGACCCAGGCTAGGACAGCAAAGACTCCTTCAAGTGACCGGTGCAAATTCAAAGACAACAACCAAGAGTCACGAAAGCACTCACACCTCGGCCTAGAGAACATACGGTGATTCCAGAAATGCCAAATGAATCACTTGGAATGAAGGGGAACGGACTGATAAGCATGTCTAAGGGGGAGAGCTGAGAAACACCATGACGATTCTCCTATGGAAAAGAGACAAAGGTTCCAGAAAATGGAAGGCGAACAGAAATCACCCCTGGATAATCCACAATGAAAGATGATGTCCGTCTTTAGACAGACTCTGCTGGAACGTTTGAAAGGCAGAGAAATTCACAAGCCAAAAGACGGCAGCGAAGGTCAAGGCTGGGCTAAGTGGGAAGGGTGAGTTAGGAGACTGCTCCAAGCGGGCCAGGAAACCGTGTGTCCGTGGAGCTTGCCGGGACAGCAGAGACACGATTATGACCAATCCTCTGACACCGCAGTGGACCCGAAAAACAACCTGGCCTCATCTACACAGTGCCAGAGTTGGGCTCAAGTAGCATATTCAAGTCCCATTGCCCTCAACTGCAGGTTGCCAACGGAACATGAAAGGGGCCTGCCGGTGGTGCAGCGGTGAGGTCCGCACCTTCTGGGTCGGTGGCCCGGGGTGGGCCGGGTGGACCCTCGGGTGAGCCTGCTCACCACTGCTTCAGGCATTCTGGGGCAGGCGTCCGAGGTAGTGTAGAGGCAGATGGGAAGGGACGTTAAACAGGGCCAGACTTCCACAGCAAATACAGGAGCATTGCCAGCAGATGTGAGCTCAGCGATGCACTTCTGCCAGAGCAAAACCGATTCATAGTTGCAAAGCAGAGAGAAACTGAAGCTGAAAAGAAAAAGTGAACAACTGCATGCCAGTGAGAAGGATGAGATCTCTATGAAGAAACTTAGCAAAACAGGTGAAAGCCATGGCAATGGAAAACTAACAAACGTTGGGGGACAGAAGTTCAAGAAGACACAAGGAGAAAGAAGGAGATTCCAGGATCTAGGAGTGGAAGCATCAACACACTGGAGACGTCCCTACCGGAGCAAGGAATCTCTGGATTCCATGCAATCCCAGTCAAAGTTGCAGCAATGTTTCCCACAGAGACAGAAGAGGGAATCCTAAAGCTTCTAGCCAGCAACAAGAGACCCTGACTAGGCAAAGGAATCCTCAGGAAAACGAAAAAAGCAGGACGTGGCACACTTTCCGATTTCAACATATAGGACGAAGCACTAGGTACCGAGACGGCACAGTCTGGGCCCCAAAACAGGCACACAGACCCATGCAACAGAATCGAGAACCCAGAGCCCAACTCAAACGTACATGGACAGCCCATTTTCGACCAGGCAGCCAAGAGGAGACAGCGGAGAAAGGAGAGTCTCTACCATAAACGGTGCTGGGAAGCCTGCACAGCCACATGGAACACAACGAGAGTACACCATGATGTTACACCTGGCACACACACCACCTGAAATGGATCAAAGCCTTGAATGGCAGACTTGAAACCGTGAACCTTGTAGCAGAAGACCTAGGCAGAGTGCTCTTTGCCATCGGTCTGAGCCGCCTGTTTGGAAGAAGCAAGTCCGACTGGGCCAGGGCAACCAAGTCAACAAGAAACCAACGGGACCACGTCAAATGCGGACGCTTCTGCCCAGTGAAGGAAACCATCGACTGAATGCAAAGATAGCACAACGACTGGGGGAGGATGTTTGCAAACCACACATCGGACAAGGGGTGAAAAGCCCAAAGATGCAATCAACTCGCACGTCCCCACAGGAAAAAAACAACAACAAGCCAATGAAAACCTGGGCAGAAGATGGAACCGGAGATTTCTGCCAAGAAGATCGAAAGAGGGCCAACGGGTGCATGAACACTTGTTCACCGTCATTAAGTCTCAGGCCAATGCAAATGCAAACTGCAAGGGCACAGCAGCTCACTGTGGTCAGAATGGCTATAAGGAAGCAGACAGGAAGCCACAAGTGTCAGAGAGGAGGTGGAGAGAAGGGAAGCCTCCTGCACCGTTGGTGGGAGTGCAGACCGGTGCAGCCACTACGCCAAGCGGTGTGGAACTGCCTCAGAACTTGAAGAATCCATGTCCCATATGATCCAGCTATTCCTCTGCGGCGTGTTGATCCAAAGAACTCGGAAACACTCCTGCCTAAAGACATGTGCACCGCTGAGTTCACCACAGCGTCGCTCCCACTACCCAAGACTTGGAAGCCTCCCTGGAGCCCAGCAAGGGACGAGTGCAGAAGGAAGATGGGCTATAGCCACGCAATGGCATACCAGTCAGCCGGAACCAAGGATGCAATCCAGCCACTTGTGACCACCAGAATGGCTGTGAGGGTTTTAGGGAAGTGAAACAAGCCCCAGGGAGCAAGGCAAGTACCGTAGGACCTCACTTAAGAGGAGAAGAAAAAACAAGCGGTCAGGAACAGGTGGCACGGGACATTTGATTGGGGGTTCCCAGAGACAAAGCGGGGAGGTGTGAGAGGGTGAAACAGATGATGAGGCACAAGTGTGTGGTGAGGGCCTGCTATTAGGCTTACGCAGGGGAAGATGATGTAAGCTACACGGAAGTCTACATCGATGAGGATGCAAATCGGAAAGATATAGGATGTTCTAATGCAGGGTTGCGGCACTAAATTCACCTAAAAGCAAAAAAAAATCCAAAATGGGGTCCAGAATGACGGCATAAAGCTTTGGGGCTGAAAGAGATTAGAGAAGGTGAACTTCCAAGGCTGGAAAATCACCTCAAAATGCGTACTGATGCTACAGAAAGGTAGACCCTTCCAAATAGATGAAGAGGAATACTACCCACAGAACATGCTGCCTGCTAAACCCATGCACCCACGGAAAAGGTTACCGTCCAGGATGTTACTACTAATCACCTTCACGAATAATCCAAACAGGCCCACGTGTTCCCAAGCTCAGGCAAAAGGTTGGTCCAAAAGTCCACTTCAGGGCCGGCCCTGTGGCGGAGCGGGTAAGTGCCCACGTTCCGCTTGGCCGGCCCAGGCCTCACTGTTTCACCTCACGGGTGCAGATCACATTAGCAGTGTTAGCACATACAGATTTCATGGTACGGTGCGGACAGGGATCATAAACTAAGTAGCAATGGTGAGGTCACGTTATCAATACGCACCAGAAAAAGAACCGTGAGGCTTTTACAATCCATGAACGCATCTGGTACACTTCCCCAGAGGAAGAAGGAAGGGAAACATGGGACCTGCCAAGGTGGAATCGGCAGAGTGCTAGGAGATGGCACGATCATTGCGCATCAGAGGACTGCCCGGGCAACTTCAACTTGGGAGGGAGTCCAGGACTTTCTCTGGGGAACGTCCACCCACTTGGCCATCTACATGAAATGTAAGAGGTGAAACCCAGGATAATCTTACAGGACAGAAACCAGTGTCTAGAGAGAAGGTAGCAGGCCTTCCAAAGTTCGAGGAGCAAGACAGAAACCGACAAGAAATCGAGAAAAAGGAAAACTATCCTACCAGGAAAGGGTGAGGAGTCGGACTGGCCTGAGATGGCTCTGAAACTCTGTGTGCACGCAGGCTGTCAGGACAACTTCGAATTTTGAGGTTGTTTATGACATCACGAGGATCATGTCCGCCAAGATGGCCGCACGGTTACAGACCGAGGATTGGCCTAGGCTAGGCTATTACAGGGAGGGATACCCTGAAACAGCTTTGAGAAACAGAAAGCGGACACAGAAACTGGAAGACATAAAACAGACGCTGATTCGAGGGGTAAGAAAGGAATCCTTGGCAAGAAGCGAGAATAGAGGGACAAGCCCCGAGAGGAGAACGTTGTCATCTATTCAAGTCTATGGGGAGGCCATGCTGATTCAAGCTTGCAACTTGATTGGAAGCAAGAGGCCGGACTTGGGCCTTATCAGACCTACGTGGTCCTTCTGCCTTAAGCATAAGCCAAAGTCAAGAATGAGGTCTTGAGGACGTTGAAGAGAAGACTCGATGCCTCCTTTCCTAGGCCCCTGGCATTCTTTGCAGATCAGTCTCACTTTCCATAGCTCTGGCGTCACGGGGGCCCACCGGGTACATGCTAATGTGTCCCAAGAGATGTCTTGGAAGCCTTGAAGGAATGGAGCCCCGTCACGCTTGGGCTACGTCTCTTTGTTTGGAAGTGCTCTACAAGGGTGCTGAAAAGCACCATTTTCCACAGGGCTTCGTTCCCTCGTGAAGGCTGCCCTCCCAGGCTAGTGTGCTCAGTTTGCCTCCATCGAAATTCTCTCCCCCTACCTCTTGCCGTAGAAGGATTATTGATTATGTGTTTTGACACCACATGTAAGGAAGTGGGCTGAAAATGAGAACATTACAATTCTGTTTCAAGAAAAATAAACAGGCCAGGGCTGAGGATGTAAGGCAAACAAATGGCACAGCCTATAGAAATAAAGTAAGCCCGTATCTAGACGGCACCTGGGGGAACGTTCCAGGATCAGGGGTGAAGTTCGACACTTCCCAAATCCGGAAAGGAGACAGAAAAATATCTTTCCTGGAGAGAGGGATTCATCAGATTCGTCTAATTTGTCTTGGAAACATTGTGTCCGTGAAGGGCGATGCCAGGACCACCTCGAGTTTGGAGTTTCTGACCTCAGGATGTCAAACCAACCCAGATGACCACGTGTTCCCAGTGCTTAGTTTGACCCAGGCTAGGACAGCAAAGACTCCTTCAAGTGACCGGTGCAAATTCAAAGACAACAACCAAGAGTCACGAAAGCACTCACACCTCGGCCTAGAGAACATACGGTGATTCCAGAAATGCCAAATGAATCACTTGGAATGAAGGGGAACGGAGTGATAAGCATGTCTAAGGGGGAGAGCTGAGAAACACCGTGACGATTCTCCTATGGAAAAGAGACAAAGGTCCCAGAAAATGGAAGGCGAACAGAAATCACCCCTGGATAATCCACAATGAAAGATGATGTCCGTCTTTAGACAGACTCTGCTGGAACGTTTGAAAGGCAGAGAAATTCACAAGCCAAAAGACGGCAGCGAAGGTCAAGGCTGGGCTAAGTGGGAAGGGTGAGTTAGGAGACTGCTCCAAGCGGGCCAGGAAACCGTGTGTCCGTGGAGCTTGCCGGGACAGCAGAGACACGATTATGACCAATCCTCTGACACCGCAGTGGACCCGAAAAACAACCTGGCCTCATCTACACAGTGCCAGAGTTGGGCTCAAGTAGCATATTCAAGTCCCATTGCCCTCAACTGCAGGTTGCCAACGGAACAGGAAAGGGGCCGGCCGGTGGTGCAGCGGTGAGGTCCGCACCTTCTGGGTCGGTGGCCCGGGGTGGGCCGGGTGGACCCTCGGGTGAGCCTGCTCACCACTGCTTCAGGCATTCTGGGGCAGGCGTCCGAGGTAGTATAGAGGCAGATGGGAAGCGACGTTAGACAGGGCCAGACTTCCACAGCAAATACAGGAGCATTGCCAGCAGATGTGAGCTCAGCGATGCACTTCTGCCAGAGCAAAACCGATTCAAAGTTGCAAAGCATAGAGAAACTGAAGCTGAAAAGAAAAAGTGAAAAACTGCATGCCAGTGAGAAGGATGAGATCTCTATGAAGAAACTTAGCAAAACAGGTGAAAGCCATGGCAATGGAAAACTAACCAACGTTGGGGGAAAGAAATTCAAGAAGACACAAGGAGAAAGAAGGAGATTCCCGGATCTAGGAGTGGAAGCATCAACACACTGGAAACGTCCCTACCAGAGCAAGGAATCTCTGGATTCCATGCAATCCCAGTCAAAGTTGCAGCAATGTTTCCCACAGAGACACAAGAGGGCATCCTAAAGCTTCTAGCCAGCAACGAGAGACCCTGACTAGGCAAAGGAATCCTCAGGAAAACGAAAAAAGCAGGACGTGGCACACTTTCCGATTTCAACATATAGGACGAAGCACTAGGTACGGAGACGCCACAGTCTGGGCCCCAAAACAGGCACACAGACCCATGCAACAGAATCGAGAACCCAGAGCCCAACTCAAACGTACATGGACAGCCCATTTTCGACCAGGCAGCCAAGAGGAGACAGCGGAGAAAGGAGAGTCTCTACCATAAATGGTGCTGGGAAGCCTGCACAGCCACATGGAACACAACGAGAGTACACCATGGTGTTACACCTGGCACACACACCACCTGAAATGGATCAAAGCCTTGAATGGCAGACTTGAAACCGTGAACCTTGTAGCAGAAGACCTAGGCAGAGTGCTCTTTGCCATCTGTCTGAGGCGCCTGTTTGGAAGAAGCAAGTCCGACTGGGCCACGGCAACCAAGTCAACAAGAAACCAACGGGACCACGTCAAATGCGGACGCTTCTGCCCAGTGAAGGAAACCATCGACTGAATGCAAAGATAGCACAACGACTGGGGGAGGATGTTTGCAAACCACACATCGGACAAGGGGTGAAAAGCCCAAAGATGCAATCAACTCGCACGTCCCCACAGGAAAAAAACAACAACAAGCCAATGAAAACCTGGGCAGAAGATGGAACCGGAGATTTCTGCCAAGAAGATCGAAAGAGGGCCAACGGGTGCATGAACACTTGTTCACCGTCATGAAGTCTCAGGCCAATGCAAATGCAAACTGCAAGGGCACAGCAGCTCACTGTGGTCAGAATGGCTATAAGGAAGCAGACAGGAAGCCACAAGTGTCAGAGAGGAGGTGGAGAGAAGGGAAGCCTCCTGCACCGTTGGTGGGAGTGCAGACCGGTGCAGCCACTACGCCAAGCGGTGTGGAACTGCCTCAGAACTTGAAGAATCCATGTCCCATATGATCCAGCTATTCCTCTGCGGCGTGTTGATCCAAAGAACTCGGAAACACTCCTGCCTAAAGACATGTGCACCGCTGAGTTCACCACAGCGTCGCTCCCACTACCCAAGACTTGGAAGCCTCCCTGGAGCCCAGCAAGGGACGAGTGCAGAAGGAAGATGGGCTATAGCCACGCTATGGCATACCAGTCAGCCGGAACCAAGGATGCAATCCAGCCACTTGTGACCACCAGAATGGCTGTGAGGGTTTTAGGGAAGTGAAACAAGCCCCAGGGAGCAAGGCAAGTACCGTAGGACCTCACTTAAGAGGAGAAGAAAAAACAAGCGGTCAGGAACAGGTGGCATGGGACATTTGATTGGGGGTTCCCAGAGACAAAGCGGGGAGGTGTGAGAGGGTGAAACAGATGATGAGGCACAAGTGTGTGGTGAGGGCCTGCTATTAGGCTTACGCAGGGGAAGATGATGTAAGCTACACGGAAGTCTACATCGATGAGGATGCAAATCGGAAAGATATAGGATGTTCTAATGCAGGGTTGCGGCAATAAATTCACCTAAAAGCAAAAAAAAATCCAAAATGGGGTCCAGAATGACGGCATAAAGCTTTGGGGCTGAAAGAGATTAGAGAAGGTGAACTTCCAAGGCTGGAAAATCACCTCAAAATGCGTACTGATGCTACAGAAAGGTAGACCCTTCCAAATAGATGAAGAGGAATACTACCCACAGAACATGCTGCCTGCTAAACCCATGCACCCACGGAAAAGGTTACCGTCCAGGATGTTACTACTAATCACCTTCACGAATAATCCAAACAGGCCCACGTGTTCCCAAGCTCAGGCAAAAGGTTGGTCCAAAAGTCCACTTCAGGGCCGGCCCTGTGGCGGAGCGGGTAAGTGCCCACGTTCCGCTTGGCCGGCCCAGGCCTCACTGTTTCACCTCACGGGTGCAGATCACATTAGCAGTGTTAGCACATACAGATTTCATGGTACGGTGCGGACAGGGATCATAAACTAAGTAGCAATGGTGAGGTCACGTTATCAATACGCACCAGAAAAAGAACCGTGAGGCTTTTACAATCCATGAACGCATCTGGTACACTTCCCCAGAGGAAGAAGGAAGGGAAACATGGGACCTGCCAAGGTGGAATCGGCAGAGTGCTAGGAGATGGCACGATCATTGCGCATCAGAGGACTGCCCGGGCAACTTCAACTTGGGAGGGAGTCCAGGACTTTCTCTGGGGAACGTCCACCCACTTGGCCATCTACATGAAATGTAAGAGGTGAAACCCAGGATAATCTTACAGGACAGAAACCAGTGTCTAGAGAGAAGGTAGCAGGCCTTCCAAAGTTCGAGGAGCAAGACAGAAACCGACAAGAAATCGAGAAAAAGGAAAACTATCCTACCAGGAAAGGGTGAGGAGTCGGACTGGCCTGAGATGGCTCTGAAACTCTGTGTGCACGCAGGTTGTCAGGACAACTTCGAATTTTGAGGTTGTTTATGACATCACGAGGATCATGTCCGCCAAGATGGCCGCACGGTTACAGACCGAGGATTGGCCTAGGCTAGGCTATTACAGGGAGGGATACCCAGAAACAGCTTTGAGAAACAGAAAGCGGACACAGAAACTGGAAGACATAAAACAGACGCTGATTCGAGGGGTAAGAAAGGAATCCTTGGCAAGAAGCGAGAATAGAGGGACAAGCCCCGAGAGGAGAACGTTGTCATCTATTCAAGTCTATGGGGAGGCCATGCTGATTCAAGCTTGCAACTTGATTGGAAGCAAGAGGCCGGACGTGGGCCTTATCAGACCTACGTGGTCCTTCTGCCTTAAGCATAAGCCAAAGTCAAGAATGAGGTCTTGAGGACGTTGAAGAGAAGACTCGATGCCTCCTTTCCTAGGCCCCTGGCATTCTTTGCAGATCAGTCTCACTTTCCATAGCTCTGGCGTCACGGGGGCCCACCGGGTACATGCTAATGTGTCCCAAGAGATGTCTTGGAAGCCTTGAAGGAATGGAGCCCCGTCACGCTTGGGCTACGTCTCTTTGTTTGGAAGTGCTCTACAAGGGTGCTGAAAAGCACCCTTTTCCACAGGGCTTCGTTCCCTCGTGAAGGCTGCCCTCCCAGGCTAGTGTGCTCAGTTTGCCTCCATCGAAATTCTCTCCCCCTACCTCTTGCCGTAGAAGGATTATTGATTATGTGTTTTGACACCACATGTAAGGAAGTGGGCTGAAAATGAGAACATTACAATTCTGTTTCAAGAAAAATAAACAGGCCAGGGCTGAGGATGTAAGGCAAACAAATGGCACAGCCTATAGAAATAAAGTAAGCCCGTATCTAGACGGCACCTGGGGGAACGTTCCAGGATCAGGGGTGAAGTTCGACACTTCCCAAATCCGGAAAGGAGACAGAAAAATATCTTTCCTGGAGAGAGGGATTCATCAGATTCGTCTAATTTGTCTTGGAAACATTGTGTCCGTGAAGGGGGATGCCAGGACCACCTCGAGTTTGGAGTTTCTGACCTCAGGATGTCAAACCAACCCAGATGACCACGTGTTCCCAGTGCTTAGTTTGACCCAGGCTAGGACAGCAAAGACTCCTTCAAGTGACCGGTGCAAATTCAAAGACAACAACCAAGAGTCACGAAAGCACTCACACCTCGGCCTAGAGAACATACGGTGATTCCAGAAATGCCAAATGAATCACTTGGAATGAAGGGGAACGGACTGATAAGCATGTCTAAGGGGGATAGCTGAGAAATACCGTGACGATTCTCCTATGGAAAAGAGACAAAGGTCCCAGAAAATGGAAGGCGAACAGAAATCACCCCTGGATAATCCACAATGAAAGATGATGTCCGTCTTTAGACAGACTCTGCTGGAACGTTTGAAAGGCAGAGAAATTCACAAGCCAAAAGACGGCAGCGAAGGTCAAGGCTGGGCTAAGTGGGAAGGGTGAGTTAGGAGACTGCTCCAAGCGGGCCAGGAAACCGTGTGTCCGTGGAGCTTGCCGGGACAGCAGAGACACGATTATGACCAATCCTCTGACACCGCAGTGGACCCGAAAAACAACCTGGCCTCATCTACACAGTGCCAGAGTTGGGCTCAAGTAGCATATTCAAGTCCCATTGCCATCAACTGCAGGTTGCCAACGGAACATGAAAGGGGCCGGCCGGTGGTGCAGCGGTGAGGTCCGCACCTTCTGGGTCGGTGGCCCGGGGTGGGCCGGGTGGACCCTCGGGTGAGCCTGCTCACCACTGCTTCAGGCATTCTGGGGCAGGCGTCCGAGGTAGTGTAGAGGCAGATGGGAAGGGACGTTAGACAGGGCCAGACTTCCACAGCAAATACAGGAGCAATGCCAGCAGATGTGAGCTCAGCGATGCACTTCTGCCAGAGCAAAACCGATTCATAGTTGCAAAGCAGAGAGAAACTGAAGCTGAAAAGAAAAAGTGAACAACTGCATGCCAGTGAGAAGGATGAGATCTCTATGAAGAAACTTAGCAAAACAGGTGAAAGCCATGGCAATGGAAAACTAACAAACGTTGGGGGACAGAAGTTCAAGAAGACACAAGGAGAAAGAAGGAGATTCCGGGATCTAGGAGTGGAAGCATCAACACACTGGAGACGTCCCTACCGGAGCAAGGAATCTCTGGATTCCATGCAATCCCAGTCAAAGTTGCAGCAATGTTTCCCACAGAGACAGAAGAGGGAATCCTAAAGCTTCTAGCCAGCAACAAGAGACCCTGACTAGGCAAAGGAATCCTCAGGAAAACGAAAAAAGCAGGACGTGGCACACTTTCCGATTTCAACATATAGGACGAAGCACTAGGTACCGAGACGGCACAGTCTGGGCCCCAAAACAGGCACACAGACCCATGCAACAGAATCGAGAACCCAGAGCCCAACTCAAACGTACATGGACAGCCCATTTTCGACCAGGCAGCCAAGAGGAGACAGCGGAGAAAGGAGAGTCTCTACCATAAACGGTGCTGGGAAGCCTGCACAGCCACATGGAACACAACGAGAGTACACCATGATGTTACACCTGGCACACACACCACCTGAAATGGATCAAAGCCTTGAATGGCAGACTTGAAACCGTGAACCTTGTAGCAGAAGACCTAGGCAGAGTGCTCTTTGCCATCGGTCTGAGCCGCCTGTTTGGAAGAAGCAAGTCCGACTGGGCCAGGGCAACCAAGTCAACAAGAAACCAACGGGACCACGTCAAATGCGGACGCTTCTGCCCAGTGAAGGAAACCATCGACTGAATGCAAAGATAGCACAACGACTGGGGGAGGATGTTTGCAAACCACACATCGGACAAGGGGTGAAAAGCCCAAAGATGCAATCAAGTCTCACGTCCCCACAGGAAAAAAACAACAACAAGCCAATGAAAACCTGGGCAGAAGATGGAACCAGAGATTTCTGCCAAGAAGATCGAAAGAGGGCCAACGGGTGCATGAACACTTGTTCACCGTCATGAAGTCTCAGGCCAATGCAAATGCAAACTGCAAGGGCACAGCAGCTCACTGTGGTCAGAATGGCTATAAGGAAGCAGACAGGAAGCCACAAGTGTCAGAGAGGAGGTGGAGAGAAGAGAAGCCTCCTGCACCGTTGGTGGGAGTGCAGACCGGTGCAGCCACTACGCCAAGCGGTGTGGAACTGCCTCAGAACTTTAAGAATCCATGTCCCATATGATCCAGCTATTCCTCTGCGGCGTGTTGATCCAAAGAACTCGGAAACACTCCTGCCTAAAGACATGTGCACCGCTGAGTTCACCACAGCGTCGCTCCCACTACCCAAGACTTGGAAGCCTCCCTGGAGCCCAGCAAGGGACGAGTGCAGAAGGAAGATGGGCTATAGCCACGCAATGGCATACCAGTCAGCCGGAACCAAGGATGCAATCCAGCCACTTGTGACCACCAGAATGGCTGTGAGGGTTTTAGGGAAGTGAAACAAGCCCCAGGGAGCAAGGTAAGTACCGTAGGACCTCACTTAAGAGGAGAAGAGAAAACAAGCGGTCAGGAACAGGTGGCACGGGACATTTGATTGGGGGTTCCCAGAGACAAAGCGGGGAGGTGTGAGAGGGTGAAACAGATGATGAGGCACAAGTGTGTGGTGAGGGCCTGCTATTAGGCTTACGCAGGGGAAGATGATGTAAGCTACACGGAAGTCTACATCGATGAGGATGCAAATCGGAAAGATATAGGATGTTCTAATGCAGGGTTGCGGCAATAAATTCACCTAAAAGCAAAAAAAAATCCAAAATGGGGTCCAGAATGACGGCATAAAGCTTTGGGGCTGAAAGAGATTAGAGAAGGTGAACTTCCAAGGCTGGAAAATCACCTCAAAATGCGTACTGATGCTACAGAAAGGTAGACCCTTCCAAATAGATGAAGAGGAATACTACCCACAGAACATGCTGCCTGCTAAACCCATGCACCCACGGAAAAGGTTACCGTCCAGGATGTTACTACTAATCACCTTCACGAATAATCCAAACAGGCCCACGTGTTCCCAAGCTCAGGCAAAAGGTTGGTCCAAAAGTCCACTTCAGGGCCGGCCCTGTGGCGGAGCGGGTAAGTGCCCACGTTCCGCTTGGCCGGCCCAGGCCTCACTGTTTCACCTCACGGGTGCAGATCACATTAGCAGTGTTAGCACATACAGATTTCATGGTACGGTGCGGACAGGGATCATAAACTAAGTAGCAATGGTGAGGTCACGTTATCAATACGCACCAGAAAAAGAACCGTGAGGCTTTTACAATCCATGAACGCATCTGGTACACTTCCCCAGAGGAAGAAGGAAGGGAAACATGGGACCTGCCAAGGTGGAATCGGCAGAGTGCTAGGAGATGGCACGATCATTGCGCATCAGAGGACTGCCCGGGCAACTTCAACTTGGGAGGGAGTCCAGGACTTTCTCTGGGGAACGTTCACCCACTTGGCCATCTACATGAAATGTAAGAGGTGAAACCCAGGATAATCTTACAGGACAGAAACCAGTGTCTAGAGAGAAGGTAGCAGGCCTTCCAAAGTTCGAGGAGCAAGACAGAAACCGACAAGAAATCGAGAAAAAGGAAAACTATCCTACCAGGAAAGGGTGAGGAGTCGGACTGGCCTGAGATGGCTCTGAAACTCTGTGTGCACGCAGGTTGTCAGGACAACTTCGAATTTTGAGGTTGTTTATGACATCACGAGGATCATGTCCGCCAAGATGGCCGCACGGTTACAGACCGAGGATTGGCCTAGGCTAGGCTATTACAGGGAGGGATACCCAGAAACAGCTTTGAGAAACAGAAAGCGGACACAGAAACTGGAAGACATAAAACAGACGCTGATTCGAGGGGTAAGAAAGGAATCCTTGGCAAGAAGCGAGAATAGAGGGACAAGCCCCGAGAGGAGAACGTTGTCATCTATTCAAGTCTATGGGGAGGCCATGCTGATTCAAGCTTGCAACTTGATTGGAAGCAAGAGGCCGGACGTGGGCCTTATCAGACCTACGTGGTCCTTCTGCCTTAAGCATAAGCCAAAGTCAAGAATGAGGTCTTGAGGACGTTGAAGAGAAGACTCGATGCCTCCTTTCCTAGGCCCCTGGCATTCTTTGCAGATCAGTCTCACTTTCCATAGCTCTGGCGTCACGGGGGCCCACCGGGTACATGCTAATGTGTCCCAAGAGATGTCTTGGAAGCCTTGAAGGAATGGAGCCCCGTCACGCTTGGGCTACGTCTCTTTGTTTGGAAGTGCTCTACAAGGGTGCTGAAAAGCACCATTTTCCACAGGGCTTCGTTCCCTCGTGAAGGCTGCCCTCCCAGGCTAGTGTGCTCAGTTTGCCTCCATCGAAATTCTCTCCCCCTACCTCTTGCCGTAGAAGGATTATTGATTATGTGTTTTGACACCACATGTAAGGAAGTGGGCTGAAAATGAGAACATTACAATTCTGTTTCAAGAAAAATAAACAGGCCAGGGCTGAGGATGTAAGGCAAACAAATGGCACAGCCTATAGAAATAAAGTAAGCCCGTATCTAGACGGCACCTGGGGGAACGTTCCAGGATCAGGGGTGAAGTTCGACACTTCCCAAATCCGGAAAGGAGACAGAAAAATATCTTTCCTGGAGAGAGGGATTCATCAGATTCGTCTAATTTGTCTTGGAAACATTGTGTCCGTGAAGGGCGATGCCAGGACCACCTCGAGTTTGGAGTTTCTGACCTCAGGATGTCAAACCAACCCAGATGACCACGTGTTCCCAGTGCTTAGTTTGACCCAGGCTAGGACAGCAAAGACTCCTTCAAGTGACCGGAGCAAATTCAAAGACAACAACCAAGAGTCACGAAAGCACTCACACCTCGGCCTAGAGAACATACGGTGATTCCAGAAATGCCAAATGAATCACTTGGAATGAAGGGGAACGGACTGATAAGCATGTCTAAGGGGGATAGCTGATAAATACCGTGACGATTCTCCTATGGAAAAGAGAGAAAGGTCCCAGAAAATGGAAGGCGAACAGAAATCACCCCTGGATAATCCACAATGAAAGATGATGTCCGTCTTTAGACAGACTCTGCTGGAACGTTTGAAAGGCAGAGAAATTCACAAGCCAAAAGACGGCAGCGAAGGTCAAGGCTGGGCTAAGTGGGAAGGGTGAGTTAGGAGACTGCTCCAAGCGCGACAGGAAACCGTGTGTCCGTGAAGCTTGCCGGAACAGCAGAGACACGATTATGACCAATCCTCCTACATCGCAGTGGACCCGAAAAACAACCTGGCCTCATCTACACTGTGCCAGAGTTGGGCTCAAGTAGCATATTCAAGTCCCATTGCCCTCAACTGCAGGTTGCCAAGGGAACATGAAAGGGGCCGGCCGGTGGTGCAGCGGTGAGGTCCGCACCTTCTGGGTCGGTGGCCCGGGATGGGCCGGGTGGACCCTCGGGTGAGCCTGCTCACCACTGCTTCAGGCATTCTGGGGCAGGCGTCCGAGGTAGTGTAGAGGCAGATGGGAAGGGACGTTAGACAGGGCCAGACTTCCACAGCAAATACAGGAGCATTGCCAGCAGATGTGAGCTCAGCGATGCACTTCTGCCAGAACAAAACCAATTCAAAGTTGCAAAGCATAGAGAAACTGAAGCTGAAAAGAAAAAGTGAACAACTGCATGCCAGTGAGAAGGATGAGATCTCTATGAAGAAACTTAGCAAAACAGGTGAAAGCCATGGCAATGGAAAACTAACAAACGTTGGGGGACAGAAGTTCAAGAAGACACAAGGAGAAAGAAGGAGATTCCAGGATCTAGGAGTGGAAGAATCAACACACTGGAGACGTCCCTACCGGAGCAAGGAATCTCTGGATTCCATGCAATCCCAGTCAAAGTTGCAGCAATGTTTCCCACAGAGACAGAAGATGGAATCCTAAAGCTTCTAGCCAGCAACAAGAGACCCTGACTAGGCAAAGGAATCCTCAGGAAAACGAAAAAAGCAGGACGTGGCACACTTTCCGATTTCAACATATAGGACGAAGCACTAGGTACCGAGACGGCACAGTCTGGGCCCCAAAACAGGCACACAGACCCATGCAACAGAATCGAGAACCCAGAGCCCAACTCAAACGTACATGGACAGCCCATTTTCGACCAGGCAGCCAAGAGGAGACAGCGGAGAAAGGAGAGTCTCTACCATAAACGGTGCTGGGAAGCCTGCACAGCCACATGGAACACAACGAGAGTACACCATGATGTTACACCTGGCACACACACCACCTGAAATGGATCAAAGCCTTGAATGGCAGACTTGAAACCGTGAACCTTGTAGCAGAAGACCTAGGCAGAGTGCTCTTTGCCATCGGTCTGAGCCGCCTGTTTGGAAGAAGCAAGTCCGACTGGGCCAGGGCAACCAAGTCAACAAGAAACCAACGGGACCACGTCAAATGCGGACGCTTCTGCCCAGTGAAGGAAACCATCGACTGAATGCAAAGATAGCACAACGACTGGGGGAGGATGTTTGCAAACCACACATCGGACAAGGGGTGAAAAGCCCAAAGATGCAATCAACTCGCATGTCCCCACAGGAAAAAAACAACAACAAGCCAGTGAAAACATGGGCAGAAGATGGAACCGGAGATTTCTGCCAAGAAGATCGAAAGAGGGCCAACGGGTGCATGAACAATTGTTCATCGTCATGAAGTCTCAGGCCAATGCAAATGCAAACTGCAAGGGCACAGCAGCTCACTGTGGTCAGAATGGCTATAAGGAAGCAGACAGGAAGCCACAAGTGTCAGAGAGGAGGTGGAGAGAAGGGAAGCCTCCTGCACCGTTGGTGGGAGTGCAGACCGGTGCAGCCACTACGCCAAGCGGTGTGGAACTGCCTCAGAACTTTAAGAATCCATGTCCCATATGATCCAGCTATTCCTCTGCGGCGTGTTGATCCAAAGAACTCGGAAACACTCCTGCCTAAAGACATGTGCACCGCTGAGTTCACCACAGCGTCCCTCCCACTATCCAAGACTTGGAAGCCTCCCTGGAGCCCAGCAAGGGACGAGTGCAGAAGGAAGATGGGCTATAGCCACGCAATGGCATACCAGTCAGCCGGAACCAAGGATGCAATCCAGCCATTTGTGACCACCAGAATGGCTGTGAGGGTTTTAGGGAAGTGAAACAAGCCCCAGGGAGCAAGGCAAGTACCGTAGGACCTCACTTAAGAGGAGAAGAAAAAACAAGCGGTCAGGAACAGGTGGCACGGGACATTTGATTGGGGGTTCCCAGAGACAAAGCGGGGAGGTGTGAGAGGGTGAAACAGATGATGAGGCACAAGTGTCTGGTGAGGGCCTGCTATTAGGCTTACGCAGGGGAAGATGATGTAAGCTACACGCAAGTCTACATCGATGAGGATGCAAATCGGAAAGATATAGGATGTTCTAATGCAGGGTTGTGGCAATAAATTCAACTAAAAGCAAAAAAAAATCCAAAATGGGGTCCAGAATGACGGCATAAAGCTTTGGGGCTGAAAGAGATTAGAGAAGGTGAACTTCCAAGGCTGGAAAATCACCTCAAAATGCGTACTGATGCTACAGAAAGGTAGACCCTTCCAAATAGATGAAGAGGAATACTACCCACAGAACATGCTGCCTGCTAAACCCATGCACCCACGGAAAAGGTTACCGTCCAGGATGTTACTACTAATCACCTTCACGAATAATCCAAACAGGCCCACGTGTTCCCAAGCTCAGGCAAAAGGTTGGTCCAAAAGTCCACTTCAGGGCCGGCACTGTAGCGGAGCGGGTAAGTGCCCATGTTCCGCTTGGCCGGCCCAGGCCTCACTGTTTCACCTCACGGGTGCAGATCACATTAGCAGTGTTAGCACATACAGATTTCATGGTACGGTGCGGACAGGGATCATAAACTAAGTAGCAATGGTGAGGTCACGTTATAAATACACACCAGAAAAAGAACCGTGAGGCTTTTACAATCCATGAACGCATCTGGTACACTTCCCCAGAGGAAGAAGGAAGGAAAACATGGGACCTGCCAAGGTGGAATCGGCAGAGTGCTAGGAGATGGCACGATCACTGCGCATCAGAGGACTGCCCGGGCAACTTCAACTTGGGAGGGAGTCCAGGACTTTCTCTGGGGAACGTCCACCCACTTGGCCTTCTACATAAAATGTAAGAGGTAAAACCCAGGATAATCTTAGAGGACAGAAACCAGTGTCTAGAGAGAATGTAGCAGGCCTTCCAAAGTTCGAGGAGCAAGACAGAAACCGACAAGAAATCGAGAAAAAGGAAAACTATCCTACCAGGAAAGGGTGAGGAGTCGGACTGGCCTGAGATGGCTCTGAAACTCTGTGTGCACGCAGGCTGTCAGGACATCTTCGAATTTTGAGGTTGTTTATGACATCACGAGGATCATGTCCGCCAAGATGGCCGCACGGTTACAGACTGAGGATTGGCCTAGGCTAGGCTATTACAGGGAGGGATACCCAGAAACAGCTTTGAGAAACAGAAAGCGGACACAGAAACTGGAAGACATAAAACAGACGCTGATTCGAGGGGTAAGAAAGGAATCCTTGGCAAGAAGCGAGAATAGAGGGACAAGCCCCGAGAGGAGAACGTTGTCATCTATTCAAGTCTATGGGGAGGCCATGCTGATTCAAGCTTGCAACTTGATTGGAAGCAAGAGGCCGGACTTGGGCCTTATCAGACCTACGTGGTCCTTCTGCCTTAAGCATAAGCCAAAGTCAAGAATGAGGTCTTGAGGACGTTGAAGAGAAGACT
Organism: Equus asinus; assembly: GCF_041296235.1. Taxonomy (NCBI): domain Eukaryota; kingdom Metazoa; phylum Chordata; class Mammalia; order Perissodactyla; family Equidae; genus Equus; species Equus asinus. Next base: position 10,420,839 of record NC_091813.1, on the reverse strand, counting down.
CGATGCCTCCTTTCCTAGGCCCCTGGCATTCTTTGCAGATCAGTCTCACTTTCCATAGCTCTGGCGTCACGGGGGCCCACCGGGTACATGCTAATGTGTCCCAAGAGATGTCTTGGAAGCCTTGAAGGAATGGAGCCCCGTCACGCTTGGGCTACGTCTCTTTGTTTGGAAGTGCTCTACAAGGGTGCTGAAAAGCACCCTTTTCCACAGGGCTTCGTTCCCTCGTGAAGGCTGCCCTCCCAGGCTAGTGTGCTCAGTTTGCCTCCATCGAAATTCTCTCCCCCTACCTCTTGCCGTAGAAGGATTATTGATTATGTGTTTTGACACCACATGTAAGGAAGTGGGCTGAAAATGAGAACATTACAATTCTGTTTCAAGAAAAATAAACAGGCCAGGGCTGAGGATGTAAGGCAAACAAATGGCACAGCCTATAGAAATAAAGTAAGCCCGTATCTAGACGGCACCTGGGGGAACGTTCCAGGATCAGGGGTGAAGTTCGACACTTCCCAAATCCGGAAAGGAGACAGAAAAATATCTTTCCTGGAGAGAGGGATTCATCAGATTCGTCTAATTTGTCTTGGAAACATTGTGTCCGTGAAGGGCGATGCCAGGACCACCTCGAGTTTGGAGTTTCTGACCTCAGGATGTCAAACCAACCCAGATGACCACGTGTTCCCAGTGCTTAGTTTGACCCAGGCTAGGACAGCAAAGACTCCTTCAAGTGACCGGAGCAAATTCAAAGACAACAACCAAGAGTCACGAAAGCACTCACACCTCGGCCTAGAGAACATACGGTGATTCCAGAAATGCCAAATGAATCACTTGGAATGAAGGGGAACGGACTGATAAGCATGTCTAAGGGGGATAGCTGATAAATACCGTGACGATTCTCCTATGGAAAAGAGAGAAAGGTCCCAGAAAATGGAAGGCGAACAGAAATCACCCCTGGATAATCCACAATGAAAGATGATGTCCGTCTTTAGACAGACTCTGCTGGAACGTTTGAAAGGCAGAGAAATTCACAAGCCAAAAGACGGCAGCGAAGGTCAAGGCTGGGCTAAGTGGGAAGGGTGAGTTAGGAGACTGCTCCAAGCGCGACAGGAAACCGTGTGTCCGTGAAGCTTGCCGGAACAGCAGAGACACGATTATGACCAATCCTCCTACATCGCAGTGGACCCGAAAAACAACCTGGCCTCATCTACACTGTGCCAGAGTTGGGCTCAAGTAGCATATTCAAGTCCCATTGCCCTCAACTGCAGGTTGCCAAGGGAACATGAAAGGGGCCGGCCGGTGGTGCAGCGGTGAGGTCCGCACCTTCTGGGTCGGTGGCCCGGGATGGGCCGGGTGGACCCTCGGGTGAGCCTGCTCACCACTGCTTCAGGCATTCTGGGGCAGGCGTCCGAGGTAGTGTAGAGGCAGATGGGAAGGGACGTTAGACAGGGCCAGACTTCCACAGCAAATACAGGAGCATTGCCAGCAGATGTGAGCTCAGCGATGCACTTCTGCCAGAACAAAACCAATTCAAAGTTGCAAAGCATAGAGAAACTGAAGCTGAAAAGAAAAAGTGAACAACTGCATGCCAGTGAGAAGGATGAGATCTCTATGAAGAAACTTAGCAAAACAGGTGAAAGCCATGGCAATGGAAAACTAACAAACGTTGGGGGACAGAAGTTCAAGAAGACACAAGGAGAAAGAAGGAGATTCCAGGATCTAGGAGTGGAAGAATCAACACACTGGAGACGTCCCTACCGGAGCAAGGAATCTCTGGATTCCATGCAATCCCAGTCAAAGTTGCAGCAATGTTTCCCACAGAGACAGAAGATGGAATCCTAAAGCTTCTAGCCAGCAACAAGAGACCCTGACTAGGCAAAGGAATCCTCAGGAAAACGAAAAAAGCAGGACGTGGCACACTTTCCGATTTCAACATATAGGACGAAGCACTAGGTACCGAGACGGCACAGTCTGGGCCCCAAAACAGGCACACAGACCCATGCAACAGAATCGAGAACCCAGAGCCCAACTCAAACGTACATGGACAGCCCATTTTCGACCAGGCAGCCAAGAGGAGACAGCGGAGAAAGGAGAGTCTCTACCATAAACGGTGCTGGGAAGCCTGCACAGCCACATGGAACACAACGAGAGTACACCATGATGTTACACCTGGCACACACACCACCTGAAATGGATCAAAGCCTTGAATGGCAGACTTGAAACCGTGAACCTTGTAGCAGAAGACCTAGGCAGAGTGCTCTTTGCCATCGGTCTGAGCCGCCTGTTTGGAAGAAGCAAGTCCGACTGGGCCAGGGCAACCAAGTCAACAAGAAACCAACGGGACCACGTCAAATGCGGACGCTTCTGCCCAGTGAAGGAAACCATCGACTGAATGCAAAGATAGCACAACGACTGGGGGAGGATGTTTGCAAACCACACATCGGACAAGGGGTGAAAAGCCCAAAGATGCAATCAACTCGCATGTCCCCACAGGAAAAAAACAACAACAAGCCAGTGAAAACATGGGCAGAAGATGGAACCGGAGATTTCTGCCAAGAAGATCGAAAGAGGGCCAACGGGTGCATGAACAATTGTTCATCGTCATGAAGTCTCAGGCCAATGCAAATGCAAACTGCAAGGGCACAGCAGCTCACTGTGGTCAGAATGGCTATAAGGAAGCAGACAGGAAGCCACAAGTGTCAGAGAGGAGGTGGAGAGAAGGGAAGCCTCCTGCACCGTTGGTGGGAGTGCAGACCGGTGCAGCCACTACGCCAAGCGGTGTGGAACTGCCTCAGAACTTTAAGAATCCATGTCCCATATGATCCAGCTATTCCTCTGCGGCGTGTTGATCCAAAGAACTCGGAAACACTCCTGCCTAAAGACATGTGCACCGCTGAGTTCACCACAGCGTCCCTCCCACTATCCAAGACTTGGAAGCCTCCCTGGAGCCCAGCAAGGGACGAGTGCAGAAGGAAGATGGGCTATAGCCACGCAATGGCATACCAGTCAGCCGGAACCAAGGATGCAATCCAGCCATTTGTGACCACCAGAATGGCTGTGAGGGTTTTAGGGAAGTGAAACAAGCCCCAGGGAGCAAGGCAAGTACCGTAGGACCTCACTTAAGAGGAGAAGAAAAAACAAGCGGTCAGGAACAGGTGGCACGGGACATTTGATTGGGGGTTCCCAGAGACAAAGCGGGGAGGTGTGAGAGGGTGAAACAGATGATGAGGCACAAGTGTCTGGTGAGGGCCTGCTATTAGGCTTACGCAGGGGAAGATGATGTAAGCTACACGCAAGTCTACATCGATGAGGATGCAAATCGGAAAGATATAGGATGTTCTAATGCAGGGTTGTGGCAATAAATTCAACTAAAAGCAAAAAAAAATCCAAAATGGGGTCCAGAATGACGGCATAAAGCTTTGGGGCTGAAAGAGATTAGAGAAGGTGAACTTCCAAGGCTGGAAAATCACCTCAAAATGCGTACTGATGCTACAGAAAGGTAGACCCTTCCAAATAGATGAAGAGGAATACTACCCACAGAACATGCTGCCTGCTAAACCCATGCACCCACGGAAAAGGTTACCGTCCAGGATGTTACTACTAATCACCTTCACGAATAATCCAAACAGGCCCACGTGTTCCCAAGCTCAGGCAAAAGGTTGGTCCAAAAGTCCACTTCAGGGCCGGCACTGTAGCGGAGCGGGTAAGTGCCCATGTTCCGCTTGGCCGGCCCAGGCCTCACTGTTTCACCTCACGGGTGCAGATCACATTAGCAGTGTTAGCACATACAGATTTCATGGTACGGTGCGGACAGGGATCATAAACTAAGTAGCAATGGTGAGGTCACGTTATAAATACACACCAGAAAAAGAACCGTGAGGCTTTTACAATCCATGAACGCATCTGGTACACTTCCCCAGAGGAAGAAGGAAGGAAAACATGGGACCTGCCAAGGTGGAATCGGCAGAGTGCTAGGAGATGGCACGATCACTGCGCATCAGAGGACTGCCCGGGCAACTTCAACTTGGGAGGGAGTCCAGGACTTTCTCTGGGGAACGTCCACCCACTTGGCCTTCTACATAAAATGTAAGAGGTAAAACCCAGGATAATCTTAGAGGACAGAAACCAGTGTCTAGAGAGAATGTAGCAGGCCTTCCAAAGTTCGAGGAGCAAGACAGAAACCGACAAGAAATCGAGAAAAAGGAAAACTATCCTACCAGGAAAGGGTGAGGAGTCGGACTGGCCTGAGATGGCTCTGAAACTCTGTGTGCACGCAGGCTGTCAGGACATCTTCGAATTTTGAGGTTGTTTATGACATCACGAGGATCATGTCCGCCAAGATGGCCGCACGGTTACAGACTGAGGATTGGCCTAGGCTAGGCTATTACAGGGAGGGATACCCAGAAACAGCTTTGAGAAACAGAAAGCGGACACAGAAACTGGAAGACATAAAACAGACGCTGATTCGAGGGGTAAGAAAGGAATCCTTGGCAAGAAGCGAGAATAGAGGGACAAGCCCCGAGAGGAGAACGTTGTCATCTATTCAAGTCTATGGGGAGGCCATGCTGATTCAAGCTTGCAACTTGATTGGAAGCAAGAGGCCGGACTTGGGCCTTATCAGACCTACGTGGTCCTTCTGCCTTAAGCATAAGCCAAAGTCAAGAATGAGGTCTTGAGGACGTTGAAGAGAAGACTCGATGCCTCCTTTCCTAGGCCCCTGGCATTCTTTGCAGATCAGTCTCACTTTCCATAGCTCTGGCGTCACGGGGGCCCACCGGGTACATGCTAATGTGTCCCAAGAGATGTCTTGGAAGCCTTGAAGGAATGGAGCCCCGTCACGCTTGGGCTACGTCTCTTTGTTTGGAAGTGCTCTACAAGGGTGCTGAAAAGCACCCTTTTCCACAGGGCTTCGTTCCCTCGTGAAGGCTGCCCTCCCAGGCTAGTGTGCTCAGTTTGCCTCCATCGAAATTCTCTCCCCCTACCTCTTGCCGTAGAAGGATTATTGATTATGTGTTTTGACACCACATGTAAGGAAGTGGGCTGAAAATGAGAACATTACAATTCTGTTTCAAGAAAAATAAACAGGCCAGGGCTGAGGATGTAAGGCAAACAAATGGCACAGCCTATAGAAATAAAGTAAGCCCGTATCTAGACGGCACCTGGGGGAACGTTCCAGGATCAGGGGTGAAGTTCGAAACTTCCCAAATCCGGAAAGGAGACAGAAAAATATCTTTCCTGGAGAGAGGGATTCATCAGATTCGTCTAATTTGTCTTGGAAACATTGTGTCCGTGAAGGGCGATGCCAGGACCACCTCGAGTTTGGAGTTTCTGACCTCAGGATGTCAAACCAACCCAGATGACCACGTGTTCCCAGTGCTTAGTTTGACCCAGGCTAGGACAGCAAAGACTCCTTCAAGTGACCGGAGCAAATTCAAAGACAACAACCAAGAGTCACGAAAGCACTCACACCTCGGCCTAGAGAACATACGGTGATTCCAGAAATGCCAAATGAATCACTTGGAATGAAGGGGAACGGACTGATAAGCATGTCTAAGGGGGATAGCTGATAAATACCATGACGATTCTCCTATGGAAAAGAGAGAAAGGTCCCAGAAAATGGCAGGCGAACAGAAATCACCCCTGGATAATCCACAATGAAAGATGATGTCCGTCTTTAGACAGACTCTGCTGGAACGTTTGAAAGGCAGAGAAATTCACAAGCCAAAAGACGGCAGCGAAGGTCAAGGCTGGGCTAAGTGGGAAGGGTGAGTTAGGAGACTGCTCCAAGCGCGACAGGAAACCGTGTGTCCGTGAAGCTTGCCGGAACAGCAGAGACACGATTATGACCAATCCTCCTACATCGCAGTGGACCCGAAAAACAACCTGGCCTCATCTACACTGTGCCAGAGTTGGGCTCAAGTAGCATATTCAAGTCCCATTGCCCTCAACTGCAGGTTGCCAAGGGAACATGAAAGGGGCCGGCCGGTGGTGCAGCGGTGAGGTCCGCACCTTCTGGGTCGGTGGCCCGGGATGGGCCGGGTGGACCCTCGGGTGAGCCTGCTCACCACTGCTTCAGGCATTCTGGGGCAGGCGTCCGAGGTAGTGTAGAGGCAGATGGGAAGGGACGTTAGACAGGGCCAGACTTCCACAGCAAATACAGGAGCATTGCCAGCAGATGTGAGCTCAGCGATGCACTTCTGCCAGAACAAAACCGATTCAAAGTTGCAAAGCATAGAGAAACTGAAGCTGAAAAGAAAAAGTGAACAACTGCATGCCAGTGAGAAGGATGAGATCTCTATGAAGAAACTTAGCAAAACAGGTGAAAGCCATGGCAATGGAAAACTAACAAACGTTGGGGGACAGAAGTTCAAGAAGACACAAGGAGAAAGAAGGAGATTCCAGGATCTAGGAGTGGAAGCATCAACACACTGGAGACGTCCCTACCGGAGCAAGGAATCTCTGGATTCCATGCAATCCCAGTCAAAGTTGCAGCAATGTTTCCCACAGAGACAGAAGAGGGAATCCTAAAGCTTCTAGCCAGCAACAAGAGACCCTGACTAGGCAAAGGAATCCTCAGGAAAACGAAAAAAGCAGGACGTGGCACACTTTCCGATTTCAACATATAGGACGAAGCACTAGGTACCGAGACGGCACAGTCTGGGCCCCAAAACAGGCACACAGACCCATGCAACAGAATCGAGAACCCAGAGCCCAACTCAAACGTACATGGACAGCCCATTTTCGACCAGGCAGCCAAGAGGAGACAGCGGAGAAAGGAGAGTCTCTACCATAAACGGTGCTGGGAAGCCTGCACAGCCACATGGAACACAACGAGAGTACACCATGATGTTACACCTGGCACACACACCACCTGAAATGGATCAAAGCCTTGAATGGCAGACTTGAAACCGTGAACCTTGTAGCAGAAGACCTAGGCAGAGTGCTCTTTGCCATCGGTCTGAGCCGCCTGTTTGGAAGAAGCAAGCCCGACTGGGCCAGGGCAACCAAGTCAACAAGAAACCAACGGGACCACGTCAAATGCGGACGCTTCTGCCCAGTGAAGGAAACCATCGACTGAATGCAAAGATAGCACAACGACTGGGGGAGGATGTTTGCAAACCACACATCGGACAAGGGGTGAAAAGCCCAAAGATGCAATCAACTCGCACGTCCCCACAGGAAAAAAACAACAACAAGCCAATGAAAACCTGGGCAGAAGATGGAACCGGAGATTTCTGCCAAGAAGATCGAAAGAGGGCCAACGGGTGCATGAACACTTGTTCACCGTCATTAAGTCTCAGGACAATGCAAATGCAAACTGCAAGGGCACAGCAGCTCACTGTGGTCAGAATGGCTATAAGGAAGCAGACAGGAAGCCACAAGTGTCAGAGAGGAGGTGGAGAGAAGGGAAGCCTCCTGCACCGTTGGTGGGAGTGCAGACCGGTGCAGCCACTACGCCAAGCGGTGTGGAACTGCCTCAGAACTTTAAGAATCCATGTCCCATATGATCCAGCTATTCCTCTGCGGCGTGTTGATCCAAAGAACTCGGAAACACTCCTGCCTAAACACATGTGCACCGCTGAGTTCACCACAGCGTCGCTCCCACTACCCAAGACTTGGAAGCCTCCCTGGAGCCCAGCAAGGGACGAGTGCAGAAGGAAGATGGGCTATAGCCACGCAATGGCATACCAGTCAGCCGGAACCAAGGATGCAATCCAGCCATTTGTGACCACCAGAATGGCTGTGAGGGTTTTAGGGAAGTGAAACAAGCCCCAGGGAGCAAGGCAAGTACCATAGGACCTCACTTAAGAGGAGAAGAAAAAACAAGCGGTCAGGAACAGGTGGCACGGGACATTTGATTGGGGGTTCCCAGAGACAAAGCGGGGAGGTGTGAGAGGGTGAAACAGATGATGAGGCACAAGTGTGTGGTGAGGGCCTGCTATTAGGCTTATGCAGGGGAAGATGATGTAAGCTACACGGAAGTCTACATCGATGAGGATGCAAATCGGAAAGATATAGGATGTTCTAATGCAGGGTTGCGGCAATAAATTCACCTAAAAGCAAAAAAAAATCCAAAGTGGGGTCCAGAATGACGGCATAAAGCTTTGGGGCTGAAAGAGATTAGAGAAGGTGAACTTCCAAGGCTGGAAAATCACCTCAAAATGCGTACTGATGCTACAGAAAGGTAGACCCTTCCAAATAGATGAAGAGGAATACTACCCACAGAACATGCTGCCTGCTAAACCCATGCACCCACGGAAAAGGTTACCGTCCAGGATGTTACTACTAATCACCTTCACGAATAATCCAAACAGGCCCACGTGTTCCCAAGCTCAGGCAAAAGGTTGGTCCAAAAGTCCACTTCAGGGCCGGCCCTGTGGCGGAGCGGGTAAGTGCCCACGTTCCGCTTGGCCGGCCCAGGCCTCACTGTTTCACCTCACGGGTGCAGATCACATTAGCAGTGTTAGGACATACAGATTTCATGGTACGGTGCGGACAGGGATCATAAACTAAGTAGCAATGGTGAGGTCTCGTTATCAATACGCACCAGAAAAAGAACCGTGAGGCTTTTACAATCCATGAACGCATCTGGTACACTTCCCCAGAGGAAGAAGGAAGGAAAACATGGGACCTGCCAAGGTGGAATCGGCAGAGTGCTAGGAGATGGCACGATCATTGCGCATCAGAGGACTGCCCGGGCAACTTCAACTTGGGAGGGAGTCCAGGACTTTCTCTGGGGAACGTCCACCCACTTGGCCATCTACATGAAATGTAAGAGGTAAAACCCAGGATAATCTTACAGGACAGAAACCAGTGTCTAGAGAGAATGTAGCAGGCCTTCCAAAGTTCGAGGAGCAAGACAGAAACCGACAAGAAATCGAGAAAAAGGAAAACTATCCTACCAGGAAAGGGTGAGGAGTCGGACTGGCCTGAGATGGCTCTGAAACTCTGTGTGCACGCAGGTTGTCAGGACAACTTCGAATTTTGAGGTTGTTTATGACATCACGAGGATCATGTCCGCCAAGATGGCCGCACGGTTACAGACTGAGGATTGGCCTAGGCTAGGCTATTACAGGGAGGGATACCCAGAAACAGCTTTGAGAAACAGAAAGCGGACACAGAAACTGGAAGACATAAAACAGACGCTGATTCGAGGGGTAAGAAAGGAATCCTTGGCAAGAAGCGAGAATAGAGGGACAAGCCCCGAGAGGAGAACGTTGTCATCTATTCAAGTCTATGGGGAGGCCATGCTGATTCAAGCTTGCAACTTGATTGGAAGCAAGAGGCCGGACTTGGGCCTTATCAGACCTACGTGGTCCTTCTGCCTTAAGCATAAGCCAAAGTCAAGAATGAGGTCTTGAGGACGTTGAAGAGAAGACTCGATGCCTCCTTTCCTAGGCCCCTGGCATTCTTTGCAGATCAGTCTCACTTTCCATAGCTCTGGCGTCACGGGGGCCCACCGGGTACATGCTAATGTGTCCCAAGAGATGTCTTGGAAGCCTTGAAGGAATGGAGCCCCGTCACGCTTGGGCTACGTCTCTTTGTTTGGAAGTGCTCTACAAGGGTGCTGAAAAGCACCCTTTTCCACAGGGCTTCGTTCCTTCGTGAAGGCTGCCCTCCCAGGCTAGTGTGCTCAGTTTGCCTCCATCGAAATTCTCTCCCCCTACCTCTTGCCGTAGAAGGATTATTGATTATGTGTTTTGACACCACATGTAAGGAAGTGGGCTGAAAATGAGAACATTACAATTCTGTTTCAAGAAAAATAAACAGGCCAGGGCTGAGGATGTAAGGCAAACAAATGGCACAGCCTATAGAAATAAAGTAAGCCCGTATCTAGACGGCACCTGGGGGAACGTTCCAGGATCAGGGGTGAAGTTCGACACTTCCCAAATCCGGAAAGGAGACAGAAAAATATCTTTCCTGGAGAGAGGGATTCATCAGATTCGTCTAATTTGTCTTGGAAACATTGTGTCCGTGAAGGGCGATGCCAGGACCACCTCGAGTTTGGAGTTTCTGACCTCAGGATGTCAAACCAACCCAGATGACCACGTGTTCCCAGTGCTTAGTTTGACCCAGGCTAGGACAGCAAAGACTCCTTCAAGTGACCGGTGCAAATTCAAAGACAACAACCAAGAGTCACGAAAGCACTCACACCTCGGCCTAGAGAACATACGGTGATTCCAGAAATGCCAAATGAATCACTTGGAATGAAGGGGAACGGACTGATAAGCATGTCTAAGGGGGAGAGCTGAGAAACACCATGAAGATTCTCCTATGGAAAAGAGACAAAGGTCCCAGAAAATGGAAGGCGAACAGAAATCACCCCTGGATAATCCACAATGAAAGATGATGTCCGTCTTTAGACAGACTCTGCTGGAACGTTTGAAAGGCAGAGAAATTCACAAGCCAAAAGACGGCAGCGAAGGTCAAGGCTGGGCTAAGTGGGAAGGGTGAGTTAGGAGACTGCTCCAAGCGGGCCAGGAAACCGTGTGTCCGTGGAGCTTGCCGGGACAGCAGAGACACGATTATGACCAATCCTCTGACATCGCAGTGGACCCGAAAAACAACCTGGCCTCATCTACACAGTGCCAGAGTTGGGCTCAAGTAGCATATTCAAGTCCCATTGCCCTCAACTGCAGGTTGCCAAGGGAACATGAAAGGGGCCGGCCGGTGGTGCAGCGGTGAGGTCCGCACCTTCTGGGTCGGTGGCCCGGGATGGGCCGGGTGGACCCTCGGGTGAGCCTGCTCACCACTGCTTCAGGCATTCTGGGGCAGGCGTCCGAGGTAGTGTAGAGGCAGATGGGAAGGGACGTTAGACAGGGCCAGACTTCCACAGCAAATACAGGAGCATTGCCAGCAGATGTGAGCTCAGCGATGCACTTCTGCCAGAACAAAACCAATTCAAAGTTGCAAAGCATAGAGAAACTGAAGCTGAAAAGAAAAAGTGAACAACTGCATGCCAGTGAGAAGGATGAGATCTCTATGAAGAAACTTAGCAAAACAGGTGAAAGCCATGGCAATGGAAAACTAACAAACGTTGGGGGACAGAAGTTCAAGAAGACACAAGGAGAAAGAAGGAGATTCCAGGATCTAGGAGTGGAAGAATCAACACACTGGAGACGTCCCTACCGGAGCAAGGAATCTCTGGATTCCATGCAATCCCAGTCAAAGTTGCAGCAATGTTTCCCACAGAGACAGAAGATGGAATCCTAAAGCTTCTAGCCAGCAACAAGAGACCCTGACTAGGCAAAGGAATCCTCAGGAAAACGAAAAAAGCAGGACGTGGCACACTTTCCGATTTCAACATATAGGACGAAGCACTAGGTACCGAGACGGCACAGTCTGGGCCCCAAAACAGGCACACAGACCCATGCAACAGAATCGAGAACCCAGAGCCCAACTCAAACGTACATGGACAGCCCATTTTCGACCAGGCAGCCAAGAGGAGACAGTGGAGAAAGGAGAGTCTCTACCATAAACGGTGCTGGGAAGCCTGCACAGCCACATGGAACACAACGAGAGTACACCATGATGTTACACCTGGCACACACACCACCTGAAATGGATCAAAGCCTTGAATGGCAGACTTGAAACCGTGAACCTTGTAGCAGAAGACCTAGGCAGAGTGCTCTTTGCCATCGGTCTGAGCCGCCTGTTTGGAAGAAGCAAGTCCGACTGGGCCAGGGCAACCAAGTCAACAAGAAACCAACGGGACCACGTCAAATGCGGACGCTTCTGCCCAGTGAAGGAAACCATCGACTGAATGCAAAGATAGCACAACGACTGGGGGAGGATGTTTGCAAACCACACATCGGACAAGGGGTGAAAAGCCCAAAGATGCAATCAACTCGCATGTCCCCACAGGAAAAAAACAACAACAAGCCAGTGAAAACATGGGCAGAAGATGGAACCGGAGATTTCTGCCAAGAAGATCGAAAGAGGGCCAACGGGTGCATGAACACTTGTTCACCGTCATGAAGTCTCAGGCCAATGCAAATGCAAACTGCAAGGGCACAGCAGCTCACTGTGGTCAGAATGGCTATAAGGAAGCAGACAGGAAGCCACAAGTGTCAGAGAGGAGGTGGAGAGAAGGGAAGCCTCCTGCACCGTTGGTGGGAGTGCAGACCGGTGCAGCCACTACGCCAAGCGGTGTGGAACTGCCTCAGAACTTTAAGAATCCATGTCCCATATGATCCAGCTATTCCTCTGCGGCGTGTTGATCCAAAGAACTCGGAAACACTCCTGCCTAAAGACATGTGCACCGCTGAGTTCACCACAGCGTCCCTCCCACTATCCAAGACTTGGAAGCCTCCCTGGAGCCCAGCAAGGGACGAGTGCAGAAGGAAGATGGGCTATAGCCACGCAATGGCATACCAGTCAGCCGGAACCAAGGATGCAATCCAGCCATTTGTGACCACCAGAATGGCTGTGAGGGTTTTAGGGAAGTGAAACAAGCCCCAGGGAGCAAGGCAAGTACCGTAGGACCTCACTTAAGAGGAGAAGAAAAAACAAGCGGTCAGGAACAGGTGGCACGGGACATTTGATTGGGGGTTCCCAGAGACAAAGCGGGGAGGTGTGAGAGGGTGAAACAGATGATGAGGCACAAGTGTCTGGTGAGGGCCTGCTATTAGGCTTACGCAGGGGAAGATGATGTAAGCTACACGCAAGTCTACATCGATGAGGATGCAAATCGGAAAGATATAGGATGTTCTAATGCAGGGTTGTGGCAATAAATTCAACTAAAAGCAAAAAAAAATCCAAAATGGGGTCCAGAATGACGGCATAAAGCTTTGGGGCTGAAAGAGATTAGAGAAGGTGAACTTCCAAGGCTGGAAAATCACCTCAAAATGCGTACTGATGCTACAGAAAGGTAGACCCTTCCAAATAGATGAAGAGGAATACTACCCACAGAACATGCTGCCTGCTAAACCCATGCACCCACGGAAAAGGTTACCGTCCAGGATGTTACTACTAATCACCTTCACGAATAATCCAAACAGGCCCACGTGTTCCCAAGCTCAGGCAAAAGGTTGGTCCAAAAGTCCACTTCAGGGCCGGCACTGTAGCGGAGCGGGTAAGTGCCCATGTTCCGCTTGGCCGGCCCAGGCCTCACTGTTTCACCTCACGGGTGCAGATCACATTAGCAGTGTTAGGACATACAGATTTCATGGTACGGTGCGGACAGGGATCATAAACTAAGTAGCAATGGTGAGGTCACGTTATAAATACACACCAGAAAAAGAACCGTGAGGCTTTTACAATCCATGAACGCATCTGGTACACTTCCCCAGAGGAAGAAGGAAGGAAAACATGGGACCTGCCAAGGTGGAATCGGCAGAGTGCTAGGAGATGGCACGATCACTGCGCATCAGAGGACTGCCCGGGCAACTTCAACTTGGGAGGGAGTCCAGGACTTTCTCTGGGGAACGTCCACCCACTTGGCCTTCTACATAAAATGTAAGAGGTAAAACCCAGGATAATCTTAGAGGACAGAAACCAGTGTCTAGAGAGAATGTAGCAGGCCTTCCAAAGTTCGAGGAGCAAGACAGAAACCGACAAGAAATCGAGAAAAAGGAAAACTATCCTACCAGGAAAGGGTGAGGAGTCGGACTGGCCTGAGATGGCTCTGAAACTCTGTGTGCACGCAGGCTGTCAGGACATCTTCGAATTTTGAGGTTGTTTATGACATCACGAGGATCATGTCCGCCAAGATGGCCGCACGGTTACAGACTGAGGATTGGCCTAGGCTAGGCTATTACAGGGAGGGATACCCAGAAACAGCTTTGAGAAACAGAAAGCGGACACAGAAACTGGAAGACATAAAACAGACGCTGATTCGAGGGGTAAGAAAGGAATCCTTGGCAAGAAGCGAGAATAGAGGGACAAGCCCCGAGAGGAGAACGTTGTCATCTATTCAAGTCTATGGGGAGGCCATGCTGATTCAAGCTTGCAACTTGATTGGAAGCAAGAGGCCGGACTTGGGCCTTATCAGACCTACGTGGTCCTTCTGCCTTAAGCATAAGCCAAAGTCAAGAATGAGGTCTTGAGGACGTTGAAGAGAAGACTCGATGCCTCCTTTCCTAGGCCCCTGGCATTCTTTGCAGATCAGTCTCACTTTCCATAGCTCTGGCGTCACGGGGGCCCACCGGGTACATGCTAATGTGTCCCAAGAGATGTCTTGGAAGCCTTGAAGGAATGGAGCCCCGTCACGCTTGGGCTACGTCTCTTTGTTTGGAAGTGCTCTACAAGGGTGCTGAAAAGCACCCTTTTCCACAGGGCTTCGTTCCTTCGTGAAGGCTGCCCTCCCAGGCTAGTGTGCTCAGTTTGCCTCCATCGAAATTCTCTCCCCCTACCTCTTGCCGTAGAAGGATTATTGATTATGTGTTTTGACACCACATGTAAGGAAGTGGGCTGAAAATGAGAACATTACAATTCTGTTTCAAGAAAAATAAACAGGCCAGGGCTGAGGATGTAAGGCAAACAAATGGCACAGCCTATAGAAATAAAGTAAGCCCGTATCTAGACGGCACCTGGGGGAACGTTCCAGGATCAGGGGTGAAGTTCGACACTTCCCAAATCCGGAAAGGAGACAGAAAAATATCTTTCCTGGAGAGAGGGATTCATCAGATTCGTCTAATTTGTCTTGGAAACATTGTGTCCGTGAAGGGCGATGCCAGGACCACCTCGAGTTTGGAGTTTCTGACCTCAGGATGTCAAACCAACCCAGATGACCACGTGTTCCCAGTGCTTAGTTTGACCCAGGCTAGGACAGCAAAGACTCCTTCAAGTGACCGGTGCAAATTCAAAGACAACAACCAAGAGTCACGAAAGCACTCACACCTCGGCCTAGAGAACATACGGTGATTCCAGAAATGCCAAATGAATCACTTGGAATGAAGGGGAACGGACTGATAAGCATGTCTAAGGGGGAGAGCTGAGAAACACCATGAAGATTCTCCTATGGAAAAGAGACAAAGGTCCCAGAAAATGGAAGGCGAACAGAAATCACCCCTGGATAATCCACAATGAAAGATGATGTCCGTCTTTAGACAGACTCTGCTGGAACGTTTGAAAGGCAGAGAAATTCACAAGCCAAAAGACGGCAGCGAAGGTCAAGGCTGGGCTAAGTGGGAAGGGTGAGTTAGGAGACTGCTCCAAGCGGGCCAGGAAACCGTGTGTCCGTGGAGCTTGCCGGGACAGCAGAGACACGATTATGACCAATCCTCTGACATCGCAGTGGACCCGAAAAACAACCTGGCCTCATCTACACAGTGCCAGAGTTGGGCTCAAGTAGCATATTCAAGTCCCATTGCCCTCAACTGCAGGTTGCCAAGGGAACATGAAAGGGGCCGGCCGGTGGTGCAGCGGTGAGGTCCGCACCTTCTGGGTCGGTGGCCCGGGATGGGCCGGGTGGACCCTCGGGTGAGCCTGCTCACCACTGCTTCAGGCATTCTGGGGCAGGCGTCCGAGGTAGTGTAGAGGCAGATGGGAAGGGACGTTAGACAGGGCCAGACTTCCACAGCAAATACAGGAGCATTGCCAGCAGATGTGAGCTCAGCGATGCACTTCTGCCAGAACAAAACCAATTCAAAGTTGCAAAGCATAGAGAAACTGAAGCTGAAAAGAAAAAGTGAACAACTGCATGCCAGTGAGAAGGATGAGATCTCTATGAAGAAACTTAGCAAAACAGGTGAAAGCCATGGCAATGGAAAACTAACAAACGTTGGGGGACAGAAGTTCAAGAAGACACAAGGAGAAAGAAGGAGATTCCAGGATCTAGGAGTGGAAGAATCAACACACTGGAGACGTCCCTACCGGAGCAAGGAATCTCTGGATTCCATGCAATCCCAGTCAAAGTTGCAGCAATGTTTCCCACAGAGACAGAAGATGGAATCCTAAAGCTTCTAGCCAGCAACAAGAGACCCTGACTAGGCAAAGGAATCCTCAGGAAAACGAAAAAAGCAGGACGTGGCACACTTTCCGATTTCAACATATAGGACGAAGCACTAGGTACCGAGACGGCACAGTCTGGGCCCCAAAACAGGCACACAGACCCATGCAACAGAATCGAGAACCCAGAGCCCAACTCAAACGTACATGGACAGCCCATTTTCGACCAGGCAGCCAAGAGGAGACAGCGGAGAAAGGAGAGTCTCTACCATAAACGGTGCTGGGAAGCCTGCACAGCCACATGGAACACAACGAGAGTACACCATGATGTTACACCTGGCACACACACCACCTGAAATGGATCAAAGCCTTGAATGGCAGACTTGAAACCGTGAACCTTGTAGCAGAAGACCTAGGCAGAGTGCTCTTTGCCATCGGTCTGAGCCGCCTGTTTGGAAGAAGCAAGTCCGACTGGGCCAGGGCAACCAAGTCAACAAGAAACCAACGGGACCACGTCAAATGCGGACGCTTCTGCCCAGTGAAGGAAACCATCGACTGAATGCAAAGATAGCACAACGACTGGGGGAGGATGTTTGCAAACCACACATCGGACAAGGGGTGAAAAGCCCAAAGATGCAATCAACTCGCATGTCCCCACAGGAAAAAAACAACAACAAGCCAGTGAAAACATGGGCAGAAGATGGAACCGGAGATTTCTGCCAAGAAGATCGAAAGAGGGCCAACGGGTGCATGAACACTTGTTCACCGTCATGAAGTCTCAGGCCAATGCAAATGCAAACTGCAAGGGCACAGCAGCTCACTGTGGTCAGAATGGCTATAAGGAAGCAGACAGGAAGCCACAAGTGTCAGAGAGGAGGTGGAGAGAAGGGAAGCCTCCTGCACCGTTGGTGGGAGTGCAGACCGGTGCAGCCACTACGCCAAGCGGTGTGGAACTGCCTCAGAACTTTAAGAATCCATGTCCCATATGATCCAGCTATTCCTCTGCGGCGTGTTGATCCAAAGAACTCGGAAACACTCCTGCCTAAAGACATGTGCACCGCTGAGTTCACCACAGCGTCCCTCCCACTATCCAAGACTTGGAAGCCTCCCTGGAGCCCAGCAAGGGACGAGTGCAGAAGGAAGATGGGCTATAGCCACGCAATGGCATACCAGTCAGCCGGAACCAAGGATGCAATCCAGCCATTTGTGACCACCAGAATGGCTGTGAGGGTTTTAGGGAAGTGAAACAAGCCCCAGGGAGCAAGGCAAGTACCGTAGGACCTCACTTAAGAGGAGAAGAAAAAACAAGCGGTCAGGAACAGGTGGCACGGGACATTTGATTGGGGGTTCCCAGAGACAAAGCGGGGAGGTGTGAGAGGGTGAAACAGATGATGAGGCACAAGTGTCTGGTGAGGGCCTGCTATTAGGCTTACGCAGGGGAAGATGATGTAAGCTACACGCAAGTCTACATCGATGAGGATGCAAATCGGAAAGATATAGGATGTTCTAATGCAGGGTTGTGGCAATAAATTCAACTAAAAGCAAAAAAAAATCCAAAATGGGGTCCAGAATGACGGCATAAAGCTTTGGGGCTGAAAGAGATTAGAGAAGGTGAACTTCCAAGGCTGGAAAATCACCTCAAAATGCGTACTGATGCTACAGAAAGGTAGACCCTTCCAAATAGATGAAGAGGAATACTACCCACAGAACATGCTGCCTGCTAAACCCATGCACCCACGGAAAAGGTTACCGTCCAGGATGTTACTACTAATCACCTTCACGAATAATCCAAACAGGCCCACGTGTTCCCAAGCTCAGGCAAAAGGTTGGTCCAAAAGTCCACTTCAGGGCCGGCACTGTAGCGGAGCGGGTAAGTGCCCATGTTCCGCTTGGCCGGCCCAGGCCTCACTGTTTCACCTCACGGGTGCAGATCACATTAGCAGTGTTAGGACATACAGATTTCATGGTACGGTGCGGACAGGGATCATAAACTAAGTAGCAATGGTGAGGTCACGTTATAAATACACACCAGAAAAAGAACCGTGAGGCTTTTACAATCCATGAACGCATCTGGTACACTTCCCCAGAGGAAGAAGGAAGGAAAACATGGGACCTGCCAAGGTGGAATCGGCAGAGTGCTAGGAGATGGCACGATCACTGCGCATCAGAGGACTGCCCGGGCAACTTCAACTTGGGAGGGAGTCCAGGACTTTCTCTGGGGAACGTCCACCCACTTGGCCTTCTACATAAAATGTAAGAGGTAAAACCCAGGATAATCTTAGAGGACAGAAACCAGTGTCTAGAGAGAATGTAGCAGGCCTTCCAAAGTTCGAGGAGCAAGACAGAAACCGACAAGAAATCGAGAAAAAGGAAAACTATCCTACCAGGAAAGGGTGAGGAGTCGGACTGGCCTGAGATGGCTCTGAAACTCTGTGTGCACGCAGGCTGTCAGGACATCTTCGAATTTTGAGGTTGTTTATGACATCACGAGGATCATGTCCGCCAAGATGGCCGCACGGTTACAGACTGAGGATTGGCCTAGGCTAGGCTATTACAGGGAGGGATACCCAGAAACAGCTTTGAGAAACAGAAAGCGGACACAGAAACTGGAAGACATAAAACAGACGCTGATTCGAGGGGTAAGAAAGGAATCCTTGGCAAGAAGCGAGAATAGAGGGACAAGCCCCGAGAGGAGAACGTTGTCATCTATTCAAGTCTATGGGGAGGCCATGCTGATTCAAGCTTGCAACTTGATTGGAAGCAAGAGGCCGGACTTGGGCCTTATCAGACCTACGTGGTCCTTCTGCCTTAAGCATAAGCCAAAGTCAAGAATGAGGTCTTGAGGACGTTGAAGAGAAGACTCGATGCCTCCTTTCCTAGGCCCCTGGCATTCTTTGCAGATCAGTCTCACTTTCCATAGCTCTGGCGTCACGGGGGCCCACCGGGTACATGCTAATGTGTCCCAAGAGATGTCTTGGAAGCCTTGAAGGAATGGAGCCCCGTCACGCTTGGGCTACGTCTCTTTGTTTGGAAGTGCTCTACAAGGGTGCTGAAAAGCACCCTTTTCCACAGGGCTTCGTTCCCTCGTGAAGGCTGCCCTCCCAGGCTAGTGTGCTCAGTTTGCCTCCATCGAAATTCTCTCCCCCTACCTCTTGCCGTAGAAGGATTATTGATTATGTGTTTTGACACCACATGTAAGGAAGTGGGCTGAAAATGAGAACATTACAATTCTGTTTCAAGAAAAATAAACAGGCCAGGGCTGAGGATGTAAGGCAAACAAATGGCACAGCCTATAGAAATAAAGTAAGCCCGTATCTAGACGGCACCTGGGGGAACGTTCCAGGATCAGGGGTGAAGTTCGAAACTTCCCAAATCCGGAAAGGAGACAGAAAAATATCTTTCCTGGAGAGAGGGATTCATCAGATTCGTCTAATTTGTCTTGGAAACATTGTGTCCGTGAAGGGCGATGCCAGGACCACCTCGAGTTTGGAGTTTCTGACCTCAGGATGTCAAACCAACCCAGATGACCACGTGTTCCCAGTGCTTAGTTTGACCCAGGCTAGGACAGCAAAGACTCCTTCAAGTGACCGGAGCAAATTCAAAGACAACAACCAAGAGTCACGAAAGCACTCACACCTCGGCCTAGAGAACATACGGTGATTCCAGAAATGCCAAATGAATCACTTGGAATGAAGGGGAACGGACTGATAAGCATGTCTAAGGGGGATAGCTGATAAATACCATGACGATTCTCCTATGGAAAAGAGAGAAAGGTCCCAGAAAATGGCAGGCGAACAGAAATCACCCCTGGATAATCCACAATGAAAGATGATGTCCGTCTTTAGACAGACTCTGCTGGAACGTTTGAAAGGCAGAGAAATTCACAAGCCAAAAGACGGCAGCGAAGGTCAAGGCTGGGCTAAGTGGGAAGGGTGAGTTAGGAGACTGCTCCAAGCGCGACAGGAAACCGTGTGTCCGTGAAGCTTGCCGGAACAGCAGAGACACGATTATGACCAATCCTCCTACATCGCAGTGGACCCGAAAAACAACCTGGCCTCATCTACACTGTGCCAGAGTTGGGCTCAAGTAGCATATTCAAGTCCCATTGCCCTCAACTGCAGGTTGCCAAGGGAACATGAAAGGGGCCGGCCGGTGGTGCAGCGGTGAGGTCCGCACCTTCTGGGTCGGTGGCCCGGGGTGGGCCGGGTGGACCCTCGGGTGAGCCTGCTCACCACTGCTTCAGGCATTCTGGGGCAGGCGTCCGAGGTAGTGTAGAGGCAGATGGGAAGGGACGTTAGACAGGGCCAGACTTCCACAGCAAATACAGGAGCATTGCCAGCAGATGTGAGCTCAGCGATGCACTTCTGCCAGAACAAAACCGATTCAAAGTTGCAAAGCATAGAGAAACTGAAGCTGAAAAGAAAAAGTGAACAACTGCATGCCAGTGAGAAGGATGAGATCTCTATGAAGAAACTTAGCAAAACAGGTGAAAGCCATGGCAATGGAAAACTAACAAACGTTGGGGGACAGAAGTTCAAGAAGACACAAGGAGAAAGAAGGAGATTCCAGGATCTAGGAGTGGAAGCATCAACACACTGGAGACGTCCCTACCGGAGCAAGGAATCTCTGGATTCCATGCAATCCCAGTCAAAGTTGCAGCAATGTTTCCCACAGAGACAGAAGAGGGAATCCTAAAGCTTCTAGCCAGCAACAAGAGACCCTGACTAGGCAAAGGAATCCTCAGGAAAACGAAAAAAGCAGGACGTGGCACACTTTCCGATTTCAACATATAGGACGAAGCACTAGGTACCGAGACGGCACAGTCTGGGCCCCAAAACAGGCACACAGACCCATGCAACAGAATCGAGAACCCAGAGCCCAACTCAAACGTACATGGACAGCCCATTTTCGACCAGGCAGCCAAGAGGAGACAGCGGAGAAAGGAGAGTCTCTACCATAAACGGTGCTGGGAAGCCTGCACAGCCACATGGAACACAACGAGAGTACACCATGATGTTACACCTGGCACACACACCACCTGAAATGGATCAAAGCCTTGAATGGCAGACTTGAAACCGTGAACCTTGTAGCAGAAGACCTAGGCAGAGTGCTCTTTGCCATCGGTCTGAGCCGCCTGTTTGGAAGAAGCAAGTCCGACTGGGCCAGGGCAACCAAGTCAACAAGAAACCAACGGGACCACGTCAAATGCGGACGCTTCTGCCCAGTGAAGGAAACCATCGACTGAATGCAAAGATAGCACAACGACTGGGGGAGGATGTTTGCAAACCACACATCGGACAAGGGGTGAAAAGCCCAAAGATGCAATCAACTCGCATGTCCCCACAGGAAAAAAACAACAACAAGCCAGTGAAAACATGGGCAGAAGATGGAACCGGAGATTTCTGCCAAGAAGATCGAAAGAGGGCCAACGGGTGCATGAACACTTGTTCACCGTCATGAAGTCTCAGGCCAATGCAAATGCAAACTGCAAGGGCACAGCAGCTCACTGTGGTCAGAATGGCTATAAGGAAGCAGACAGGAAGCCACAAGTGTCAGAGAGGAGGTGGAGAGAAGGGAAGCCTCCTGCACCGTTGGTGGGAGTGCAGACCGGTGCAGCCACTACGCCAAGCGGTGTGGAACTGCCTCAGAACTTGAAGAATCCATGTCCCATATGATCCAGCTATTCCTCTGCGGCGTGTTGATCCAAAGAACTCGGAAACACTCCTGCCTAAAGACATGTGCACCGCTGAGTTCACCACAGCGTCGCTCCCACTACCCAAGACTTGGAAGCCTCCCTGGAGCCCAGCAAGGGACGAGTGCAGAAGGAAGATGGGCTATAGCCACGCAATGGCATACCAGTCAGCCGGAACCAAGGATGCAATCCAGCCACTTGTGACCACCAGAATGGCTGTGAGGGTTTTAGGGAAGTGAAACAAGCCCCAGGGAGCAAGGCAAGTACCATAGGACCTCACTTAAGAGGAGAAGAAAAAACAAGCGGTCAGGAACAGGTGGCACGGGACATTTCATTGGGGGTTCCCAGAGACAAAGCGGGGAGGTGTGAGAGGGTGAAACAGATGATGAGGCACAAGTGTGTGGTGAGGGCCTGCTATTAGGCTTACGCAGGGGGAGATGATGTAAGCTACACGGAAGTCTACATCGATGAGGATGCAAATCGGAAAGATATAGGATGTTCTAATGCAGGGTTGCGGCAATAAATTCACCTAAAAGCAAAAAAAAATCCAAAATGGGGTCCAGAATGACGGCATAAAGCTTTGGGGCTGAAAGAGATTAGAGAAGGTGAACTTCCAAGGCTGGAAAATCACCTCAAAATGCGTACTGATGCTACAGAAAGGTAGACCCTTCCAAATAGATGAAGAGGAATACTACCCACAGAACATGCTGCCTGCTAAACCCATGCACCCACGGAAAAGGTTACCGTCCAGGATGTTACTACTAATCACCTTCACGAATAATCCAAACAGGCCCACGTGTTCCCAAGCTCAGGCAAAAGGTTGGTCCAAAAGTCCACTTCAGGGCCGGCCCTGTGGCGGAGCGGGTAAGTGCCCACGTTCCGCTTGGCCGGCCCAGGCCTCACTGTTTCACCTCACGGGTGCAGATCACATTAGCAGTGTTAGGACATACAGATTTCATGGTACGGTGCCGACAGGGATCATAAACTAAGTAGCAATGGTGAGGTCTCGTTATCAATACGCACCAGAAAAAGAACCGTGAGGCTTTTACAATCCATGAACGCATCTGGTACACTTCCCCAGAGGAAGAAGGAAGGAAAACATGGGACCTGCCAAGGTGGAATCGGCAGAGTGCTAGGAGATGGCACGATCACTGCGCATCAGAGGACTGCCCGGGCAACTTCAACTTGGGAGGGAGTCCAGGACTTTCTCTGGGGAACGTCCACCCACTTGGCCTTCTACATAAAATGTAAGAGGTAAAACCCAGGATAATCTTAGAGGACAGAAACCAGTGTCTAGAGAGAATGTAGCAGGCCTTCCAAAGTTCGAGGAGCTAGACAGAAACCGACAAGAAATCGAGAAAAAGGAAAACTATCCTACCAGGAAAGGGTGAGGAGTCGGACTGGCCTGAGATGGCTCTGAAACTCTGTGTGCACGCAGGCTGTCAGGACAACTTCGAATTTTGAGGTTGTTTATGACATCACGAGGATCATGTCCGCCAAGATGGCCGCACGGTTACAGACTGAGGATTGGCCTAGGCTAGGCTATTACAGGGAGGGATACCCAGAAACAGCTTTGAGAAACAGAAAGCGGACACAGAAACTGGAAGACATAAAACAGACGCTGATTCGAGGGGTAAGAAAGGAATCCTTGGCAAGAAGCGAGAATAGAGGGACAAGCCCCGAGAGGAGAACGTTGTCATCTATTCAAGTCTATGGGGAGGCCATGCTGATTCAAGCTTGCAACTTGATTGGAAGCAAGAGGCCGGACTTGGGCCTTATCAGACCTACGTGGTCCTTCTGCCTTAAGCATAAGCCAAAGTCAAGAATGAGGTCTTGAGGACGTTGAAGAGAAGACTCGATGCCTCCTTTCCTAGGCCCCTGGCATTCTTTGCAGATCAGTCTCACTTTCCATAGCTCTGGCGTCACGGGGGCCCACCGGGTACATGCTAATGTGTCCCAAGAGATGTCTTGGAAGCCTTGAAGGAATGGAGCCCCGTCACGCTTGGGCTACGTCTCTTTGTTTGGAAGTGCTCTACAAGGGTGCTGAAAAGCACCCTTTTCCACAGGGCTTCGTTCCTTCGTGAAGGCTGCCCTCCCAGGCTAGTGTGCTCAGTTTGCCTCCATCGAAATTCTCTCCCCCTACCTCTTGCCGTAGAAGGATTATTGATTATGTGTTTTGACACCACATGTAAGGAAGTGGGCTGAAAATGAGAACATTACAATTCTGTTTCAAGAAAAATAAACAGGCCAGGGCTGAGGATGTAAGGCAAACAAATGGCACAGCCTATAGAAATAAAGTAAGCCCGTATCTAGACGGCACCTGGGGGAACGTTCCAGGATCAGGGGTGAAGTTCGACACTTCCCAAATCCGGAAAGGAGACAGAAAAATATCTTTCCTGGAGAGAGGGATTCATCAGATTCGTCTAATTTGTCTTGGAAACATTGTGTCCGTGAAGGGGGATGCCAGGACCACCTCGAGTTTGGAGTTTCTGACCTCAGGATGTCAAACCAACCCAGATGACCACGTGTTCCCAGTGCTTACTTTGACCCAGGCTAGGACAGCAAAGACTCCTTCAAGTGACCGGTGCAAATTCAAAGACAACAACCAAGAGTCACGAAAGCACTCACACCTCGGCCTAGAGAACATACGGTGATTCCAGAAATGCCAAATGTATCACTTGGAATGAAGGGGAATGGACTGATAAGCATGTCTAAGGGGGAGAGCTGAGAAATACCATGACGATTCTCCTATGGAAAAGAGACAAAGGTCCCAGAAAATGGAAGGCGAACAGAAATCATCCCTGGATAATCCACAATGAAAGATGATGTCCGTCTTTAGACAGACTCTGCTGGAACGTTTGAAAGGCAGAGAAATTCACAAGCCAAAAGACGGCAGCGAAGGTCAATGCTGGTCTAAGTGGGAAGTGTGAGTTATGAGACTGCTCCAAGCAGGCCAGGAAACCGTGTGTCCGAGGAGCTTGCCGGGACAGCAGAGACACGATTATGACCAATCCTCCGACATCGCAGTGGACCCGAAAAACAACCTGGCCTCATCTACACAGTGCCAGAGTTGGGCTCAAGTAGCATATTCAAGTCCCATTGCCCTCAACTGCAGGTTGCCAACGGAACATGAAAGGGGCCGGCCGGTGGTGCAGCGGTGAGGTCCGCACCTTCTGGGTCGGTGGCCCGGGGTGGGCCGGGTGGACCCTCGGGTGAGCCTGCTCACCACTGCTTCAGGCATTCTGGGGCAGGCGTCCGAGGTAGTGTAGAGGCAGATGGGAAGGGACGTTAGACAGGGCCAGACTTCCACAGCAAATACAGGAGCATTGCCAGCAGATGTGAGCTCAGCGATGCACTTCTGCCAGAACAAAACCGATTCAAAGTTGCAAAGCATAGAGAAACTGAAGCTGAAAAGAAAAAGTGAACAACTGCATGCCAGTGAGAAGGATGAGATCTCTATGAAGAAACTTAGCAAAACAGGTGAAAGCCATGGCAATGGAAAACTAACAAACGTTGGGGGACAGAAGTTCAAGAAGACACAAGGAGAAAGAAGGAGATTCCAGGATCTAGGAGTGGAAGCATCAACACACTGGAGACGTCCCTACCGGAGCAAGGAATCTCTGGATTCCATGCAATCCCAGTCAAAGTTGCAGCAATGTTTCCCACAGAGACAGAAGAGGGAATCCTAAAGCTTCTAGCCAGCAACAAGAGACCCTGACTAGGCAAAGGAATCCTCAGGAAAACGAAAAAAGCAGGACGTGGCACACTTTCCGATTTCAACATATAGGACGAAGCACTAGGTACCGAGACGGCACAGTCTGGGCCCCAAAACAGGCACACAGACCCATGCAACAGAATCGAGAACCCAGAGCCCAACTCAAACGTACATGGACAGCCCATTTTCGACCAGGCAGCCAAGAGGAGACAGCGGAGAAAGGAGAGTCTCTACCATAAACGGTGCTGGGAAGCCTGCACAGCCACATGGAACACAACGAGAGTACACCATGATGTTACACCTGGCACACACACCACCTGAAATGGATCAAAGCCTTGAATGGCAGACTTGAAACCGTGAACCTTGTAGCAGAAGACCTAGGCAGAGTGCTCTTTGCCATCGGTCTGAGCCGCCTGTTTGGAAGAAGCAAGTCCGACTGGGCCAGGGCAACCAAGTCAACAAGAAACCAACGGGACCACGTCAAATGCGGACGCTTCTGCCCAGTGAAGGAAACCATCGACTGAATGCAAAGATAGCACAACGACTGGGGGAGGATGTTTGCAAACCACACATCGGACAAGGGGTGAAAAGCCCAAAGATGCAATCAACTCGCACGTCCCCACAAGAAAAAAAAACAACAACAAGCCAATGAAAACCTGGGCAGAAGATGGAAACAGAGATTTCTGCCAAGAAGATCGAAAGAGGGCCAACGGGTGCATGAACACTTGTTCACCGTCATGAAGTCTCAGGCCAATGCAAATGCAAACTGCAAGGGCACAGCAGCTCACTGTGGTCAGAATGGCTATAAGGAAGCAGACAGGAAGCCACAAGTGTCAGAGAGGAGGTGGAGAGAAGGGAAGCCTCCTGCACCGTTGGTGGGAGTGCAGACCGGTGCAGCCACTACACCAAGCGGTGTGGAACTGCCTCAGAACTTGAAGAATCCATGTCCCATATGATCCAGCTATTCCTCTGCGGCGTGTTGATCCAAAGAACTCGGAAACACTCCTGCCTAAAGACATGTGCACCGCTGAGTTCACCACAGTGTCGCTCCCACTACCCAAGACTTGGAAGCCTCCCTGGAACCCAGCAAGGGACGAGTGCAGAAGGAAGATGGGCTATAGCCACGCAATGGCATACCAGTCAGCCGGAACCAAGGATGCAATCCAGCCACTTGTGACCACCAGAATGGCTGTGAGGGTTTTAGGGAAGTGAAACAAGCCCCAGGGAGCAAGGCAAGTACCATAGGACCTCACTTAAGAGGAGAAGAAAAAACAAGCGGTCAGGAAGAGGTGGCATGGGACATTTCATTGGGGGTTCCCAGAGACAAAGCGGGGAGGTGTGAGAGGGTGAAACAGATGATGAGGCACAAGTGTGTGGTGAGGGCCTGCTATTAGGCTTACGCAGGGGGAGATGATGTAAGCTACACGGAAGTCTACATCGATGAGGATGCAAATCGGAAAGATATAGGATGTTCTAATGCAGGGTTGCGGCAATAAATTCACCTAAAAGCAAAAAAAAATCCAAAATGGGGTCCAGAATGACGGCATAAAGCTTTGGGGCTGAAAGAGATTAGAGAAGGTGAACTTCCAAGGCTGGAAAATCACCTCAAAATGCGTACTGATGCTACAGAAAGGTAGACCCTTCCAAATAGATGAAGAGGAATACTACCCACAGAACATGCTGCCTGCTAAACCCATGCACCCACGGAAAAGGTTACCGTCCAGGATGTTACTACTAATCACCTTCACGAATAATCCAAACAGGCCCACGTGTTCCCAAGCTCAGGCAAAAGGTTGGTCCAAAAGTCCACTTCAGGGCCGGCCCTGTGGCGGAGCGGGTAAGTGCCCACGTTCCGCTTGGCCGGCCCAGGCCTCACTGTTCCACATCACGGGTGCAGATCACATTAGCAGTGTTAGCACATACAGATTTCATGGTACGGTGCGGACAGGGATCATAAACTAAGTAGCAATGGTGAGGTCACGTTATCAATACGCACCAGAAAAAGAACCGTGAGGCTTTTACAATCCATGAACGCATCTGGTACACTTCCCCAGAGGAAGAAGGAAGGAAAACATGGGACCTGCCAAGGTGGAATCGGCAGAGTGCTAGGAGATGGCACGATCACTGCGCATCAGAGGACTGCCCGGGCAACTTCAACTTGGGAGGGAGTCCAGGACTTTCTCTGGGGAACGTCCACCCACTTGGCCTTCTACATAAAATGTAAGAGGTAAAACCCAGGATAATCTTAGAGGACAGAAACCAGTGTCTAGAGAGAATGTAGCAGGCCTTCCAAAGTTCGAGGAGCTAGACAGAAACCGACAAGAAATCGAGAAAAAGGAAAACTATCCTACCAGGAAAGGGTGAGGAGTCGGACTGGCCTGAGATGGCTCTGAAACTCTGTGTGCACGCAGGCTGTCAGGACAACTTCGAATTTTGAGGTTGTTTATGACATCACGAGGATCATGTCCGCCAAGATGGCCGCACGGTTACAGACTGAGGATTGGCCTAGGCTAGGCTATTACAGGGAGGGATACCCAGAAACAGCTTTGAGAAACAGAAAGCGGACACAGAAACTGGAAGACATAAAACAGACGCTGATTCGAGGGGTAAGAAAGGAATCCTTGGCAAGAAGCGAGAATAGAGGGACAAGCCCCGAGAGGAGAACGTTGTCATCTATTCAAGTCTATGGGGAGGCCATGCTGATTCAAGCTTGCAACTTGATTGGAAGCAAGAGGCCGGACTTGGGCCTTATCAGACCTACGTGGTCCTTCTGCCTTAAGCATAAGCCAAAGTCAAGAATGAGGTCTTGAGGACGTTGAAGAGAAGACTCGATGCCTCCTTTCCTAGGCCCCTGGCATTCTTTGCAGATCAGTCTCACTTTCCATAGCTCTGGCGTCACGGGGGCCCACCGGGTACATGCTAATGTGTCCCAAGAGATGTCTTGGAAGCCTTGAAGGAATGGAGCCCCGTCACGCTTGGGCTACGTCTCTTTGTTTGGAAGTGCTCTACAAGGGTGCTGAAAAGCACCCTTTTCCACAGGGCTTCGTTCCTTCGTGAAGGCTGCCCTCCCAGGCTAGTGTGCTCAGTTTGCCTCCATCGAAATTCTCTCCCCCTACCTCTTGCCGTAGAAGGATTATTGATTATGTGTTTTGACACCACATGTAAGGAAGTGGGCTGAAAATGAGAACATTACAATTCTGTTTCAAGAAAAATAAACAGGCCAGGGCTGAGGATGTAAGGCAAACAAATGGCACAGCCTATAGAAATAAAGTAAGCCCGTATCTAGACGGCACCTGGGGGAACGTTCCAGGATCAGGGGTGAAGTTCGACACTTCCCAAATCCGGAAAGGAGACAGAAAAATATCTTTCCTGGAGAGAGGGATTCATCAGATTCGTCTAATTTGTCTTGGAAACATTGTGTCCGTGAAGGGGGATGCCAGGACCACCTCGAGTTTGGAGTTTCTGACCTCAGGATGTCAAACCAACCCAGATGACCACGTGTTCCCAGTGCTTACTTTGACCCAGGCTAGGACAGCAAAGACTCCTTCAAGTGACCGGTGCAAATTCAAAGACAACAACCAAGAGTCACGAAAGCACTCACACCTCGGCCTAGAGAACATACGGTGATTCCAGAAATGCCAAATGTATCACTTGGAATGAAGGGGAACGGACTGATAAGCATGTCTAAGGGGGAGAGCTGAGAAATACCATGACGATTCTCCTATGGAAAAGAGACAAAGGTCCCAGAAAATGGAAGGCGAACAGAAATCACCCCTGGATAATCCACAATGAAAGATCATGTCCGTTTTTAGACAGACTCTGCTGGAACGTTTGAAAGGCAGAGAAATTCACAAGCCAAAAGACGGCAGCGAAGGTCAAGGCTGGGCTAAGTGGGAAGGGTGAGTTAGGAGACTGCTCCAAGCGGGCCAGGAAACCGTGTGTCCGTGGAGCTTGCCGGGACAGCAGAGACACGATTATGACCAATCCTCTGACATCGCAGTGGACCCGAAAAACAACCTGGCCTCATCTACACAGTGCCAGAGTTGGGCTCAAGTAGCATATTCAAGTCCCATTGCCCTCAACTGCAGGTTGCCAACGGAACATGAAAGGGGCCGGCCGGTGGTGCAGCGGTGAGGTCCGCACCTTCTGGGTCGGTGGCCCGGGGTGGGCCGGGTGGACCCTCGGGTGAGCCTGCTCACCACTGCTTCAGGCATTCTGGGGCAGGCGTCCGAGGTAGTGTAGAGGCAGATGGGAAGGGACGTTAGACAGGGCCAGACTTCCACAGCAAATACAGGAGCATTGCCAGCAGATGTGAGCTCAGCGATGCACTTCTGCCAGAACAAAACCGATTCAAAGTTGCAAAGCATAGAGAAACTGAAGCTGAAAAGAAAAAGTGAACAACTGCATGCCAGTGAGAAGGATGAGATCTCTATGAAGAAACTTAGCAAAACAGGTGAAAGCCATGGCAATGGAAAACTAACAAACGTTGGGGGACAGAAGTTCAAGAAGACACAAGGAGAAAGAAGGAGATTCCAGGGTCTAGGAGTGGAAGCATCAACACACTGGAGACGTCCCTACCGGAGCAAGGAATCTCTGGATTCCATGCAATCCCAGTCAAAGTTGCAGCAATGTTTCCCACAGAGACAGAAGAGGGAATCCTAAAGTTTCTAGCCAGCAACAAGAGACCCTGACTAGGCAAAGGAATCCTCAGGAAAACGAAAAAAGCAGGACGTGGCACACTTTCCGATTTCAACATATAGGACGAAGCACTAGGTACCGAGACGGCACAGTCTGGGCCCCAAAACAGGCACACAGACCCATGCAACAGAATCGAGAACCCAGAGCCCAACTCAAACGTACATGGACAGCCCATTTTCGACCAGGCAGCCAAGAGGAGACAGCGGAGAAAGGAGAGTCTCTACCATAAACGGTGCTGGGAAGCCTGCACAGCCACATGGAACACAACGAGAGTACACCATGATGTTACACCTGGCACACACACCACCTGAAATGGATCAAAGCCTTGAATGGCAGACTTGAAACCGTGAACCTTGTAGCAGAAGACCTAGGCAGAGTGCTCTTTGCCATCGGTCTGAGCCGCCTGTTTGGAAGAAGCAAGTCCGACTGGGCCAGGGCAACCAAGTCAACAAGAAACCAACGGGACCACGTCAAATGCACACGCTTCTGCCCAGTGAAGGAAACCATCGACTGAATGCAAAGATAGCACAACGACTGGGGGAGGATGTTTGCAAACCACACATCGGACAAGGGGTGAAAAGCCCAAAGATGCAATCAACTCGCATGTCCCCACAGGAAAAAAACAACAACAAGCCAGTGAAAACATGGGCAGAAGATGGAACCGGAGATTTCTGCCAAGAAGATCGAAAGAGGGCCAACGGGTGCATGAACACTTGTTCACCGTCATGAAGTCTCAGGCCAATGCAAATGCAAACTGCAAGGGCACAGCAGCTCACTGTGGTCAGAATGGCTATAAGGAAGCAGACAGGAAGCCACAAGTGTCAGAGAGGAGGTGGAGAGAAGGGAAGCCTCCTGCACCGTTGGTGGGAGTGCAGACCGGTGCAGCCACTACGCCAAGCGGTGTGGAACTGCCTCAGAACTTGAAGAATCCATGTCCCATATGATCCAGCTATTCCTCTGCGGCGTGTTGATCCAAAGAACTCGGAAACACTCCTGCCTAAAGACATGTGCACCGCTGAGTTCACCACAGCGTCGCTCCCACTACCCAAGACTTGGAAGCCTCCCTGGAACCCAGCAAGGGACGAGTGCAGAAGGAAGATGGGCTATAGCCACGCAATGGCATACCAGTCAGCCGGAACCAAGGATGCAATCCAGCCACTTGTGACCACCAGAATGGCTGTGAGGGTTTTAGGGAAGTGAAACAAGCCCCAGGGAGCAAGGCAAGTACCATAGGACCTCACTTAAGAGGAGAAGAAAAAACAAGCGGTCAGGAACAGGTGGCACGGGACATTTCATTGGGGGTTCCCAGAGACAAAGCGGGGAGGTGTGAGAGGGTGAAACAGATGATGAGGCACAAGTGTGTGGTGAGGGCCTGCTATTAGGCTTACGCAGGGGGAGATGATGTAAGCTACACGGAAGTCTACATCGATGAGGATGCAAATCGGAAAGATATAGGATGTTCTAATGCAGGGTTGCGGCAATAAATTCACCTAAAAGCAAAAAAAAATCCAAAATGGGGTCCAGAATGACGGCATAAAGCTTTGGGGCTGAAAGAGATTAGAGAAGGTGAACTTCCAAGGCTGGAAAATCACCTCAAAATGCGTACTGATGCTACAGAAAGGTAGACCCTTCCAAATAGATGAAGAGGAATACTACCCACAGAACATGCTGCCTGCTAAACCCATGCACCCACGGAAAAGGTTACCGTCCAGGATGTTACTACTAATCACCTTCACGAATAATCCAAACAGGCCCACGTGTTCCCAAGCTCAGGCAAAAGGTTGGTCCAAAAGTCCACTTCAGGGCCGGCCCTGTGGCGGAGCGGGTAAGTGCCCACGTTCCGCTTGGCCGGCCCAGGCCTCACTGTTTCACCTCACGGGTGCAGATCACATTAGCAGTGTTAGGACATACAGATTTCATGGTACGGTGCGGACAGTGATCATAAACTAAGTAGCAATGGTGAGGTCACGTTATCAATACGCACCAGAAAAAGAACCGTGAGGCTTTTACAATCCATGAACGCATCTGGTACACTTCCCCAGAGGAAGAAGGAAGGAAAACATGGGACCTGCCAAGGTGGAATCGGCAGAGTGCTAGGAGATGGCACGATCATTGCGCATCAGAGGACTGCCCGGGCAACTTCAACTTGGGAGGGAGTCCAGGACTTTCTCTGGGGAACGTCCACCCACTTGGCCATCTACATGAAATGTAAGAGGTGAAACCCAGGATAATCTTACAGGACAGAAACCAGTGTCTAGAGAGAAGGTAGCAGGCCTTCCAAAGTTCGAGGAGCAAGACAGAAACCGACAAGAAATCGAGAAAAAGGAAAACTATCCTACCAGGAAAGGGTGAGGAGTCGGACTGGCCTGAGATGGCTCTGAAACTCTGTGTGCACGCAGGCTGTCAGGACAACTTCGAATTTTGAGGTTGTTTATGACATCACGAGGATCATGTCCGCCAAGATGGCCGCACGGTTACAGACTGAGGATTGGCCTAGGCTAGGCTATTACAGGGAGGGATACCCAGAAACAGCTTTGAGAAACAGAAAGCGGACACAGAAACTGGAAGACATAAAACAGACGCTGATTCGAGGGGTAAGAAAGGAATCCTTGGCAAGAAGCGAGAATAGAGGGACAAGCCCCGAGAGGAGAACGTTGTCATCTATTCAAGTCTATGGGGAGGCCATGCTGATTCAAGCTTGCAACTTGATTGGAAGCAAGAGGCCGGACTTGGGCCTTATCAGACCTACGTGGTCCTTCTGCCTTAAGCATAAGCCAAAGTCAAGAATGAGGTCTTGAGGACGTTGAAGAGAAGACTCGATGCCTCCTTTCCTAGGCCCCTGGCATTCTTTGCAGATCAGTCTCACTTTCCATAGCTCTGGCGTCACGGGGGCCCACCGGGTACATGCTAATGTGTCCCAAGAGATGTCTTGGAAGCCTTGAAGGAATGGAGCCCCGTCACGCTTGGGCTACGTCTCTTTGTTTGGAAGTGCTCTACAAGGGTGCTGAAAAGCACCCTTTTCCACAGGGCTTCGTTCCTTCGTGAAGGCTGCCCTCCCAGGCTAGTGTGCTCAGTTTGCCTCCATCGAAATTCTCTCCCCCTACCTCTTGCCGTAGAAGGATTATTGATTATGTGTTTTGACACCACATGTAAGGAAGTGGGCTGAAAATGAGAACATTACAATTCTGTTTCAAGAAAAATAAACAGGCCAGGGCTGAGGATGTAAGGCAAACAAATGGCACAGCCTATAGAAATAAAGTAAGCCCGTATCTAGAGGGCAACTGGGGGAACGTTCCAGGATCAGGGGTGAAGTTCGAAACATCCCAAATCCGGAAAGGAGACAGAAAAATATCTTTCCTGGAGAGAGGGATTCATCACATTCGTCCAATTTGTCTTGGAAACATTGTGTCCGTGAAGGGGGATGCCAGGACCACCTCGAGTTTGGAGTTTCTGACCTCAGGATGTCAAACCAACCCAGATGACCACGTGTTCCCAGTGCTTACTTTGACCCAGGCTAGGACAGCAAAGACTCCTTCAAGTGACCGGTGCAAATTCAAAGACAACAACCAAGAGTCACGAAAGCACTCACACCTCGGCCTAGAGAACATACGGTGATTCCAGAAATGCCAAATGTATCACTTGGAATGAAGGGGAATGGACTGATAAGCATGTCTAAGGGGGAGAGCTGAGAAATACCATGACGATTCTCCTATGGAAAAGAGACAAAGGTCCCAGAAAATGGAAGGCGAACAGAAATCATCCCTGGATAATCCACAATGAAAGATGATGTCCGTCTTTAGACAGACTCTGCTGGAACGTTTGAAAGGCAGAGAAATTCACAAGCCAAAAGACGGCAGCGAAGGTCAATGCTGGTCTAAGTGGGAAGTGTGAGTTATGAGACTGCTCCAAGCAGGCCAGGAAACCGTGTGTCCGAGGAGCTTGCCGGGACAGCAGAGACACGATTATGACCAATCCTCCGACATCGCAGTGGACCCGAAAAACAACCTGGCCTCATCTACACAGTGCCAGAGTTGGGCTCAAGTAGCATATTCAAGTCCCATTGCCCTCAACTGCAGGTTGCCAACGGAACATGAAAGGGGCCGGCCGGTGGTGCAGCGGTGAGGTCCGCAC
The DNA here is from genome assembly GCF_041296235.1 of Equus asinus. Taxonomy (NCBI): domain Eukaryota; kingdom Metazoa; phylum Chordata; class Mammalia; order Perissodactyla; family Equidae; genus Equus; species Equus asinus. The sequence continues at coordinate 10,386,721 of NC_091813.1, read as the reverse complement.
CTTCTGGGTCGGTGGCCCGGGGTGGGCCGGGTGGACCCTCGGGTGAGCCTGCTCACCACTGCTTCAGGCATTCTGGGGCAGGCGTCCGAGGTAGTGTAGAGGCAGATGGGAAGGGACGTTAGACAGGGCCAGACTTCCACAGCAAATACAGGAGCATTGCCAGCAGATGTGAGCTCAGCGATGCACTTCTGCCAGAACAAAACCGATTCAAAGTTGCAAAGCATAGAGAAACTGAAGCTGAAAAGAAAAAGTGAACAACTGCATGCCAGTGAGAAGGATGAGATCTCTATGAAGAAACTTAGCAAAACAGGTGAAAGCCATGGCAATGGAAAACTAACAAACGTTGGGGGACAGAAGTTCAAGAAGACACAAGGAGAAAGAAGGAGATTCCAGGATCTAGGAGTGGAAGCATCAACACACTGGAGACGTCCCTACCGGAGCAAGGAATCTCTGGATTCCATGCAATCCCAGTCAAAGTTGCAGCAATGTTTCCCACAGAGACAGAAGAGGGAATCCTAAAGCTTCTAGCCAGCAACAAGAGACCCTGACTAGGCAAAGGAATCCTCAGGAAAACGAAAAAAGCAGGACGTGGCACACTTTCCGATTTCAACATATAGGACGAAGCACTAGGTACCGAGACGGCACAGTCTGGGCCCCAAAACAGGCACACAGACCCATGCAACAGAATCGAGAACCCAGAGCCCAACTCAAACGTACATGGACAGCCCATTTTCGACCAGGCAGCCAAGAGGAGACAGCGGAGAAAGGAGAGTCTCTACCATAAACGGTGCTGGGAAGCCTGCACAGCCACATGGAACACAACGAGAGTACACCATGATGTTACACCTGGCACACACACCACCTGAAATGGATCAAAGCCTTGAATGGCAGACTTGAAACCGTGAACCTTGTAGCAGAAGACCTAGGCAGAGTGCTCTTTGCCATCGGTCTGAGCCGCCTGTTTGGAAGAAGCAAGTCCGACTGGGCCAGGGCAACCAAGTCAACAAGAAACCAACGGGACCACGTCAAATGCGGACGCTTCTGCCCAGTGAAGGAAACCATCGACTGAATGCAAAGATAGCACAACGACTGGGGGAGGATGTTTGCAAACCACACATCGGACAAGGGGTGAAAAGCCCAAAGATGCAATCAACTCGCACGTCCCCACAAGAAAAAAAAACAACAACAAGCCAATGAAAACCTGGGCAGAAGATGGAAACAGAGATTTCTGCCAAGAAGATCGAAAGAGGGCCAACGGGTGCATGAACACTTGTTCACCGTCATGAAGTCTCAGGCCAATGCAAATGCAAACTGCAAGGGCACAGCAGCTCACTGTGGTCAGAATGGCTATAAGGAAGCAGACAGGAAGCCACAAGTGTCAGAGAGGAGGTGGAGAGAAGGGAAGCCTCCTGCACCGTTGGTGGGAGTGCAGACCGGTGCAGCCACTACACCAAGCGGTGTGGAACTGCCTCAGAACTTGAAGAATCCATGTCCCATATGATCCAGCTATTCCTCTGCGGCGTGTTGATCCAAAGAACTCGGAAACACTCCTGCCTAAAGACATGTGCACCGCTGAGTTCACCACAGTGTCGCTCCCACTACCCAAGACTTGGAAGCCTCCCTGGAACCCAGCAAGGGACGAGTGCAGAAGGAAGATGGGCTATAGCCACGCAATGGCATACCAGTCAGCCGGAACCAAGGATGCAATCCAGCCACTTGTGACCACCAGAATGGCTGTGAGGGTTTTAGGGAAGTGAAACAAGCCCCAGGGAGCAAGGCAAGTACCATAGGACCTCACTTAAGAGGAGAAGAAAAAACAAGCGGTCAGGAAGAGGTGGCATGGGACATTTCATTGGGGGTTCCCAGAGACAAAGCGGGGAGGTGTGAGAGGGTGAAACAGATGATGAGGCACAAGTGTGTGGTGAGGGCCTGCTATTAGGCTTACGCAGGGGGAGATGATGTAAGCTACACGGAAGTCTACATCGATGAGGATGCAAATCGGAAAGATATAGGATGTTCTAATGCAGGGTTGCGGCAATAAATTCACCTAAAAGCAAAAAAAAATCCAAAATGGGGTCCAGAATGACGGCATAAAGCTTTGGGGCTGAAAGAGATTAGAGAAGGTGAACTTCCAAGGCTGGAAAATCACCTCAAAATGCGTACTGATGCTACAGAAAGGTAGACCCTTCCAAATAGATGAAGAGGAATACTACCCACAGAACATGCTGCCTGCTAAACCCATGCACCCACGGAAAAGGTTACCGTCCAGGATGTTACTACTAATCACCTTCACGAATAATCCAAACAGGCCCACGTGTTCCCAAGCTCAGGCAAAAGGTTGGTCCAAAAGTCCACTTCAGGGCCGGCCCTGTGGCGGAGCGGGTAAGTGCCCACGTTCCGCTTGGCCGGCCCAGGCCTCACTGTTCCACATCACGGGTGCAGATCACATTAGCAGTGTTAGCACATACAGATTTCATGGTACGGTGCGGACAGGGATCATAAACTAAGTAGCAATGGTGAGGTCACGTTATCAATACGCACCAGAAAAAGAACCGTGAGGCTTTTACAATCCATGAACGCATCTGGTACACTTCCCCAGAGGAAGAAGGAAGGAAAACATGGGACCTGCCAAGGTGGAATCGGCAGAGTGCTAGGAGATGGCACGATCACTGCGCATCAGAGGACTGCCCGGGCAACTTCAACTTGGGAGGGAGTCCAGGACTTTCTCTGGGGAACGTCCACCCACTTGGCCTTCTACATAAAATGTAAGAGGTAAAACCCAGGATAATCTTAGAGGACAGAAACCAGTGTCTAGAGAGAATGTAGCAGGCCTTCCAAAGTTCGAGGAGCTAGACAGAAACCGACAAGAAATCGAGAAAAAGGAAAACTATCCTACCAGGAAAGGGTGAGGAGTCGGACTGGCCTGAGATGGCTCTGAAACTCTGTGTGCACGCAGGCTGTCAGGACAACTTCGAATTTTGAGGTTGTTTATGACATCACGAGGATCATGTCCGCCAAGATGGCCGCACGGTTACAGACTGAGGATTGGCCTAGGCTAGGCTATTACAGGGAGGGATACCCAGAAACAGCTTTGAGAAACAGAAAGCGGACACAGAAACTGGAAGACATAAAACAGACGCTGATTCGAGGGGTAAGAAAGGAATCCTTGGCAAGAAGCGAGAATAGAGGGACAAGCCCCGAGAGGAGAACGTTGTCATCTATTCAAGTCTATGGGGAGGCCATGCTGATTCAAGCTTGCAACTTGATTGGAAGCAAGAGGCCGGACTTGGGCCTTATCAGACCTACGTGGTCCTTCTGCCTTAAGCATAAGCCAAAGTCAAGAATGAGGTCTTGAGGACGTTGAAGAGAAGACTCGATGCCTCCTTTCCTAGGCCCCTGGCATTCTTTGCAGATCAGTCTCACTTTCCATAGCTCTGGCGTCACGGGGGCCCACCGGGTACATGCTAATGTGTCCCAAGAGATGTCTTGGAAGCCTTGAAGGAATGGAGCCCCGTCACGCTTGGGCTACGTCTCTTTGTTTGGAAGTGCTCTACAAGGGTGCTGAAAAGCACCCTTTTCCACAGGGCTTCGTTCCTTCGTGAAGGCTGCCCTCCCAGGCTAGTGTGCTCAGTTTGCCTCCATCGAAATTCTCTCCCCCTACCTCTTGCCGTAGAAGGATTATTGATTATGTGTTTTGACACCACATGTAAGGAAGTGGGCTGAAAATGAGAACATTACAATTCTGTTTCAAGAAAAATAAACAGGCCAGGGCTGAGGATGTAAGGCAAACAAATGGCACAGCCTATAGAAATAAAGTAAGCCCGTATCTAGACGGCACCTGGGGGAACGTTCCAGGATCAGGGGTGAAGTTCGACACTTCCCAAATCCGGAAAGGAGACAGAAAAATATCTTTCCTGGAGAGAGGGATTCATCAGATTCGTCTAATTTGTCTTGGAAACATTGTGTCCGTGAAGGGGGATGCCAGGACCACCTCGAGTTTGGAGTTTCTGACCTCAGGATGTCAAACCAACCCAGATGACCACGTGTTCCCAGTGCTTACTTTGACCCAGGCTAGGACAGCAAAGACTCCTTCAAGTGACCGGTGCAAATTCAAAGACAACAACCAAGAGTCACGAAAGCACTCACACCTCGGCCTAGAGAACATACGGTGATTCCAGAAATGCCAAATGTATCACTTGGAATGAAGGGGAATGGACTGATAAGCATGTCTAAGGGGGAGAGCTGAGAAATACCATGACGATTCTCCTATGGAAAAGAGACAAAGGTCCCAGAAAATGGAAGGCGAACAGAAATCATCCCTGGATAATCCACAATGAAAGATGATGTCCGTCTTTAGACAGACTCTGCTGGAACGTTTGAAAGGCAGAGAAATTCACAAGCCAAAAGACGGCAGCGAAGGTCAATGCTGGTCTAAGTGGGAAGTGTGAGTTATGAGACTGCTCCAAGCAGGCCAGGAAACCGTGTGTCCGAGGAGCTTGCCGGGACAGCAGAGACACGATTATGACCAATCCTCCGACATCGCAGTGGACCCGAAAAACAACCTGGCCTCATCTACACAGTGCCAGAGTTGGGCTCAAGTAGCATATTCAAGTCCCATTGCCCTCAACTGCAGGTTGCCAACGGAACATGAAAGGGGCCGGCCGGTGGTGCAGCGGTGAGGTCCGCACCTTCTGGGTCGGTGGCCCGGGGTGGGCCGGGTGGACCCTCGGGTGAGCCTGCTCACCACTGCTTCAGGCATTCTGGGGCAGGCGTCCGAGGTAGTGTAGAGGCAGATGGGAAGGGACGTTAGACAGGGCCAGACTTCCACAGCAAATACAGGAGCATTGCCAGCAGATGTGAGCTCAGCGATGCACTTCTGCCAGAACAAAACCGATTCAAAGTTGCAAAGCATAGAGAAACTGAAGCTGAAAAGAAAAAGTGAACAACTGCATGCCAGTGAGAAGGATGAGATCTCTATGAAGAAACTTAGCAAAACAGGTGAAAGCCATGGCAATGGAAAACTAACAAACGTTGGGGGACAGAAGTTCAAGAAGACACAAGGAGAAAGAAGGAGATTCCAGGATCTAGGAGTGGAAGCATCAACACACTGGAGACGTCCCTACCGGAGCAAGGAATCTCTGGATTCCATGCAATCCCAGTCAAAGTTGCAGCAATGTTTCCCACAGAGACAGAAGAGGGAATCCTAAAGCTTCTAGCCAGCAACAAGAGACCCTGACTAGGCAAAGGAATCCTCAGGAAAACGAAAAAAGCAGGACGTGGCACACTTTCCGATTTCAACATATAGGACGAAGCACTAGGTACCGAGACGGCACAGTCTGGGCCCCAAAACAGGCACACAGACCCATGCAACAGAATCGAGAACCCAGAGCCCAACTCAAACGTACATGGACAGCCCATTTTCGACCAGGCAGCCAAGAGGAGACAGCGGAGAAAGGAGAGTCTCTACCATAAACGGTGCTGGGAAGCCTGCACAGCCACATGGAACACAACGAGAGTACACCATGATGTTACACCTGGCACACACACCACCTGAAATGGATCAAAGCCTTGAATGGCAGACTTGAAACCGTGAACCTTGTAGCAGAAGACCTAGGCAGAGTGCTCTTTGCCATCGGTCTGAGCCGCCTGTTTGGAAGAAGCAAGTCCGACTGGGCCAGGGCAACCAAGTCAACAAGAAACCAACGGGACCACGTCAAATGCGGACGCTTCTGCCCAGTGAAGGAAACCATCGACTGAATGCAAAGATAGCACAACGACTGGGGGAGGATGTTTGCAAACCACACATCGGACAAGGGGTGAAAAGCCCAAAGATGCAATCAACTCGCACGTCCCCACAAGAAAAAAAAACAACAACAAGCCAATGAAAACCTGGGCAGAAGATGGAAACAGAGATTTCTGCCAAGAAGATCGAAAGAGGGCCAACGGGTGCATGAACACTTGTTCACCGTCATGAAGTCTCAGGCCAATGCAAATGCAAACTGCAAGGGCACAGCAGCTCACTGTGGTCAGAATGGCTATAAGGAAGCAGACAGGAAGCCACAAGTGTCAGAGAGGAGGTGGAGAGAAGGGAAGCCTCCTGCACCGTTGGTGGGAGTGCAGACTGGTGCAGCCACTACACCAAGCGGTGTGGAACTGCCTCAGAACTTGAAGAATCCATGTCCCATATGATCCAGCTATTCCTCTGCGGCGTGTTGATCCAAAGAACTCGGAAACACTCCTGCCTAAAGACATGTGCACCGCTGAGTTCACCACAGTGTCGCTCCCACTACCCAAGACTTGGAAGCCTCCCTGGAACCCAGCAAGGGACGAGTGCAGAAGGAAGATGGGCTATAGCCACGCAATGGCATACCAGTCAGCCGGAACCAAGGATGCAATCCAGCCACTTGTGACCACCAGAATGGCTGTGAGGGTTTTAGGGAAGTGAAACAAGCCCCAGGGAGCAAGGCAAGTACCATAGGACCTCACTTAAGAGGAGAAGAAAAAACAAGCGGTCAGGAAGAGGTGGCATGGGACATTTCATTGGGGGTTCCCAGAGACAAAGCGGGGAGGTGTGAGAGGGTGAAACAGATGATGAGGCACAAGTGTGTGGTGAGGGCCTGCTATTAGGCTTACGCAGGGGGAGATGATGTAAGCTACACGGAAGTCTACATCGATGAGGATGCAAATCGGAAAGATATAGGATGTTCTAATGCAGGGTTGCGGCAATAAATTCACCTAAAAGCAAAAAAAAATCCAAAATGGGGTCCAGAATGACGGCATAAAGCTTTGGGGCTGAAAGAGATTAGAGAAGGTGAACTTCCAAGGCTGGAAAATCACCTCAAAATGCGTACTGATGCTACAGAAAGGTAGACCCTTCCAAATAGATGAAGAGGAATACTACCCACAGAACATGCTGCCTGCTAAACCCATGCACCCACGGAAAAGGTTACCGTCCAGGATGTTACTACTAATCACCTTCACGAATAATCCAAACAGGCCCACGTGTTCCCAAGCTCAGGCAAAAGGTTGGTCCAAAAGTCCACTTCAGGGCCGGCCCTGTGGCGGAGCGGGTAAGTGCCCACGTTCCGCTTGGCCGGCCCAGGCCTCACTGTTCCACATCACGGGTGCAGATCACATTAGCAGTGTTAGCACATACAGATTTCATGGTACGGTGCGGACAGGGATCATAAACTAAGTAGCAATGGTGAGGTCACGTTATCAATACGCACCAGAAAAAGAACCGTGAGGCTTTTACAATCCATGAACGCATCTGGTACACTTCCCCAGAGGAAGAAGGAAGGAAAACATGGGACCTGCCAAGGTGGAATCGGCAGAGTGCTAGGAGATGGCACGATCACTGCGCATCAGAGGACTGCCCGGGCAACTTCAACTTGGGAGGGAGTCCAGGACTTTCTCTGGGGAACGTCCACCCACTTGGCCTTCTACATAAAATGTAAGAGGTAAAACCCAGGATAATCTTAGAGGACAGAAACCAGTGTCTAGAGAGAATGTAGCAGGCCTTCCAAAGTTCGAGGAGCTAGACAGAAACCGACAAGAAATCGAGAAAAAGGAAAACTATCCTACCAGGAAAGGGTGAGGAGTCGGACTGGCCTGAGATGGCTCTGAAACTCTGTGTGCACGCAGGCTGTCAGGACAACTTCGAATTTTGAGGTTGTTTATGACATCACGAGGATCATGTCCGCCAAGATGGCCGCACGGTTACAGACTGAGGATTGGCCTAGGCTAGGCTATTACAGGGAGGGATACCCAGAAACAGCTTTGAGAAACAGAAAGCGGACACAGAAACTGGAAGACATAAAACAGACGCTGATTCGAGGGGTAAGAAAGGAATCCTTGGCAAGAAGCGAGAATAGAGGGACAAGCCCCGAGAGGAGAACGTTGTCATCTATTCAAGTCTATGGGGAGGCCATGCTGATTCAAGCTTGCAACTTGATTGGAAGCAAGAGGCCGGACTTGGGCCTTATCAGACCTACGTGGTCCTTCTGCCTTAAGCATAAGCCAAAGTCAAGAATGAGGTCTTGAGGACGTTGAAGAGAAGACTCGATGCCTCCTTTCCTAGGCCCCTGGCATTCTTTGCAGATCAGTCTCACTTTCCATAGCTCTGGCGTCACGGGGGCCCACCGGGTACATGCTAATGTGTCCCAAGAGATGTCTTGGAAGCCTTGAAGGAATGGAGCCCCGTCACGCTTGGGCTACGTCTCTTTGTTTGGAAGTGCTCTACAAGGGTGCTGAAAAGCACCCTTTTCCACAGGGCTTCGTTCCTTCGTGAAGGCTGCCCTCCCAGGCTAGTGTGCTCAGTTTGCCTCCATCGAAATTCTCTCCCCCTACCTCTTGCCGTAGAAGGATTATTGATTATGTGTTTTGACACCACATGTAAGGAAGTGGGCTGAAAATGAGAACATTACAATTCTGTTTCAAGAAAAATAAACAGGCCAGGGCTGAGGATGTAAGGCAAACAAATGGCACAGCCTATAGAAATAAAGTAAGCCCGTATCTAGACGGCACCTGGGGGAACGTTCCAGGATCAGGGGTGAAGTTCGACACTTCCCAAATCCGGAAAGGAGACAGAAAAATATCTTTCCTGGAGAGAGGGATTCATCAGATTCGTCTAATTTGTCTTGGAAACATTGTGTCCGTGAAGGGGGATGCCAGGACCACCTCGAGTTTGGAGTTTCTGACCTCAGGATGTCAAACCAACCCAGATGACCACGTGTTCCCAGTGCTTACTTTGACCCAGGCTAGGACAGCAAAGACTCCTTCAAGTGACCGGTGCAAATTCAAAGACAACAACCAAGAGTCACGAAAGCACTCACACCTCGGCCTAGAGAACATACGGTGATTCCAGAAATGCCAAATGTATCACTTGGAATGAAGGGGAACGGACTGATAAGCATGTCTAAGGGGGAGAGCTGAGAAATACCATGACGATTCTCCTATGGAAAAGAGACAAAGGTCCCAGAAAATGGAAGGCGAACAGAAATCACCCCTGGATAATCCACAATGAAAGATCATGTCCGTTTTTAGACAGACTCTGCTGGAACGTTTGAAAGGCAGAGAAATTCACAAGCCAAAAGACGGCAGCGAAGGTCAAGGCTGGGCTAAGTGGGAAGGGTGAGTTAGGAGACTGCTCCAAGCGGGCCAGGAAACCGTGTGTCCGTGGAGCTTGCCGGGACAGCAGAGACACGATTATGACCAATCCTCTGACATCGCAGTGGACCCGAAAAACAACCTGGCCTCATCTACACAGTGCCAGAGTTGGGCTCAAGTAGCATATTCAAGTCCCATTGCCCTCAACTGCAGGTTGCCAACGGAACATGAAAGGGGCCGGCCGGTGGTGCAGCGGTGAGGTCCGCACCTTCTGGGTCGGTGGCCCGGGGTGGGCCGGGTGGACCCTCGGGTGAGCCTGCTCACCACTGCTTCAGGCATTCTGGGGCAGGCGTCCGAGGTAGTGTAGAGGCAGATGGGAAGGGACGTTAGACAGGGCCAGACTTCCACAGCAAATACAGGAGCATTGCCAGCAGATGTGAGCTCAGCGATGCACTTCTGCCAGAACAAAACCGATTCAAAGTTGCAAAGCATAGAGAAACTGAAGCTGAAAAGAAAAAGTGAACAACTGCATGCCAGTGAGAAGGATGAGATCTCTATGAAGAAACTTAGCAAAACAGGTGAAAGCCATGGCAATGGAAAACTAACAAACGTTGGGGGACAGAAGTTCAAGAAGACACAAGGAGAAAGAAGGAGATTCCAGGGTCTAGGAGTGGAAGCATCAACACACTGGAGACGTCCCTACCGGAGCAAGGAATCTCTGGATTCCATGCAATCCCAGTCAAAGTTGCAGCAATGTTTCCCACAGAGACAGAAGAGGGAATCCTAAAGTTTCTAGCCAGCAACAAGAGACCCTGACTAGGCAAAGGAATCCTCAGGAAAACGAAAAAAGCAGGACGTGGCACACTTTCCGATTTCAACATATAGGACGAAGCACTAGGTACCGAGACGGCACAGTCTGGGCCCCAAAACAGGCACACAGACCCATGCAACAGAATCGAGAACCCAGAGCCCAACTCAAACGTACATGGACAGCCCATTTTCGACCAGGCAGCCAAGAGGAGACAGCGGAGAAAGGAGAGTCTCTACCATAAACGGTGCTGGGAAGCCTGCACAGCCACATGGAACACAACGAGAGTACACCATGATGTTACACCTGGCACACACACCACCTGAAATGGATCAAAGCCTTGAATGGCAGACTTGAAACCGTGAACCTTGTAGCAGAAGACCTAGGCAGAGTGCTCTTTGCCATCGGTCTGAGCCGCCTGTTTGGAAGAAGCAAGTCCGACTGGGCCAGGGCAACCAAGTCAACAAGAAACCAACGGGACCACGTCAAATGCACACGCTTCTGCCCAGTGAAGGAAACCATCGACTGAATGCAAAGATAGCACAACGACTGGGGGAGGATGTTTGCAAACCACACATCGGACAAGGGGTGAAAAGCCCAAAGATGCAATCAACTCGCATGTCCCCACAGGAAAAAAACAACAACAAGCCAGTGAAAACATGGGCAGAAGATGGAACCGGAGATTTCTGCCAAGAAGATCGAAAGAGGGCCAACGGGTGCATGAACACTTGTTCACCGTCATGAAGTCTCAGGCCAATGCAAATGCAAACTGCAAGGGCACAGCAGCTCACTGTGGTCAGAATGGCTATAAGGAAGCAGACAGGAAGCCACAAGTGTCAGAGAGGAGGTGGAGAGAAGGGAAGCCTCCTGCACCGTTGGTGGGAGTGCAGACCGGTGCAGCCACTACGCCAAGCGGTGTGGAACTGCCTCAGAACTTGAAGAATCCATGTCCCATATGATCCAGCTATTCCTCTGCGGCGTGTTGATCCAAAGAACTCGGAAACACTCCTGCCTAAAGACATGTGCACCGCTGAGTTCACCACAGCGTCGCTCCCACTACCCAAGACTTGGAAGCCTCCCTGGAACCCAGCAAGGGACGAGTGCAGAAGGAAGATGGGCTATAGCCACGCAATGGCATACCAGTCAGCCGGAACCAAGGATGCAATCCAGCCACTTGTGACCACCAGAATGGCTGTGAGGGTTTTAGGGAAGTGAAACAAGCCCCAGGGAGCAAGGCAAGTACCATAGGACCTCACTTAAGAGGAGAAGAAAAAACAAGCGGTCAGGAACAGGTGGCACGGGACATTTCATTGGGGGTTCCCAGAGACAAAGCGGGGAGGTGTGAGAGGGTGAAACAGATGATGAGGCACAAGTGTGTGGTGAGGGCCTGCTATTAGGCTTACGCAGGGGGAGATGATGTAAGCTACACGGAAGTCTACATCGATGAGGATGCAAATCGGAAAGATATAGGATGTTCTAATGCAGGGTTGCGGCAATAAATTCACCTAAAAGCAAAAAAAAATCCAAAATGGGGTCCAGAATGACGGCATAAAGCTTTGGGGCTGAAAGAGATTAGAGAAGGTGAACTTCCAAGGCTGGAAAATCACCTCAAAATGCGTACTGATGCTACAGAAAGGTAGACCCTTCCAAATAGATGAAGAGGAATACTACCCACAGAACATGCTGCCTGCTAAACCCATGCACCCACGGAAAAGGTTACCGTCCAGGATGTTACTACTAATCACCTTCACGAATAATCCAAACAGGCCCACGTGTTCCCAAGCTCAGGCAAAAGGTTGGTCCAAAAGTCCACTTCAGGGCCGGCCCTGTGGCGGAGCGGGTAAGTGCCCACGTTCCGCTTGGCCGGCCCAGGCCTCACTGTTTCACCTCACGGGTGCAGATCACATTAGCAGTGTTAGGACATACAGATTTCATGGTACGGTGCGGACAGTGATCATAAACTAAGTAGCAATGGTGAGGTCACGTTATCAATACGCACCAGAAAAAGAACCGTGAGGCTTTTACAATCCATGAACGCATCTGGTACACTTCCCCAGAGGAAGAAGGAAGGAAAACATGGGACCTGCCAAGGTGGAATCGGCAGAGTGCTAGGAGATGGCACGATCATTGCGCATCAGAGGACTGCCCGGGCAACTTCAACTTGGGAGGGAGTCCAGGACTTTCTCTGGGGAACGTCCACCCACTTGGCCATCTACATGAAATGTAAGAGGTGAAACCCAGGATAATCTTACAGGACAGAAACCAGTGTCTAGAGAGAAGGTAGCAGGCCTTCCAAAGTTCGAGGAGCAAGACAGAAACCGACAAGAAATCGAGAAAAAGGAAAACTATCCTACCAGGAAAGGGTGAGGAGTCGGACTGGCCTGAGATGGCTCTGAAACTCTGTGTGCACGCAGGCTGTCAGGACAACTTCGAATTTTGAGGTTGTTTATGACATCACGAGGATCATGTCCGCCAAGATGGCCGCACGGTTACAGACTGAGGATTGGCCTAGGCTAGGCTATTACAGGGAGGGATACCCAGAAACAGCTTTGAGAAACAGAAAGCGGACACAGAAACTGGAAGACATAAAACAGACGCTGATTCGAGGGGTAAGAAAGGAATCCTTGGCAAGAAGCGAGAATAGAGGGACAAGCCCCGAGAGGAGAACGTTGTCATCTATTCAAGTCTATGGGGAGGCCATGCTGATTCAAGCTTGCAACTTGATTGGAAGCAAGAGGCCGGACTTGGGCCTTATCAGACCTACGTGGTCCTTCTGCCTTAAGCATAAGCCAAAGTCAAGAATGAGGTCTTGAGGACGTTGAAGAGAAGACTCGATGCCTCCTTTCCTAGGCCCCTGGCATTCTTTGCAGATCAGTCTCACTTTCCATAGCTCTGGCGTCACGGGGGCCCACCGGGTACATGCTAATGTGTCCCAAGAGATGTCTTGGAAGCCTTGAAGGAATGGAGCCCCGTCACGCTTGGGCTACGTCTCTTTGTTTGGAAGTGCTCTACAAGGGTGCTGAAAAGCACCCTTTTCCACAGGGCTTCGTTCCTTCGTGAAGGCTGCCCTCCCAGGCTAGTGTGCTCAGTTTGCCTCCATCGAAATTCTCTCCCCCTACCTCTTGCCGTAGAAGGATTATTGATTATGTGTTTTGACACCACATGTAAGGAAGTGGGCTGAAAATGAGAACATTACAATTCTGTTTCAAGAAAAATAAACAGGCCAGGGCTGAGGATGTAAGGCAAACAAATGGCACAGCCTATAGAAATAAAGTAAGCCCGTATCTAGAGGGCAACTGGGGGAACGTTCCAGGATCAGGGGTGAAGTTCGAAACATCCCAAATCCGGAAAGGAGACAGAAAAATATCTTTCCTGGAGAGAGGGATTCATCACATTCGTCCAATTTGTCTTGGAAACATTGTGTCCGTGAAGGGGGATGCCAGGACCACCTCGAGTTTGGAGTTTCTGACCTCAGGATGTCAAACCAACCCAGATGACCACGTGTTCCCAGTGCTTACTTTGACCCAGGCTAGGACAGCAAAGACTCCTTCAAGTGACCGGTGCAAATTCAAAGACAACAACCAAGAGTCACGAAAGCACTCACACCTCGGCCTAGAGAACATACGGTGATTCCAGAAATGCCAAATGTATCACTTGGAATGAAGGGGAATGGACTGATAAGCATGTCTAAGGGGGAGAGCTGAGAAATACCATGACGATTCTCCTATGGAAAAGAGACAAAGGTCCCAGAAAATGGAAGGCGAACAGAAATCATCCCTGGATAATCCACAATGAAAGATGATGTCCGTCTTTAGACAGACTCTGCTGGAACGTTTGAAAGGCAGAGAAATTCACAAGCCAAAAGACGGCAGCGAAGGTCAATGCTGGTCTAAGTGGGAAGTGTGAGTTATGAGACTGCTCCAAGCAGGCCAGGAAACCGTGTGTCCGAGGAGCTTGCCGGGACAGCAGAGACACGATTATGACCAATCCTCCGACATCGCAGTGGACCCGAAAAACAACCTGGCCTCATCTACACAGTGCCAGAGTTGGGCTCAAGTAGCATATTCAAGTCCCATTGCCCTCAACTGCAGGTTGCCAACGGAACATGAAAGGGGCCGGCCGGTGGTGCAGCGGTGAGGTCCGCACCTTCTGGGTCGGTGGCCCGGGGTGGGCCGGGTGGACCCTCGGGTGAGCCTGCTCACCACTGCTTCAGGCATTCTGGGGCAGGCGTCCGAGGTAGTGTAGAGGCAGATGGGAAGGGACGTTAGACAGGGCCAGACTTCCACAGCAAATACAGGAGCATTGCCAGCAGATGTGAGCTCAGCGATGCACTTCTGCCAGAACAAAACCGATTCAAAGTTGCAAAGCATAGAGAAACTGAAGCTGAAAAGAAAAAGTGAACAACTGCATGCCAGTGAGAAGGATGAGATCTCTATGAAGAAACTTAGCAAAACAGGTGAAAGCCATGGCAATGGAAAACTAACAAACGTTGGGGGACAGAAGTTCAAGAAGACACAAGGAGAAAGAAGGAGATTCCAGGATCTAGGAGTGGAAGCATCAACACACTGGAGACGTCCCTACCGGAGCAAGGAATCTCTGGATTCCATGCAATCCCAGTCAAAGTTGCAGCAATGTTTCCCACAGAGACAGAAGAGGGAATCCTAAAGCTTCTAGCCAGCAACAAGAGACCCTGACTAGGCAAAGGAATCCTCAGGAAAACGAAAAAAGCAGGACGTGGCACACTTTCCGATTTCAACATATAGGACGAAGCACTAGGTACCGAGACGGCACAGTCTGGGCCCCAAAACAGGCACACAGACCCATGCAACAGAATCGAGAACCCAGAGCCCAACTCAAACGTACATGGACAGCCCATTTTCGACCAGGCAGCCAAGAGGAGACAGCGGAGAAAGGAGAGTCTCTACCATAAACGGTGCTGGGAAGCCTGCACAGCCACATGGAACACAACGAGAGTACACCATGATGTTACACCTGGCACACACACCACCTGAAATGGATCAAAGCCTTGAATGGCAGACTTGAAACCGTGAACCTTGTAGCAGAAGACCTAGGCAGAGTGCTCTTTGCCATCGGTCTGAGCCGCCTGTTTGGAAGAAGCAAGTCCGACTGGGCCAGGGCAACCAAGTCAACAAGAAACCAACGGGACCACGTCAAATGCGGACGCTTCTGCCCAGTGAAGGAAACCATCGACTGAATGCAAAGATAGCACAACGACTGGGGGAGGATGTTTGCAAACCACACATCGGACAAGGGGTGAAAAGCCCAAAGATGCAATCAACTCGCACGTCCCCACAAGAAAAAAAACAACAACAAGCCAATGAAAACCTGGGCAGAAGATGGAAACAGAGATTTCTGCCAAGAAGATCGAAAGAGGGCCAACGGGTGCATGAACACTTGTTCACCGTCATGAAGTCTCAGGCCAATGCAAATGCAAACTGCAAGGGCACAGCAGCTCACTGTGGTCAGAATGGCTATAAGGAAGCAGACAGGAAGCCACAAGTGTCAGAGAGGAGGTGGAGAGAAGGGAAGCCTCCTGCACCGTTGGTGGGAGTGCAGACCGGTGCAGCCACTACACCAAGCGGTGTGGAACTGCCTCAGAACTTGAAGAATCCATGTCCCATATGATCCAGCTATTCCTCTGCGGCGTGTTGATCCAAAGAACTCGGAAACACTCCTGCCTAAAGACATGTGCACCGCTGAGTTCACCACAGTGTCGCTCCCACTACCCAAGACTTGGAAGCCTCCCTGGAACCCAGCAAGGGACGAGTGCAGAAGGAAGATGGGCTATAGCCACGCAATGGCATACCAGTCAGCCGGAACCAAGGATGCAATCCAGCCACTTGTGACCACCAGAATGGCTGTGAGGGTTTTAGGGAAGTGAAACAAGCCCCAGGGAGCAAGGCAAGTACCATAGGACCTCACTTAAGAGGAGAAGAAAAAACAAGCGGTCAGGAAGAGGTGGCATGGGACATTTCATTGGGGGTTCCCAGAGACAAAGCGGGGAGGTGTGAGAGGGTGAAACAGATGATGAGGCACAAGTGTGTGGTGAGGGCCTGCTATTAGGCTTACGCAGGGGGAGATGATGTAAGCTACACGGAAGTCTACATCGATGAGGATGCAAATCGGAAAGATATAGGATGTTCTAATGCAGGGTTGCGGCAATAAATTCACCTAAAAGCAAAAAAAAATCCAAAATGGGGTCCAGAATGACGGCATAAAGCTTTGGGGCTGAAAGAGATTAGAGAAGGTGAACTTCCAAGGCTGGAAAATCACCTCAAAATGCGTACTGATGCTACAGAAAGGTAGACCCTTCCAAATAGATGAAGAGGAATACTACCCACAGAACATGCTGCCTGCTAAACCCATGCACCCACGGAAAAGGTTACCGTCCAGGATGTTACTACTAATCACCTTCACGAATAATCCAAACAGGCCCACGTGTTCCCAAGCTCAGGCAAAAGGTTGGTCCAAAAGTCCACTTCAGGGCCGGCCCTGTGGCGGAGCGGGTAAGTGCCCACGTTCCGCTTGGCCGGCCCAGGCCTCACTGTTCCACATCACGGGTGCAGATCACATTAGCAGTGTTAGCACATACAGATTTCATGGTACGGTGCGGACAGGGATCATAAACTAAGTAGCAATGGTGAGGTCACGTTATCAATACGCACCAGAAAAAGAACCGTGAGGCTTTTACAATCCATGAACGCATCTGGTACACTTCCCCAGAGGAAGAAGGAAGGAAAACATGGGACCTGCCAAGGTGGAATCGGCAGAGTGCTAGGAGATGGCACGATCACTGCGCATCAGAGGACTGCCCGGGCAACTTCAACTTGGGAGGGAGTCCAGGACTTTCTCTGGGGAACGTCCACCCACTTGGCCTTCTACATAAAATGTAAGAGGTAAAACCCAGGATAATCTTAGAGGACAGAAACCAGTGTCTAGAGAGAATGTAGCAGGCCTTCCAAAGTTCGAGGAGCTAGACAGAAACCGACAAGAAATCGAGAAAAAGGAAAACTATCCTACCAGGAAAGGGTGAGGAGTCGGACTGGCCTGAGATGGCTCTGAAACTCTGTGTGCACGCAGGCTGTCAGGACAACTTCGAATTTTGAGGTTGTTTATGACATCACGAGGATCATGTCCGCCAAGATGGCCGCACGGTTACAGACTGAGGATTGGCCTAGGCTAGGCTATTACAGGGAGGGATACCCAGAAACAGCTTTGAGAAACAGAAAGCGGACACAGAAACTGGAAGACATAAAACAGACGCTGATTCGAGGGGTAAGAAAGGAATCCTTGGCAAGAAGCGAGAATAGAGGGACAAGCCCCGAGAGGAGAACGTTGTCATCTATTCAAGTCTATGGGGAGGCCATGCTGATTCAAGCTTGCAACTTGATTGGAAGCAAGAGGCCGGACTTGGGCCTTATCAGACCTACGTGGTCCTTCTGCCTTAAGCATAAGCCAAAGTCAAGAATGAGGTCTTGAGGACGTTGAAGAGAAGACTCGATGCCTCCTTTCCTAGGCCCCTGGCATTCTTTGCAGATCAGTCTCACTTTCCATAGCTCTGGCGTCACGGGGGCCCACCGGGTACATGCTAATGTGTCCCAAGAGATGTCTTGGAAGCCTTGAAGGAATGGAGCCCCGTCACGCTTGGGCTACGTCTCTTTGTTTGGAAGTGCTCTACAAGGGTGCTGAAAAGCACCCTTTTCCACAGGGCTTCGTTCCTTCGTGAAGGCTGCCCTCCCAGGCTAGTGTGCTCAGTTTGCCTCCATCGAAATTCTCTCCCCCTACCTCTTGCCGTAGAAGGATTATTGATTATGTGTTTTGACACCACATGTAAGGAAGTGGGCTGAAAATGAGAACATTACAATTCTGTTTCAAGAAAAATAAACAGGCCAGGGCTGAGGATGTAAGGCAAACAAATGGCACAGCCTATAGAAATAAAGTAAGCCCGTATCTAGACGGCACCTGGGGGAACGTTCCAGGATCAGGGGTGAAGTTCGACACTTCCCAAATCCGGAAAGGAGACAGAAAAATATCTTTCCTGGAGAGAGGGATTCATCAGATTCGTCTAATTTGTCTTGGAAACATTGTGTCCGTGAAGGGGGATGCCAGGACCACCTCGAGTTTGGAGTTTCTGACCTCAGGATGTCAAACCAACCCAGATGACCACGTGTTCCCAGTGCTTACTTTGACCCAGGCTAGGACAGCAAAGACTCCTTCAAGTGACCGGTGCAAATTCAAAGACAACAACCAAGAGTCACGAAAGCACTCACACCTCGGCCTAGAGAACATACGGTGATTCCAGAAATGCCAAATGTATCACTTGGAATGAAGGGGAACGGACTGATAAGCATGTCTAAGGGGGAGAGCTGAGAAATACCATGACGATTCTCCTATGGAAAAGAGACAAAGGTCCCAGAAAATGGAAGGCGAACAGAAATCACCCCTGGATAATCCACAATGAAAGATCATGTCCGTTTTTAGACAGACTCTGCTGGAACGTTTGAAAGGCAGAGAAATTCACAAGCCAAAAGACGGCAGCGAAGGTCAAGGCTGGGCTAAGTGGGAAGGGTGAGTTAGGAGACTGCTCCAAGCGGGCCAGGAAACCGTGTGTCCGTGGAGCTTGCCGGGACAGCAGAGACACGATTATGACCAATCCTCTGACATCGCAGTGGACCCGAAAAACAACCTGGCCTCATCTACACAGTGCCAGAGTTGGGCTCAAGTAGCATATTCAAGTCCCATTGCCCTCAACTGCAGGTTGCCAACGGAACATGAAAGGGGCCGGCCGGTGGTGCAGCGGTGAGGTCCGCACCTTCTGGGTCGGTGGCCCGGGGTGGGCCGGGTGGACCCTCGGGTGAGCCTGCTCACCACTGCTTCAGGCATTCTGGGGCAGGCGTCCGAGGTAGTGTAGAGGCAGATGGGAAGGGACGTTAGACAGGGCCAGACTTCCACAGCAAATACAGGAGCATTGCCAGCAGATGTGAGCTCAGCGATGCACTTCTGCCAGAACAAAACCGATTCAAAGTTGCAAAGCATAGAGAAACTGAAGCTGAAAAGAAAAAGTGAACAACTGCATGCCAGTGAGAAGGATGAGATCTCTATGAAGAAACTTAGCAAAACAGGTGAAAGCCATGGCAATGGAAAACTAACAAACGTTGGGGGACAGAAGTTCAAGAAGACACAAGGAGAAAGAAGGAGATTCCAGGGTCTAGGAGTGGAAGCATCAACACACTGGAGACGTCCCTACCGGAGCAAGGAATCTCTGGATTCCATGCAATCCCAGTCAAAGTTGCAGCAATGTTTCCCACAGAGACAGAAGAGGGAATCCTAAAGTTTCTAGCCAGCAACAAGAGACCCTGACTAGGCAAAGGAATCCTCAGGAAAACGAAAAAAGCAGGACGTGGCACACTTTCCGATTTCAACATATAGGACGAAGCACTAGGTACCGAGACGGCACAGTCTGGGCCCCAAAACAGGCACACAGACCCATGCAACAGAATCGAGAACCCAGAGCCCAACTCAAACGTACATGGACAGCCCATTTTCGACCAGGCAGCCAAGAGGAGACAGCGGAGAAAGGAGAGTCTCTACCATAAACGGTGCTGGGAAGCCTGCACAGCCACATGGAACACAACGAGAGTACACCATGATGTTACACCTGGCACACACACCACCTGAAATGGATCAAAGCCTTGAATGGCAGACTTGAAACCGTGAACCTTGTAGCAGAAGACCTAGGCAGAGTGCTCTTTGCCATCGGTCTGAGCCGCCTGTTTGGAAGAAGCAAGTCCGACTGGGCCAGGGCAACCAAGTCAACAAGAAACCAACGGGACCACGTCAAATGCACACGCTTCTGCCCAGTGAAGGAAACCATCGACTGAATGCAAAGATAGCACAACGACTGGGGGAGGATGTTTGCAAACCACACATCGGACAAGGGGTGAAAAGCCCAAAGATGCAATCAACTCGCATGTCCCCACAGGAAAAAAACAACAACAAGCCAGTGAAAACATGGGCAGAAGATGGAACCGGAGATTTCTGCCAAGAAGATCGAAAGAGGGCCAACGGGTGCATGAACACTTGTTCACCGTCATGAAGTCTCAGGCCAATGCAAATGCAAACTGCAAGGGCACAGCAGCTCACTGTGGTCAGAATGGCTATAAGGAAGCAGACAGGAAGCCACAAGTGTCAGAGAGGAGGTGGAGAGAAGGGAAGCCTCCTGCACCGTTGGTGGGAGTGCAGACCGGTGCAGCCACTACGCCAAGCGGTGTGGAACTGCCTCAGAACTTGAAGAATCCATGTCCCATATGATCCAGCTATTCCTCTGCGGCGTGTTGATCCAAAGAACTCGGAAACACTCCTGCCTAAAGACATGTGCACCGCTGAGTTCACCACAGCGTCGCTCCCACTACCCAAGACTTGGAAGCCTCCCTGGAACCCAGCAAGGGACGAGTGCAGAAGGAAGATGGGCTATAGCCACGCAATGGCATACCAGTCAGCCGGAACCAAGGATGCAATCCAGCCACTTGTGACCACCAGAATGGCTGTGAGGGTTTTAGGGAAGTGAAACAAGCCCCAGGGAGCAAGGCAAGTACCATAGGACCTCACTTAAGAGGAGAAGAAAAAACAAGCGGTCAGGAACAGGTGGCACGGGACATTTCATTGGGGGTTCCCAGAGACAAAGCGGGGAGGTGTGAGAGGGTGAAACAGATGATGAGGCACAAGTGTGTGGTGAGGGCCTGCTATTAGGCTTACGCAGGGGGAGATGATGTAAGCTACACGGAAGTCTACATCGATGAGGATGCAAATCGGAAAGATATAGGATGTTCTAATGCAGGGTTGCGGCAATAAATTCACCTAAAAGCAAAAAAAAATCCAAAATGGGGTCCAGAATGACGGCATAAAGCTTTGGGGCTGAAAGAGATTAGAGAAGGTGAACTTCCAAGGCTGGAAAATCACCTCAAAATGCGTACTGATGCTACAGAAAGGTAGACCCTTCCAAATAGATGAAGAGGAATACTACCCACAGAACATGCTGCCTGCTAAACCCATGCACCCACGGAAAAGGTTACCGTCCAGGATGTTACTACTAATCACCTTCACGAATAATCCAAACAGGCCCACGTGTTCCCAAGCTCAGGCAAAAGGTTGGTCCAAAAGTCCACTTCAGGGCCGGCCCTGTGGCGGAGCGGGTAAGTGCCCACGTTCCGCTTGGCCGGCCCAGGCCTCACTGTTTCACCTCACGGGTGCAGATCACATTAGCAGTGTTAGCACATACAGATTTCATGGTACGGTGCGGACAGTGATCATAAACTAAGTAGCAATGGTGAGGTCACGTTATCAATACGCACCAGAAAAAGAACCGTGAGGCTTTTACAATCCATGAACGCATCTGGTACACTTCCCCAGAGGAAGAAGGAAGGAAAACATGGGACCTGCCAAGGTGGAATCGGCAGAGTGCTAGGAGATGGCACGATCATTGCGCATCAGAGGACTGCCCGGGCAACTTCAACTTGGGAGGGAGTCCAGGACTTTCTCTGGGGAACGTCCACCCACTTGGCCATCTACATGAAATGTAAGAGGTGAAACCCAGGATAATCTTACAGGACAGAAACCAGTGTCTAGAGAGAAGGTAGCAGGCCTTCCAAAGTTCGAGGAGCAAGACAGAAACCGACAAGAAATCGAGAAAAAGGAAAACTATCCTACCAGGAAAGGGTGAGGAGTCGGACTGGCCTGAGATGGCTCTGAAACTCTGTGTGCACGCAGGCTGTCAGGACAACTTCGAATTTTGAGGTTGTTTATGACATCACGAGGATCATGTCCGCCAAGATGGCCGCACGGTTACAGACTGAGGATTGGCCTAGGCTAGGCTATTACAGGGAGGGATACCCAGAAACAGCTTTGAGAAACAGAAAGCGGACACAGAAACTGGAAGACATAAAACAGACGCTGATTCGAGGGGTAAGAAAGGAATCCTTGGCAAGAAGCGAGAATAGAGGGACAAGCCCCGAGAGGAGAACGTTGTCATCTATTCAAGTCTATGGGGAGGCCATGCTGATTCAAGCTTGCAACTTGATTGGAAGCAAGAGGCCGGACTTGGGCCTTATCAGACCTACGTGGTCCTTCTGCCTTAAGCATAAGCCAAAGTCAAGAATGAGGTCTTGAGGACGTTGAAGAGAAGACTCGATGCCTCCTTTCCTAGGCCCCTGGCATTCTTTGCAGATCAGTCTCACTTTCCATAGCTCTGGCGTCACGGGGGCCCACCGGGTACATGCTAATGTGTCCCAAGAGATGTCTTGGAAGCCTTGAAGGAATGGAGCCCCGTCACGCTTGGGCTACGTCTCTTTGTTTGGAAGTGCTCTACAAGGGTGCTGAAAAGCACCCTTTTCCACAGGGCTTCGTTCCTTCGTGAAGGCTGCCCTCCCAGGCTAGTGTGCTCAGTTTGCCTCCATCGAAATTCTCTCCCCCTACCTCTTGCCGTAGAAGGATTATTGATTATGTGTTTTGACACCACATGTAAGGAAGTGGGCTGAAAATGAGAACATTACAATTCTGTTTCAAGAAAAATAAACAGGCCAGGGCTGAGGATGTAAGGCAAACAAATGGCACAGCCTATAGAAATAAAGTAAGCCCGTATCTAGAGGGCAACTGGGGGAACGTTCCAGGATCAGGGGTGAAGTTCGAAACATCCCAAATCCGGAAAGGAGACAGAAAAATATCTTTCCTGGAGAGAGGGATTCATCACATTCGTCCAATTTGTCTTGGAAACATTGTGTCCGTGAAGGGGGATGCCAGGACCACCTCGAGTTTGGAGTTTCTGACCTCAGGATGTCAAACCAACCCAGATGACCACGTGTTCCCAGTGCTTACTTTGACCCAGGCTAGGACAGCAAAGACTCCTTCAAGTGACCGGTGCAAATTCAAAGACAACAACCAAGAGTCACGAAAGCACTCACACCTCGGCCTAGAGAACATACGGTGATTCCAGAAATGCCAAATGTATCACTTGGAATGAAGGGGAATGGACTGATAAGCATGTCTAAGGGGGAGAGCTGAGAAATACCATGACGATTCTCCTATGGAAAAGAGACAAAGGTCCCAGAAAATGGAAGGCGAACAGAAATCATCCCTGGATAATCCACAATGAAAGATGATGTCCGTCTTTAGACAGACTCTGCTGGAACGTTTGAAAGGCAGAGAAATTCACAAGCCAAAAGACGGCAGCGAAGGTCAATGCTGGTCTAAGTGGGAAGTGTGAGTTATGAGACTGCTCCAAGCAGGCCAGGAAACCGTGTGTCCGAGGAGCTTGCCGGGACAGCAGAGACACGATTATGACCAATCCTCCGACATCGCAGTGGACCCGAAAAACAACCTGGCCTCATCTACACAGTGCCAGAGTTGGGCTCAAGTAGCATATTCAAGTCCCATTGCCCTCAACTGCAGGTTGCCAACGGAACATGAAAGGGGCCGGCCGGTGGTGCAGCGGTGAGGTCCGCACCTTCTGGGTCGGTGGCCCGGGGTGGGCCGGGTGGACCCTCGGGTGAGCCTGCTCACCACTGCTTCAGGCATTCTGGGGCAGGCGTCCGAGGTAGTGTAGAGGCAGATGGGAAGGGACGTTAGACAGGGCCAGACTTCCACAGCAAATACAGGAGCATTGCCAGCAGATGTGAGCTCAGCGATGCACTTCTGCCAGAACAAAACCGATTCAAAGTTGCAAAGCATAGAGAAACTGAAGCTGAAAAGAAAAAGTGAACAACTGCATGCCAGTGAGAAGGATGAGATCTCTATGAAGAAACTTAGCAAAACAGGTGAAAGCCATGGCAATGGAAAACTAACAAACGTTGGGGGACAGAAGTTCAAGAAGACACAAGGAGAAAGAAGGAGATTCCAGGATCTAGGAGTGGAAGCATCAACACACTGGAGACGTCCCTACCGGAGCAAGGAATCTCTGGATTCCATGCAATCCCAGTCAAAGTTGCAGCAATGTTTCCCACAGAGACAGAAGAGGGAATCCTAAAGCTTCTAGCCAGCAACAAGAGACCCTGACTAGGCAAAGGAATCCTCAGGAAAACGAAAAAAGCAGGACGTGGCACACTTTCCGATTTCAACATATAGGACGAAGCACTAGGTACCGAGACGGCACAGTCTGGGCCCCAAAACAGGCACACAGACCCATGCAACAGAATCGAGAACCCAGAGCCCAACTCAAACGTACATGGACAGCCCATTTTCGACCAGGCAGCCAAGAGGAGACAGCGGAGAAAGGAGAGTCTCTACCATAAACGGTGCTGGGAAGCCTGCACAGCCACATGGAACACAACGAGAGTACACCATGATGTTACACCTGGCACACACACCACCTGAAATGGATCAAAGCCTTGAATGGCAGACTTGAAACCGTGAACCTTGTAGCAGAAGACCTAGGCAGAGTGCTCTTTGCCATCGGTCTGAGCCGCCTGTTTGGAAGAAGCAAGTCCGACTGGGCCAGGGCAACCAAGTCAACAAGAAACCAACGGGACCACGTCAAATGCGGACGCTTCTGCCCAGTGAAGGAAACCATCGACTGAATGCAAAGATAGCACAACGACTGGGGGAGGATGTTTGCAAACCACACATCGGACAAGGGGTGAAAAGCCCAAAGATGCAATCAACTCGCACGTCCCCACAAGAAAAAAAAACAACAACAAGCCAATGAAAACCTGGGCAGAAGATGGAAACAGAGATTTCTGCCAAGAAGATCGAAAGAGGGCCAACGGGTGCATGAACACTTGTTCACCGTCATGAAGTCTCAGGCCAATGCAAATGCAAACTGCAAGGGCACAGCAGCTCACTGTGGTCAGAATGGCTATAAGGAAGCAGACAGGAAGCCACAAGTGTCAGAGAGGAGGTGGAGAGAAGGGAAGCCTCCTGCACCGTTGGTGGGAGTGCAGACCGGTGCAGCCACTACACCAAGTGGTGTGGAACTGCCTCAGAACTTGAAGAATCCATGTCCCATATGATCCAGCTATTCCTCTGCGGCGTGTTGATCCAAAGAACTCGGAAACACTCCTGCCTAAAGACATGTGCACCGCTGAGTTCACCACAGTGTCGCTCCCACTACCCAAGACTTGGAAGCCTCCCTGGAACCCAGCAAGGGACGAGTGCAGAAGGAAGATGGGCTATAGCCACGCAATGGCATACCAGTCAGCCGGAACCAAGGATGCAATCCAGCCACTTGTGACCACCAGAATGGCTGTGAGGGTTTTAGGGAAGTGAAACAAGCCCCAGGGAGCAAGGCAAGTACCATAGGACCTCACTTAAGAGGAGAAGAAAAAACAAGCGGTCAGGAAGAGGTGGCATGGGACATTTCATTGGGGGTTCCCAGAGACAAAGCGGGGAGGTGTGAGAGGGTGAAACAGATGATGAGGCACAAGTGTGTGGTGAGGGCCTGCTATTAGGCTTACGCAGGGGGAGATGATGTAAGCTACACGGAAGTCTACATCGATGAGGATGCAAATCGGAAAGATATAGGATGTTCTAATGCAGGGTTGCGGCAATAAATTCACCTAAAAGCAAAAAAAAATCCAAAATGGGGTCCAGAATGACGGCATAAAGCTTTGGGGCTGAAAGAGATTAGAGAAGGTGAACTTCCAAGGCTGGAAAATCATCTCAAAATGCGTACTGATGCTACAGAAAGGTAGACCCTTCCAAATAGATGAAGAGGAATACTACCCACAGAACATGCTGCCTGCTAAACCCATGCACCCACGGAAAAGGTTACCGTCCAGGATGTTACTACTAATCACCTTCACGAATAATCCAAACAGGCCCACGTGTTCCCAAGCTCAGGCAAAAGGTTGGTCCAAAAGTCCACTTCAGGGCCGGCCCTGTGGCGGAGCGGGTAAGTGCCCACGTTCCGCTTGGCCGGCCCAGGCCTCACTGTTCCACATCACGGGTGCAGATCACATTAGCAGTGTTAGCACATACAGATTTCATGGTACGGTGCGGACAGGGATCATAAACTAAGTAGCAATGGTGAGGTCACGTTATCAATACGCACCAGAAAAAGAACCGTGAGGCTTTTACAATCCATGAACGCATCTGGTACACTTCCCCAGAGGAAGAAGGAAGGAAAACATGGGACCTGCCAAGGTGGAATCGGCAGAGTGCTAGGAGATGGCACGATCACTGCGCATCAGAGGACTGCCCGGGCAACTTCAACTTGGGAGGGAGTCCAGGACTTTCTCTGGGGAACGTCCACCCACTTGGCCTTCTACATAAAATGTAAGAGGTAAAACCCAGGATAATCTTAGAGGACAGAAACCAGTGTCTAGAGAGAATGTAGCAGGCCTTCCAAAGTTCGAGGAGCTAGACAGAAACCGACAAGAAATCGAGAAAAAGGAAAACTATCCTACCAGGAAAGGGTGAGGAGTCGGACTGGCCTGAGATGGCTCTGAAACTCTGTGTGCACGCAGGCTGTCAGGACAACTTCGAATTTTGAGGTTGTTTATGACATCACGAGGATCATGTCCGCCAAGATGGCCGCACGGTTACAGACTGAGGATTGGCCTAGGCTAGGCTATTACAGGGAGGGATACCCAGAAACAGCTTTGAGAAACAGAAAGCGGACACAGAAACTGGAAGACATAAAACAGACGCTGATTCGAGGGGTAAGAAAGGAATCCTTGGCAAGAAGCGAGAATAGAGGGACAAGCCCCGAGAGGAGAACGTTGTCATCTATTCAAGTCTATGGGGAGGCCATGCTGATTCAAGCTTGCAACTTGATTGGAAGCAAGAGGCCGGACTTGGGCCTTATCAGACCTACGTGGTCCTTCTGCCTTAAGCATAAGCCAAAGTCAAGAATGAGGTCTTGAGGACGTTGAAGAGAAGACTCGATGCCTCCTTTCCTAGGCCCCTGGCATTCTTTGCAGATCAGTCTCACTTTCCATAGCTCTGGCGTCACGGGGGCCCACCGGGTACATGCTAATGTGTCCCAAGAGATGTCTTGGAAGCCTTGAAGGAATGGAGCCCCGTCACGCTTGGGCTACGTCTCTTTGTTTGGAAGTGCTCTACAAGGGTGCTGAAAAGCACCCTTTTCCACAGGGCTTCGTTCCTTCGTGAAGGCTGCCCTCCCAGGCTAGTGTGCTCAGTTTGCCTCCATCGAAATTCTCTCCCCCTACCTCTTGCCGTAGAAGGATTATTGATTATGTGTTTTGACACCACATGTAAGGAAGTGGGCTGAAAATGAGAACATTACAATTCTGTTTCAAGAAAAATAAACAGGCCAGGGCTGAGGATGTAAGGCAAACAAATGGCACAGCCTATAGAAATAAAGTAAGCCCGTATCTAGACGGCACCTGGGGGAACGTTCCAGGATCAGGGGTGAAGTTCGACACTTCCCAAATCCGGAAAGGAGACAGAAAAATATCTTTCCTGGAGAGAGGGATTCATCAGATTCGTCTAATTTGTCTTGGAAACATTGTGTCCGTGAAGGGGGATGCCAGGACCACCTCGAGTTTGGAGTTTCTGACCTCAGGATGTCAAACCAACCCAGATGACCACGTGTTCCCAGTGCTTACTTTGACCCAGGCTAGGACAGCAAAGACTCCTTCAAGTGACCGGTGCAAATTCAAAGACAACAACCAAGAGTCACGAAAGCACTCACACCTCGGCCTAGAGAACATACGGTGATTCCAGAAATGCCAAATGTATCACTTGGAATGAAGGGGAACGGACTGATAAGCATGTCTAAGGGGGAGAGCTGAGAAATACCATGACGATTCTCCTATGGAAAAGAGACAAAGGTCCCAGAAAATGGAAGGCGAACAGAAATCACCCCTGGATAATCCACAATGAAAGATCATGTCCGTTTTTAGACAGACTCTGCTGGAACGTTTGAAAGGCAGAGAAATTCACAAGCCAAAAGACGGCAGCGAAGGTCAAGGCTGGGCTAAGTGGGAAGTGTGAGTTATGAGACTGCTCCAAGCAGGCCAGGAAACCGTGTGTCCGTGGAGCTTGCCGGGACAGCAGAGACACGATTATGACCAATCCTCCGACATCGCAGTGGACCCGAAAAACAACCTGGCCTCATCTACACAGTGCCAGAGTTGGGCTCAAGTAGCATATTCAAGTCCCATTGCCCTCAACTGCAGGTTGCCAACGGAACATGAAAGGGGCCGGCCGGTGGTGCAGCGGTGAGGTCCGCACCTTCTGGGTCGGTGGCCCGGGGTGGGCCGGGTGGACCCTCGGGTGAGCCTGCTCACCACTGCTTCAGGCATTCTGGGGCAGGCGTCCGAGGTAGTGTAGAGGCAGATGGGAAGGGACGTTAGACAGGGCCAGACTTCCACAGCAAATACAGGAGCATTGCCAGCAGATGTGAGCTCAGCGATGCACTTCTGCCAGAACAAAACAGATTCAAAGTTGCAAAGCATAGAGAAACTGAAGCTGAAAAGAAAAAGTGAACAACTGCATGCCAGTGAGAAGGATGAGATCTCTATGAAGAAACTTAGCAAAACAGGTGAAAGCCATGGCAATGGAAAACTAACAAACGTTGGGGGACAGAAGTTCAAGAAGACACAAGGAGAAAGAAGGAGATTCCAGGATCTAGGAGTGGAAGCATCAACACACTGGAGACGTCCCTACCGGAGCAAGGAATCTCTGGATTCCATGCAATCCCAGTCAAAGTTGCAGCAATGTTTCCCACAGAGACAGAAGAGGGAATCCTAAAGCTTCTAGCCAGCAACAAGAGACCCTGACTAGGCAAAGGAATCCTCAGGAAAACGAAAAAAGCAGGACGTGGCACACTTTCCGATTTCAACATATAGGACGAAGCACTAGGTACCGAGACGGCACAGTCTGGGCCCCAAAACAGGCACACAGACCCATGCAACAGAATCGAGAACCCAGAGCCCAACTCAAACGTACATGGACAGCCCATTTTCGACCAGGCAGCCAAGAGGAGACAGCGGAGAAAGGAGAGTCTCTACCATAAACGGTGCTGGGAAGCCTGCACAGCCACATGGAACACAACGAGAGTACACCATGATGTTACACCTGGCACACACACCACCTGAAATGGATCAAAGCCTTGAATGG
Source organism: Equus asinus (assembly GCF_041296235.1). Lineage (NCBI taxonomy): Eukaryota > Metazoa > Chordata > Mammalia > Perissodactyla > Equidae > Equus > Equus asinus. The sequence goes on along the minus strand of NC_091813.1, from coordinate 10,357,710 downwards.
CAGACTTGAAACCGTGAACCTTGTAGCAGAAGACCTAGGCAGAGTGCTCTTTGCCATCGGTCTGAGCCGCCTGTTTGGAAGAAGCAAGTCCGACTGGGCCAGGGCAACCAAGTCAACAAGAAACCAACGGGACCACGTCAAATGCGGACGCTTCTGCCCAGTGAAGGAAACCATCGACTGAATGCAAAGATAGCACAACGACTGGGGGAGGATGTTTGCAAACCACACATCGGACAAGGGGTGAAAAGCCCAAAGATGCAATCAACTCGCACGTCCCCACAAGAAAAAAAAACAACAACAAGCCAATGAAAACCTGGGCAGAAGATGGAAACAGAGATTTCTGCCAAGAAGATCGAAAGAGGGCCAACGGGTGCATGAACACTTGTTCACCGTCATTAAGTCTCAGGCCAATGCAAATGCAAACTGCAAGGGCACAGCAGCTCACTGTGGTCAGAATGGCTATAAGGAAGCAGACAGGAAGCCACAAGTGTCAGAGAGGAGGTGGAGAGAAGGGAAGCCTCCTGCACCGTTGGTGGGAGTGCAGACCGGTGCAGCCACTACGCCAAGCGGTGTGGAACTGCCTCAGAACTTGAAGAATCCATGTCCCATATGATCCAGCTATTCCTCTGCGGCGTGTTGATCCAAAGAACTCGGAAACACTCCTGCCTAAAGACATGTGCACCGCTGAGTTCACCACAGTGTCGCTCCCACTACCCAAGACTTGGAAGCCTCCCTGGAACCCAGCAAGGGACGAGTGCAGAAGGAAGATGGGCTATAGCCACGCAATGGCATACCAGTCAGCCGGAACCAAGGATGCAATCCAGCCACTTGTGACCACCAGAATGGCTGTGAGGGTTTTAGGGAAGTGAAACAAGCCCCAGGGAGCAAGGCAAGTACCATAGGACCTCACTTAAGAGGAGAAGAAAAAACAAGCGGTCAGGAAGAGGTGGCATGGGACATTTCATTGGGGGTTCCCAGAGACAAAGCGGGGAGGTGTGAGAGGGTGAAACAGATGATGAGGCACAAGTGTGTGGTGAGGGCCTGCTATTAGGCTTACGCAGGGGGAGATGATGTAAGCTACACGGAAGTCTACATCGATGAGGATGCAAATCGGAAAGATATAGGATGTTCTAATGCAGGGTTGCGGCAATAAATTCACCTAAAAGCAAAAAAAAATCCAAAATGGGGTCCAGAATGACGGCATAAAGCTTTGGGGCTGAAAGAGATTAGAGAAGGTGAACTTCCAAGGCTGGAAAATCACCTCAAAATGCGTACTGATGCTACAGAAAGGTAGACCCTTCCAAATAGATGAAGAGGAATACTACCCACAGAACATGCTGCCTGCTAAACCCATGCACCCACGGAAAAGGTTACCGTCCAGGATGTTACTACTAATCACCTTCACGAATAATCCAAACAGGCCCACGTGTTCCCAAGCTCAGGCAAAAGGTTGGTCCAAAAGTCCACTTCAGGGCCGGCCCTGTGGCGGAGCGGGTAAGTGCCCACGTTCCGCTTGGCCGGCCCAGGCCTCACTGTTCCACATCACGGGTGCAGATCACATTAGCAGTGTTAGCACATACAGATTTCATGGTACGGTGCGGACAGGGATCATAAACTAAGTAGCAATGGTGAGGTCACGTTATCAATACGCACCAGAAAAAGAACCGTGAGGCTTTTACAATCCATGAACGCATCTGGTACACTTCCCCAGAGGAAGAAGGAAGGAAAACATGGGACCTGCCAAGGTGGAATCGGCAGAGTGCTAGGAGATGGCACGATCACTGCGCATCAGAGGACTGCCCGGGCAACTTCAACTTGGGAGGGAGTCCAGGACTTTCTCTGGGGAACGTCCACCCACTTGGCCTTCTACATAAAATGTAAGAGGTAAAACCCAGGATAATCTTAGAGGACAGAAACCAGTGTCTAGAGAGAATGTAGCAGGCCTTCCAAAGTTCGAGGAGCTAGACAGAAACCGACAAGAAATCGAGAAAAAGGAAAACTATCCTACCAGGAAAGGGTGAGGAGTCGGACTGGCCTGAGATGGCTCTGAAACTCTGTGTGCACGCAGGCTGTCAGGACAACTTCGAATTTTGAGGTTGTTTATGACATCACGAGGATCATGTCCGCCAAGATGGCCGCACGGTTACAGACTGAGGATTGGCCTAGGCTAGGCTATTACAGGGAGGGATACCCAGAAACAGCTTTGAGAAACAGAAAGCGGACACAGAAACTGGAAGACATAAAACAGACGCTGATTCGAGGGGTAAGAAAGGAATCCTTGGCAAGAAGCGAGAATAGAGGGACAAGCCCCGAGAGGAGAACGTTGTCATCTATTCAAGTCTATGGGGAGGCCATGCTGATTCAAGCTTGCAACTTGATTGGAAGCAAGAGGCCGGACTTGGGCCTTATCAGACCTACGTGGTCCTTCTGCCTTAAGCATAAGCCAAAGTCAAGAATGAGGTCTTGAGGACGTTGAAGAGAAGACTCGATGCCTCCTTTCCTAGGCCCCTGGCATTCTTTGCAGATCAGTCTCACTTTCCATAGCTCTGGCGTCACGGGGGCCCACCGGGTACATGCTAATGTGTCCCAAGAGATGTCTTGGAAGCCTTGAAGGAATGGAGCCCCGTCACGCTTGGGCTACGTCTCTTTGTTTGGAAGTGCTCTACAAGGGTGCTGAAAAGCACCCTTTTCCACAGGGCTTCGTTCCTTCGTGAAGGCTGCCCTCCCAGGCTAGTGTGCTCAGTTTGCCTCCATCGAAATTCTCTCCCCCTACCTCTTGCCGTAGAAGGATTATTGATTATGTGTTTTGACACCACATGTAAGGAAGTGGGCTGAAAATGAGAACATTACAATTCTGTTTCAAGAAAAATAAACAGGCCAGGGCTGAGGATGTAAGGCAAACAAATGGCACAGCCTATAGAAATAAAGTAAGCCCGTATCTAGACGGCACCTGGGGGAACGTTCCAGGATCAGGGGTGAAGTTCGACACTTCCCAAATCCGGAAAGGAGACAGAAAAATATCTTTCCTGGAGAGAGGGATTCATCAGATTCGTCTAATTTGTCTTGGAAACATTGTGTCCGTGAAGGGGGATGCCAGGACCACCTCGAGTTTGGAGTTTCTGACCTCAGGATGTCAAACCAACCCAGATGACCACGTGTTCCCAGTGCTTACTTTGACCCAGGCTAGGACAGCAAAGACTCCTTCAAGTGACCGGTGCAAATTCAAAGACAACAACCAAGAGTCACGAAAGCACTCACACCTCGGCCTAGAGAACATACGGTGATTCCAGAAATGCCAAATGAATCACTTGGAATGAAGGGGAACGGACTGATAAGCATGTCTAAGGGGGAGAGCTGAGAAATACCATGACGATTCTCCTATGGAAAAGAGACAAAGGTCCCAGAAAATGGAAGGCGAACAGAAATCACCCCTGGATAATCCACAATGAAAGATCATGTCCGTTTTTAGACAGACTCTGCTGGAACGTTTGAAAGGCAGAGAAATTCACAAGCCAAAAGACGGCAGCGAAGGTCAAGGCTGGGCTAAGTGGGAAGTGTGAGTTATGAGACTGCTCCAAGCAGGCCAGGAAACCGTGTGTCCGTGGAGCTTGCCGGGACAGCAGAGACACGATTATGACCAATCCTCCGACATCGCAGTGGACCCGAAAAACAACCTGGCCTCATCTACACAGTGCCAGAGTTGGGCTCAAGTAGCATATTCAAGTCCCATTGCCCTCAACTGCAGGTTGCCAACGGAACATGAAAGGGGCCGGCCGGTGGTGCAGCGGTGAGGTCCGCACCTTCTGGGTCGGTGGCCCGGGGTGGGCCGGGTGGACCCTCGGGTGAGCCTGCTCACCACTGCTTCAGGCATTCTGGGGCAGGCGTCCGAGGTAGTGTAGAGGCAGATGGGAAGGGACGTTAGACAGGGCCAGACTTCCACAGCAAATACAGGAGCATTGCCAGCAGATGTGAGCTCAGCGATGCACTTCTGCCAGAACAAAACCGATTCAAAGTTGCAAAGCATAGAGAAACTGAAGCTGAAAAGAAAAAGTGAACAACTGCATGCCAGTGAGAAGGATGAGATCTCTATGAAGAAACTTAGCAAAACAGGTGAAAGCCATGGCAATGGAAAACTAACAAACGTTGGGGGACAGAAGTTCAAGAAGACACAAGGAGAAAGAAGGAGATTCCAGGATCTAGGAGTGGAAGCATCAACACACTGGAGACGTCCCTACCGGAGCAAGGAATCTCTGGATTCCATGCAATCCCAGTCAAAGTTGCAGCAATGTTTCCCACAGAGACAGAAGAGGGAATCCTAAAGCTTCTAGCCAGCAACAAGAGACCCTGACTAGGCAAAGGAATCCTCAGGAAAACGAAAAAAGCAGGACGTGGCACACTTTCCGATTTCAACATATAGGACGAAGCACTAGGTACCGAGACGGCACAGTCTGGGCCCCAAAACAGGCACACAGACCCATGCAACAGAATCGAGAACCCAGAGCCCAACTCAAACGTACATGGACAGCCCATTTTCGACCAGGCAGCCAAGAGGAGACAGCGGAGAAAGGAGAGTCTCTACCATAAACGGTGCTGGGAAGCCTGCACAGCCACATGGAACACAACGAGAGTACACCATGATGTTACACCTGGCACACACACCACCTGAAATGGATCAAAGCCTTGAATGGCAGACTTGAAACCGTGAACCTTGTAGCAGAAGACCTAGGCAGAGTGCTCTTTGCCATCGGTCTGAGCCGCCTGTTTGGAAGAAGCAAGTCCGACTGGGCCAGGGCAACCAAGTCAACAAGAAACCAACGGGACCACGTCAAATGCGGACGCTTCTGCCCAGTGAAGGAAACCATCGACTGAATGCAAAGATAGCACAACGACTGGGGGAGGATGTTTGCAAACCACACATCGGACAAGGGGTGAAAAGCCCAAAGATGCAATCAACTCGCATGTCCCCACAGGAAAAAAACAACAACAAGCCAGTGAAAACATGGGCAGAAGATGGAACCGGAGATTTCTGCCAAGAAGATCGAAAGAGGGCCAACGGGTGCATGAACACTTGTTCACCGTCATTAAGTCTCAGGCCAATGCAAATGCAAACTGCAAGGGCACAGCAGCTCACTGTGGTCAGAATGGCTATAAGGAAGCAGACAGGAAGCCACAAGTGTCAGAGAGGAGGTGGAGAGAAGGGAAGCCTCCTGCACCGTTGGTGGGAGTGCAGACCGGTGCAGCCACTACGCCAAGCGGTGTGGAACTGCCTCAGAACTTGAAGAATCCATGTCCCATATGATCCAGCTATTCCTCTGCGGCGTGTTGATCCAAAGAACTCGGAAACACTCCTGCCTAAAGACATGTGCACCGCTGAGTTCACCACAGTGTCGCTCCCACTACCCAAGACTTGGAAGCCTCCCTGGAACCCAGCAAGGGACGAGTGCAGAAGGAAGATGGGCTATAGCCACGCAATGGCATACCAGTCAGCCGGAACCAAGGATGCAATCCAGCCACTTGTGACCACCAGAATGGCTGTGAGGGTTTTAGGGAAGTGAAACAAGCCCCAGGGAGCAAGGCAAGTACCATAGGACCTCACTTAAGAGGAGAAGAAAAAACAAGCGGTCAGGAAGAGGTGGCATGGGACATTTCATTGGGGGTTCCCAGAGACAAAGCGGGGAGGTGTGAGAGGGTGAAACAGATGATGAGGCACAAGTGTGTGGTGAGGGCCTGCTATTAGGCTTACGCAGGGGGAGATGATGTAAGCTACACGGAAGTCTACATCGATGAGGATGCAAATCGGAAAGATATAGGATGTTCTAATGCAGGGTTGCGGCAATAAATTCACCTAAAAGCAAAAAAAAATCCAAAATGGGGTCCAGAATGACGGCATAAAGCTTTGGGGCTGAAAGAGATTAGAGAAGGTGAACTTCCAAGGCTGGAAAATCACCTCAAAATGCGTACTGATGCTACAGAAAGGTAGACCCTTCCAAATAGATGAAGAGGAATACTACCCACAGAACATGCTGCCTGCTAAACCCATGCACCCACGGAAAAGGTTACCGTCCAGGATGTTACTACTAATCACCTTCACGAATAATCCAAACAGGCCCACGTGTTCCCAAGCTCAGGCAAAAGGTTGGTCCAAAAGTCCACTTCAGGGCCGGCCCTGTGGCGGAGCGGGTAAGTGCCCACGTTCCGCTTGGCCGGCCCAGGCCTCACTGTTCCACATCACGGGTGCAGATCACATTAGCAGTGTTAGCACATACAGATTTCATGGTACGGTGCGGACAGGGATCATAAACTAAGTAGCAATGGTGAGGTCACGTTATCAATACGCACCAGAAAAAGAACCGTGAGGCTTTTACAATCCATGAACGCATCTGGTACACTTCCCCAGAGGAAGAAGGAAGGAAAACATGGGACCTGCCAAGGTGGAATCGGCAGAGTGCTAGGAGATGGCACGATCACTGCGCATCAGAGGACTGCCCGGGCAACTTCAACTTGGGAGGGAGTCCAGGACTTTCTCTGGGGAACGTCCACCCACTTGGCCTTCTACATAAAATGTAAGAGGTAAAACCCAGGATAATCTTAGAGGACAGAAACCAGTGTCTAGAGAGAATGTAGCAGGCCTTCCAAAGTTCGAGGAGCTAGACAGAAACCGACAAGAAATCGAGAAAAAGGAAAACTATCCTACCAGGAAAGGGTGAGGAGTCGGACTGGCCTGAGATGGCTCTGAAACTCTGTGTGCACGCAGGCTGTCAGGACAACTTCGAATTTTGAGGTTGTTTATGACATCACGAGGATCATGTCCGCCAAGATGGCCGCACGGTTACAGACTGAGGATTGGCCTAGGCTAGGCTATTACAGGGAGGGATACCCAGAAACAGCTTTGAGAAACAGAAAGCGGACACAGAAACTGGAAGACATAAAACAGACGCTGATTCGAGGGGTAAGAAAGGAATCCTTGGCAAGAAGCGAGAATAGAGGGACAAGCCCCGAGAGGAGAACGTTGTCATCTATTCAAGTCTATGGGGAGGCCATGCTGATTCAAGCTTGCAACTTGATTGGAAGCAAGAGGCCGGACTTGGGCCTTATCAGACCTACGTGGTCCTTCTGCCTTAAGCATAAGCCAAAGTCAAGAATGAGGTCTTGAGGACGTTGAAGAGAAGACTCGATGCCTCCTTTCCTAGGCCCCTGGCATTCTTTGCAGATCAGTCTCACTTTCCATAGCTCTGGCGTCACGGGGGCCCACCGGGTACATGCTAATGTGTCCCAAGAGATGTCTTGGAAGCCTTGAAGGAATGGAGCCCCGTCACGCTTGGGCTACGTCTCTTTGTTTGGAAGTGCTCTACAAGGGTGCTGAAAAGCACCCTTTTCCACAGGGCTTCGTTCCTTCGTGAAGGCTGCCCTCCCAGGCTAGTGTGCTCAGTTTGCCTCCATCGAAATTCTCTCCCCCTACCTCTTGCCGTAGAAGGATTATTGATTATGTGTTTTGACACCACATGTAAGGAAGTGGGCTGAAAATGAGAACATTACAATTCTGTTTCAAGAAAAATAAACAGGCCAGGGCTGAGGATGTAAGGCAAACAAATGGCACAGCCTATAGAAATAAAGTAAGCCCGTATCTAGACGGCACCTGGGGGAACGTTCCAGGATCAGGGGTGAAGTTCGACACTTCCCAAATCCGGAAAGGAGACAGAAAAATATCTTTCCTGAGAGAGGGATTCATCAGATTCGTCTAATTTGTCTTGGAAACATTGTGTCCGTGAAGGGGGATGCCAGGACCACCTCGAGTTTGGAGTTTCTGACCTCAGGATGTCAAACCAACCCAGATGACCACGTGTTCCCAGTGCTTACTTTGACCCAGGCTAGGACAGCAAAGACTCCTTCAAGTGACCGGTGCAAATTCAAAGACAACAACCAAGAGTCACGAAAGCACTCACACCTCGGCCTAGAGAACATACGGTGATTCCAGAAATGCCAAATGTATCACTTGGAATGAAGGGGAACGGACTGATAAGCATGTCTAAGGGGGAGAGCTGAGAAATACCATGACGATTCTCCTATGGAAAAGAGACAAAGGTCCCAGAAAATGGAAGGCGAACAGAAATCACCCCTGGATAATCCACAATGAAAGATCATGTCCGTTTTTAGACAGACTCTGCTGGAACGTTTGAAAGGCAGAGAAATTCACAAGCCAAAAGACGGCAGCGAAGGTCAAGGCTGGGCTAAGTGGGAAGTGTGAGTTATGAGACTGCTCCAAGCAGGCCAGGAAACCGTGTGTCCGTGGAGCTTGCCGGGACAGCAGAGACACGATTATGACCAATCCTCCGACATCGCAGTGGACCCGAAAAACAACCTGGCCTCATCTACACAGTGCCAGAGTTGGGCTCAAGTAGCATATTCAAGTCCCATTGCCCTCAACTGCAGGTTGCCAACGGAACATGAAAGGGGCCGGCCGGTGGTGCAGCGGTGAGGTCCGCACCTTCTGGGTCGGTGGCCCGGGGTGGGCCGGGTGGACCCTCGGGTGAGCCTGCTCACCACTGCTTCAGGCATTCTGGGGCAGGCGTCCGAGGTAGTGTAGAGGCAGATGGGAAGGGACGTTAGACAGGGCCAGACTTCCACAGCAAATACAGGAGCATTGCCAGCAGATGTGAGCTCAGCGATGCACTTCTGCCAGAACAAAACCGATTCAAAGTTGCAAAGCATAGAGAAACTGAAGCTGAAAAGAAAAAGTGAACAACTGCATGCCAGTGAGAAGGATGAGATCTCTATGAAGAAACTTAGCAAAACAGGTGAAAGCCATGGCAATGGAAAACTAACAAACGTTGGGGGACAGAAGTTCAAGAAGACACAAGGAGAAAGAAGGAGATTCCAGGATCTAGGAGTGGAAGCATCAACACACTGGAGACGTCCCTACCGGAGCAAGGAATCTCTGGATTCCATGCAATCCCAGTCAAAGTTGCAGCAATGTTTCCCACAGAGACAGAAGAGGGAATCCTAAAGTTTCTAGCCAGCAACAAGAGACCCTGACTAGGCAAAGGAATCCTCAGGAAAACGAAAAAAGCAGGACGTGGCACACTTTCCGATTTCAACATATAGGACGAAGCACTAGGTACCGAGACGGCACAGTCTGGGCCCCAAAACAGGCACACAGACCCATGCAACAGAATCGAGAACCCAGAGCCCAACTCAAACGTACATGGACAGCCCATTTTCGACCAGGCAGCCAAGAGGAGACAGCGGAGAAAGGAGAGTCTCTACCATAAACGGTGCTGGGAAGCCTGCACAGCCACATGGAACACAACGAGAGTACACCATGATGTTACACCTGGCACACACACCACCTGAAATGGATCAAAGCCTTGAATGGCAGACTTGAAACCGTGAACCTTGTAGCAGAAGACCTAGGCAGAGTGCTCTTTGCCATCGGTCTGAGCCGCCTGTTTGGAAGAAGCAAGTCCGACTGGGCCAGGGCAACCAAGTCAACAAGAAACCAACGGGACCACGTCAAATGCGGACGCTTCTGCCCAGTGAAGGAAACCATCGACTGAATGCAAAGATAGCACAACGACTGGGGGAGGATGTTTGCAAACCACACATCGGACAAGGGGTGAAAAGCCCAAAGATGCAATCAACTCGCATGTCCCCACAGGAAAAAAACAACAACAAGCCAGTGAAAACATGGGCAGAAGATGGAACCGGAGATTTCTGCCAAGAAGATCGAAAGAGGGCCAACGGGTGCATGAACACTTGTTCACCGTCATTAAGTCTCAGGCCAATGCAAATGCAAACTGCAAGGGCACAGCAGCTCACTGTGGTCAGAATGGCTATAAGGAAGCAGACAGGAAGCCACAAGTGTCAGAGAGGAGGTGGAGAGAAGGGAAGCCTCCTGCACCGTTGGTGGGAGTGCAGACCGGTGCAGCCACTACGCCAAGCGGTGTGGAACTGCCTCAGAACTTGAAGAATCCATGTCCCATATGATCCAGCTATTCCTCTGCGGTGTGTTGATCCAAAGAACTCGGAAACACTCCTGCCTAAAGACATGTGCACCGCTGAGTTCACCACAGCGTCGCTCCCACTACCCAAGACTTGGAAGCCTCCCTGGAACCCAGCAAGGGACGAGTGCAGAAGGAAGATGGGCTATAGCCACGCAATGGCATACCAGTCAGCCGGAACCAAGGATGCAATCCAGCCACTTGTGACCACCAGAATGGCTGTGAGGGTTTTAGGGAAGTGAAACAAGCCCCAGGGAGCAAGGCAAGTACCATAGGACCTCACTTAAGAGGAGAAGAAAAAACAAGCGGTCAGGAACAGGTGGCACGGGACATTTCATTGGGGGTTCCCAGAGACAAAGCGGGGAGGTGTGAGAGGGTGAAACAGATGATGAGGCACAAGTGTGTGGTGAGGGCCTGCTATTAGGCTTACGCAGGGGGAGATGATGTAAGCTACACGGAAGTCTACATCGATGAGGATGCAAATCGGAAAGATATAGGATGTTCTAATGCAGGGTTGCGGCAATAAATTCACCTAAAAGCAAAAAAAAATCCAAAATGGGGTCCAGAATGACGGCATAAAGCTTTGGGGCTGAAAGAGATTAGAGAAGGTGAACTTCCAAGGCTGGAAAATCACCTCAAAATGCGTACTGATGCTACAGAAAGGTAGACCCTTCCAAATAGATGAAGAGGAATACTACCCACAGAACATGCTGCCTGCTAAACCCATGCACCCACGGAAAAGGTTACCGTCCAGGATGTTACTACTAATCACCTTCACGAATAATCCAAACAGGCCCACGTGTTCCCAAGCTCAGGCAAAAGGTTGGTCCAAAAGTCCACTTCAGGGCCGGCCCTGTGGCGGAGCGGGTAAGTGCCCACGTTCCGCTTGGCCGGCCCAGGCCTCACTGTTCCACATCACGGGTGCAGATCACATTAGCAGTGTTAGCACATACAGATTTCATGGTACGGTGCGGACAGGGATCATAAACTAAGTAGCAATGGTGAGGTCACGTTATCAATACGCACCAGAAAAAGAACCGTGAGGCTTTTACAATCCATGAACGCATCTGGTACACTTCCCCAGAGGAAGAAGGAAGGAAAACATGGGACCTGCCAAGGTGGAATCGGCAGAGTGCTAGGAGATGGCACGATCATTGCGCATCAGAGGACTGCCCGGGCAACTTCAACTTGGGAGGGAGTCCAGGACTTTCTCTGGGGAACGTCCACCCACTTGGCCATCTACATGAAATGTAAGAGGTGAAACCCAGGATAATCTTACAGGACAGAAACCAGTGTCTAGAGAGAAGGTAGCAGGCCTTCCAAAGTTCGAGGAGCAAGACAGAAACCGACAAGAAATCGAGAAAAAGGAAAACTATCCTACCAGGAAAGGGTGAGGAGTCGGACTGGCCTGAGATGGCTCTGAAACTCTGTGTGCACGCAGGCTGTCAGGACAACTTCGAATTTTGAGGTTGTTTATGACATCACGAGGATCATGTCCGCCAAGATGGCCGCACGGTTACAGACTGAGGATTGGCCTAGGCTAGGCTATTACAGGGAGGGATACCCAGAAACAGCTTTGAGAAACAGAAAGCGGACACAGAAACTGGAAGACATAAAACAGACGCTGATTCGAGGGGTAAGAAAGGAATCCTTGGCAAGAAGCGAGAATAGAGGGACAAGCCCCGAGAGGAGAACGTTGTCATCTATTCAAGTCTATGGGGAGGCCATGCTGATTCAAGCTTGCAACTTGATTGGAAGCAAGAGGCCGGACTTGGGCCTTATCAGACCTACGTGGTCCTTCTGCCTTAAGCATAAGCCAAAGTCAAGAATGAGGTCTTGAGGACGTTGAAGAGAAGACTCGATGCCTCCTTTCCTAGGCCCCTGGCATTCTTTGCAGATCAGTCTCACTTTCCATAGCTGTGGCGTCACGGGGGCCCACCGGGTACATGCTAATGTGTCCCAAGAGATGTCTTGGAAGCCTTGAAGGAATGGAGCCCCGTCACGCTTGGGCTACGTCTCTTTGTTTGGAAGTGCTCTACAAGGGTGCTGAAAAGCACCCTTTTCCACAGGGCTTCGTTCCTTCGTGAAGGCTGCCCTCCCAGGCTAGTGTGCTCAGTTTGCCTCCATCGAAATTCTCTCCCCCTACCTCTTGCCGTAGAAGGATTATTGATTATGTGTTTTGACACCACATGTAAGGAAGTGGGCTGAAAATGAGAACATTACAATTCTGTTTCAAGAAAAATAAACAGGCCAGGGCTGAGGATGTAAGGCAAACAAATGGCACAGCCTATAGAAATAAAGTAAGCCCGTATCTAGAGGGCAACTGGGGGAACGTTCCAGGATCAGGGGTGAAGTTCGAAACATCCCAAATCCGGAAAGGAGACAGAAAAATATCTTTCCTGGAGAGAGGGATTCATCAGATTCGTCCAATTTGTCTTGGAAACATTGTGTCCGTGAAGGGGGATGCCAGGACCACCTCGAGTTTGGAGTTTCTGACCTCAGGATGTCAAACCAACCCAGATGACCACGTGTTCCCAGTGCTTAGTTTGACCCAGGCTAGGACAGCAAAGACTCCTTCAAGTGACCGGTGCAAATTCAAAGACAACAACCAAGAGTCACGAAAGCACTCACACCTCGGCCTAGAGAACATACGGTGATTCCAGAAATGCCAAATGAATCACTTGGAATGAAGGGGAACGGACTGATAAGCATGTCTAAGGGGGAGAGCTGAGAAACACCATGAAGATTCTCCTATGGAAAAGAGACAAAGGTCCCAGAAAATGGAAGGCGAACAGAAATCACCCCTGGATAATCCACAATGAAAGATGATGTCCGTCTTTAGACAGACTCTGCTGGAACGTTTGAAAGGCAGAGAAATTCACAAGCCAAAAGACGGCAGCGAAGGTCAAGGCTGGGCTAAGTGGGAAGTGTGAGTTATGAGACTGCTCCAAGCAGGCCAGGAAACCGTGTGTCCGTGGAGCTTGCCGGGACAGCAGAGACACGATTATGACCAATCCTCCGACATCGCAGTGGACCCGAAAAACAACCTGGCCTCATCTACACAGTGCCAGAGTTGGGCTCAAGTAGCATATTCAAGTCCCATTGCCCTCAACTGCAGGTTGCCAACGGAACATGAAAGGGGCCGGCCGGTGGTGCAGCGGTGAGGTCCGCACCTTCTGGGTCGGTGGCCCGGGGTGGGCCGGGTGGACCCTCGGGTGAGCCTGCTCACCACTGCTTCAGGCATTCTGGGGCAGGCGTCCGAGGTAGTGTAGAGGCAGATGGGAAGGGACGTTAGACAGGGCCAGACTTCCACAGCAAATACAGGAGCATTGCCAGCAGATGTGAGCTCAGCGATGCACTTCTGCCAGAACAAAACCGATTCAAAGTTGCAAAGCATAGAGAAACTGAAGCTGAAAAGAAAAAGTGAACAACTGCATGCCAGTGAGAAGGATGAGATCTCTATGAAGAAACTTAGCAAAACAGGTGAAAGCCATGGCAATGGAAAACTAACAAACGTTGGGGGACAGAAGTTCAAGAAGACACAAGGAGAAAGAAGGAGATTCCAGGATCTAGGAGTGGAAGCATCAACACACTGGAGACGTCCCTACCGGAGCAAGGAATCTCTGGATTCCATGCAATCCCAGTCAAAGTTGCAGCAATGTTTCCCACAGAGACAGAAGAGGGAATCCTAAAGTTTCTAGCCAGCAACAAGAGACCCTGACTAGGCAAAGGAATCCTCAGGAAAACGAAAAAAGCAGGACGTGGCACACTTTCCGATTTCAACATATAGGACGAAGCACTAGGTACCGAGACGGCACAGTCTGGGCCCCAAAACAGGCACACAGACCCATGCAACAGAATCGAGAACCCAGAGCCCAACTCAAACGTACATGGACAGCCCATTTTCGACCAGGCAGCCAAGAGGAGACAGCGGAGAAAGGAGAGTCTCTACCATAAACGGTGCTGGGAAGCCTGCACAGCCACATGGAACACAACGAGAGTACACCATGATGTTACACCTGGCACACACACCACCTGAAATGGATCAAAGCCTTGAATGGCAGACTTGAAACCGTGAACCTTGTAGCAGAAGACCTAGGCAGAGTGCTCTTTGCCATCGGTCTGAGCCGCCTGTTTGGAAGAAGCAAGTCCGACTGGGCCAGGGCAACCAAGTCAACAAGAAACCAACGGGACCACGTCAAATGCGGACGCTTCTGCCCAGTGAAGGAAACCATCGACTGAATGCAAAGATAGCACAACGACTGGGGGAGGATGTTTGCAAACCACACATCGGACAAGGGGTGAAAAGCCCAAAGATGCAATCAACTCGCATGTCCCCACAGGAAAAAAACAACAACAAGCCAGTGAAAACATGGGCAGAAGATGGAACCGGAGATTTCTGCCAAGAAGATCGAAAGAGGGCCAACGGGTGCATGAACACTTGTTCACCGTCATTAAGTCTCAGGCCAATGCAAATGCAAACTGCAAGGGCACAGCAGCTCACTGTGGTCAGAATGGCTATAAGGAAGCAGACAGGAAGCCACAAGTGTCAGAGAGGAGGTGGAGAGAAGGGAAGCCTCCTGCACCGTTGGTGGGAGTGCAGACCGGTGCAGCCACTACGCCAAGCGGTGTGGAACTGCCTCAGAACTTGAAGAATCCATGTCCCATATGATCCAGCTATTCCTCTGCGGCGTGTTGATCCAAAGAACTCGGAAACACTCCTGCCTAAAGACATGTGCACCGCTGAGTTCACCACAGCGTCGCTTCCACTACCCAAGACTTGGAAGCCTCCCTGGAACCCAGCAAGGGACGAGTGCAGAAGGAAGATGGGCTATAGCCACGCAATGGCATACCAGTCAGCCGGAACCAAGGATGCAATCCAGCCACTTGTGACCACCAGAATGGCTGTGAGGGTTTTAGGGAAGTGAAACAAGCCCCAGGGAGCAAGGCAAGTACCATAGGACCTCACTTAAGAGGAGAAGAAAAAACAAGCGGTCAGGAACAGGTGGCACGGGACATTTCATTGGGGGTTCCCAGAGACAAAGCGGGGAGGTGTGAGAGGGTGAAACAGATGATGAGGCACAAGTGTGTGGTGAGGGCCTGCTATTAGGCTTACGCAGGGGGAGATGATGTAAGCTACACGGAAGTCTACATCGATGAGGATGCAAATCGGAAAGATATAGGATGTTCTAATGCAGGGTTGCGGCAATAAATTCACCTAAAAGCAAAAAAAAATCCAAAATGGGGTCCAGAATGACGGCATAAAGCTTTGGGGCTGAAAGAGATTAGAGAAGGTGAACTTCCAAGGCTGGAAAATCACCTCAAAATGCGTACTGATGCTACAGAAAGGTAGACCCTTCCAAATAGATGAAGAGGAATACTACCCACAGAACATGCTGCCTGCTAAACCCATGCACCCACGGAAAAGGTTACCGTCCAGGATGTTACTACTAATCACCTTCACGAATAATCCAAACAGGCCCACGTGTTCCCAAGCTCAGGCAAAAGGTTGGTCCAAAAGTCCACTTCAGGGCCGGCCCTGTGGCGGAGCGGGTAAGTGCCCACGTTCCGCTTGGCCGGCCCAGGCCTCACTGTTTCACCTCACGGGTGCAGATCACATTAGCAGTGTTAGCACATACAGATTTCATGGTACGGTGCGGACAGGGATCATAAACTAAGTAGCAATGGTGAGGTCTCGTTATCAATACGCACCAGAAAAAGAACCGTGAGGCTTTTACAATCCATGAACGCATCTGGTACACTTCCCCAGAGGAAGAAGGAAGGAAAACATGGGACCTGCCAAGGTGGAATCGGCAGAGTGCTAGGAGATGGCACGATCATTGCGCATCAGAGGACTGCCCGGGCAACTTCAACTTGGGAGGGAGTCCAGGACTTTCTCTGGGGAACGTCCACCCACTTGGCCATCTACATGAAATGTAAGAGGTGAAACCCAGGATAATCTTACAGGACAGAAACCAGTGTCTAGAGAGAAGGTAGCAGGCCTTCCAAAGTTCGAGGAGCAAGACAGAAACCGACAAGAAATCGAGAAAAAGGAAAACTATCCTACCAGGAAAGGGTGAGGAGTCGGACTGGCCTGAGATGGCTCTGAAACTCTGTGTGCACGCAGGTTGTCAGGACAACTTCGAATTTTGAGGTTGTTTATGACATCACGAGGATCATGTCCGCCAAGATGGCCGCACGGTTACAGACTGAGGATTGGCCTAGGCTAGGCTATTACAGGGAGGGATACCCAGAAACAGCTTTGAGAAACAGAAAGCGGACACAGAAACTGGAAGACATAAAACAGACGCTGATTCGAGGGGTAAGAAAGGAATCCTTGGCAAGAAGCGAGAATAGAGGGACAAGCCCCGAGAGGAGAACGTTGTCATCTATTCAAGTCTATGGGGAGGCCATGCTGATTCAAGCTTGCAACTTGATTGGAAGCAAGAGGCCGGACTTGGGCCTTATCAGACCTACGTGGTCCTTCTGCCTTAAGCATAAGCCAAAGTCAAGAATGAGGTCTTGAGGACGTTGAAGAGAAGACTCGATGCCTCCTTTCCTAGGCCCCTGGCATTCTTTGCAGATCAGTCTCACTTTCCATAGCTGTGGCGTCACGGGGGCCCACCGGGTACATGCTAATGTGTCCCAAGAGATGTCTTGGAAGCCTTGAAGGAATGGAGCCCCGTCACGCTTGGGCTACGTCTCTTTGTTTGGAAGTGCTCTACAAGGGTGCTGAAAAGCACCCTTTTCCACAGGGCTTCGTTCCTTCGTGAAGGCTGCCCTCCCAGGCTAGTGTGCTCAGTTTGCCTCCATCGAAATTCTCTCCCCCTACCTCTTGCCGTAGAAGGATTATTGATTATGTGTTTTGACACCACATGTAAGGAAGTGGGCTGAAAATGAGAACATTACAATTCTGTTTCAAGAAAAATAAACAGGCCAGGGCTGAGGATGTAAGGCAAACAAATGGCACAGCCTATAGAAATAAAGTAAGCCCGTATCTAGACGGCACCTGGGGGAACGTTCCAGGATCAGGGGTGAAGTTCGACACTTCCCAAATCCGGAAAGGAGACAGAAAAATATCTTTCCTGGAGAGAGGGATTCATCAGATTCGTCTAATTTGTCTTGGAAACATTGTGTCCGTGAAGGGGGATGCCAGGACCACCTCGAGTTTGGAGTTTCTGACCTCAGGATGTCAAACCAACCCAGATGACCACGTGTTCCCAGTGCTTAGTTTGACCCAGGCTAGGACAGCAAAGACTCCTTCAAGTGACCGGTGCAAATTCAAAGACAACAACCAAGAGTCACGAAAGCACTCACACCTCGGCCTAGAGAACATACGGTGATTCCAGAAATGCCAAATGAATCACTTGGAATGAAGGGGAACGGACTGATAAGCATGTCTAAGGGGGAGAGCTGAGAAACACCATGAAGATTCTCCTATGGAAAAGAGACAAAGGTCCCAGAAAATGGAAGGCGAACAGAAATCACCCCTGGATAATCCACAATGAAAGATGATGTCCGTCTTTAGACAGACTCTGCTGGAACGTTTGAAAGGCAGAGAAATTCACAAGCCAAAAGACGGCAGCGAAGGTCAAGGCTGGGCTAAGTGGGAAGGGTGAGTTAGGAGACTGCTCCAAGCGGGCCAGGAAACCGTGTGTCCGTGGAGCTTGCCGGGACAGCAGAGACACGATTATGACCAATCCTCCGACATCGCAGTGGACCCGAAAAACAACCTGGCCTCATCTACACAGTGCCAGAGTTGGGCTCAAGTAGCATATTCAAGTCCCATTGCCCTCAACTGCAGGTTGCCAACGGAACATGAAAGGGGCCGGCCGGTGGTGCAGCGGTGAGGTCCGCACCTTCTGGGTCGGTGGCCCGGGGTGGGCCAGGTGGACCCTCGGGTGAGCCTGCTCACCACTGCTTCAGGCATTCTGGGGCAGGCGTCCGAGGTAGTGTAGAGGCAGATGGGAAGGGGCGTTAGACAGGGCCAGACTTCCACAGCAAATACAGGAGCATTGCCAGCAGATGTGAGCTCAGCGATGCACTTCTGCCAGAACAAAACCGATTCAAAGTTGCAAAGCATAGAGAAACTGAAGCTGAAAAGAAAAAGTGAACAACTGCATGCCAGTGAGAAGGATGAGATCTCTATGAAGAAACTTAGCAAAACAGGTGAAAGCCATGGCAATGGAAAACTAACAAACGTTGGGGGACAGAAGTTCAAGAAGACACAAGGAGAAAGAAGGAGATTCCAGGATCTAGGAGTGGAAGCATCAACACACTGGAGACGTCCCTACCGGAGCAAGGAATCTCTGGATTCCATGCAATCCCAGTCAAAGTTGCAGCAATGTTTCCCACAGAGACAGAAGAGGGAATCCTAAAGCTTCTAGCCAGCAACAAGAGACCCTGACTAGGCAAAGGAATCCTCAGGAAAACGAAAAAAGCAGGACGTGGCACACTTTCCGATTTCAACATATAGGACGAAGCACTAGGTACCGAGACGGCACAGTCTGGGCCCCAAAACAGGCACACAGACCCATGCAACAGAATCGAGAACCCAGAGCCCAACTCAAACGTACATGGACAGCCCATTTTCGACCAGGCAGCCAAGAGGAGACAGCGGAGAAAGGAGAGTCTCTACCATAAACGGTGCTGGGAAGCCTGCACAGCCACATGGAACACAACGAGAGTACACCATGATGTTACACCTGGCACACACACCACCTGAAATGGATCAAAGCCTTGAATGGCAGACTTGAAACCGTGAACCTTGTAGCAGAAGACCTAGGCAGAGTGCTCTTTGCCATCGGTCTGAGCCGCCTGTTTGGAAGAAGCAAGTCCGACTGGGCCAGGGCAACCAAGTCAACAAGAAACCAACGGGACCACGTCAAATGCGGACGCTTCTGCCCAGTGAAGGAAACCATCGACTGAATGCAAAGATAGCACAACGACTGGGGGAGGATGTTTGCAAACCACACATCGGACAAGGGGTGAAAAGCCCAAAGATGCAATCAACTCGCACGTCCCCACAGGAAAAAAACAACAACAAGCCAATGAAAACCTGGGCAGAAGATGGAACCGGAGATTTCTGCCAAGAAGATCGAAAGAGGGCCAACGGGTGCATGAACACTTGTTCACCGTCATGAAGTCTCAGGCCAATGCAAATGCAAACTGCAAGGGCACAGCAGCTCACTGTGGTCAGAATGGCTATAAGGAAGCAGACAGGAAGCCACAAGTGTCAGAGAGGAGGTGGAGAGAAGGGAAGCCTCCTGCACCGTGGGTGGGAGTGCAGACCGGTGCAGCCACTACGCCAAGCGGTGTGGAACTGCCTCAGAACTTGAAGAATCCATGTCCCATATGATCCAGCTATTCCTCTGCGGCGTGTTGATCCAAAGAACTCGGAAACACTCCTGCCTAAAGACATGTGCACCGCTGAGTTCACCACAGCGTCGCTCCCACTACCCAAGACTTGGAAGCCTCCCTGGAGCCCAGCAAGGGACGAGTGCAGAAGGAAGATGGGCTATAGCCACGCAATGGCATACCAGTCAGCCGGAACCAAGGATGCAATCCAGCCACTTGTGACCACCAGAATGGCTGTGAGGGTTTTAGGGAAGTGAAACAAGCCCCAGGGAGCAAGGCAAGTACCATAGGACCTCACTTAAGAGGAGAAGAAAAAACAAGCGGTCAGGAACAGGTGTCACGGGACATTTCATTGGGGGTTCCCAGAGACAAAGTGGGGAGGTGTGAGAGGGTGAAACAGATGATGAGGCACAAGTGTGTGGTGAGGGCCTGCTATTAGGCTTACGCAGGGGGAGATGATGTAAGCTACACGGAAGTCTACATCGATGAGGATGCAAATCGGAAAGATATAGGATGTTCTAATGCAGGGTTGCGGCAATAAATTCACCTAAAAGCAAAAAAAAATCCAAAATGGGGTCCAGAATGACGGCATAAAGCTTTGGGGCTGAAAGAGATTAGAGAAGGTGAACTTCCAAGGCTGGAAAATCACCTCAAAATGCGTACTGATGCTACAGAAAGGTAGACCCTTCCAAATAGATGAAGAGGAATACTACCCACAGAACATGCTGCCTGCTAAACCCATGCACCCACGGAAAAGGTTACCGTCCAGGATGTTACTACTAATCACCTTCACGAATAATCCAAACAGGCCCACGTGTTCCCAAGCTCAGGCAAAAGGTTGGTCCAAAAGTCCACTTCAGGGCCGGCCCTGTGGCGGAGCGGGTAAGTGCCCACGTTCCGCTTGGCCGGCCCAGGCCTCACTGTTTCACCTCACGGGTGCAGATCACATTAGCAGTGTTAGGACATACAGATTTCATGGTACGGTGCCGACAGGGATCATAAACTAAGTAGCAATGGTGAGGTCTCGTTATCAATACGCACCAGAAAAAGAACCGTGAGGCTTTTACAATCCATGAACGCATCTGGTACACTTCCCCAGAGGAAGAAGGAAGGAAAACATGGGACCTGCCAAGGTGGAATCGGCAGAGTGCTAGGAGATGGCACGATCATTGCGCATCAGAGGACTGCCCGGGCAACTTCAACTTGGGAGGGAGTCCAGGACTTTCTCTGGGGAACGTCCACCCACTTGGCCATCTACATGAAATGTAAGAGGTAAAACCCAGGATAATCTTACAGGACAGAAACCAGTGTCTAGAGAGAATGTAGCAGGCCTTCCAAAGTTCGAGGAGCAAGACAGAAACCGACAAGAAATCGAGAAAAAGGAAAACTATCCTACCAGGAAAGGGTGAGGAGTCGGACTGGCCTGAGATGGCTCTGAAACTCTGTGTGCACGCAGGTTGTCAGGACAACTTCGAATTTTGAGGTTGTTTATGACATCACGAGGATCATGTCCGCCAAGATGGCCGCACGGTTACAGACTGAGGATTGGCCTAGGCTAGGCTATTACAGGGAGGGATACCCAGAAACAGCTTTGAGAAACAGAAAGCGGACACAGAAACTGGAAGACATAAAACAGACGCTGATTCGAGGGGTAAGAAAGGAATCCTTGGCAAGAAGCGAGAATAGAGGGACAAGCCCCGAGAGGAGAACGTTGTCATCTATTCAAGTCTATGGGGAGGCCATGCTGATTCAAGCTTGCAACTTGATTGGAAGCAAGAGGCCGGACTTGGGCCTTATCAGACCTACGTGGTCCTTCTGCCTTAAGCATAAGCCAAAGTCAAGAATGAGGTCTTGAGGACGTTGAAGAGAAGACTCGATGCCTCCTTTCCTAGGCCCCTGGCATTCTTTGCAGATCAGTCTCACTTTCCATAGCTCTGGCGTCACGGGGGCCCACCGGGTACATGCTAATGTGTCCCAAGAGATGTCTTGGAAGCCTTGAAGGAATGGAGCCCCGTCACGCTTGGGCTACGTCTCTTTGTTTGGAAGTGCTCTACAAGGGTGCTGAAAAGCACCCTTTTCCACAGGGCTTCGTTCCTTCGTGAAGGCTGCCCTCCCAGGCTAGTGTGCTCAGTTTGCCTCCATCGAAATTCTCTCCCCCTACCTCTTGCCGTAGAAGGATTATTGATTATGTGTTTTGACACCACATGTAAGGAAGTGGGCTGAAAATGAGAACATTACAATTCTGTTTCAAGAAAAATAAACAGGCCAGGGCTGAGGATGTAAGGCAAACAAATGGCACAGCCTATAGAAATAAAGTAAGCCCGTATCTAGACGGCACCTGGGGGAACGTTCCAGGATCAGGGGTGAAGTTCGACACTTCCCAAATCCGGAAAGGAGACAGAAAAATATCTTTCCTGGAGAGAGGGATTCATCAGATTCGTCTAATTTGTCTTGGAAACATTGTGTCCGTGAAGGGGGATGCCAGGACCACCTCGAGTTTGGAGTTTCTGACCTCAGGATGTCAAACCAACCCAGATGACCACGTGTTCCCAGTGCTTACTTTGACCCAGGCTAGGACAGCAAAGACTCCTTCAAGTGACCGGTGCAAATTCAAAGACAACAACCAAGAGTCACGAAAGCACTCACACCTCGGCCTAGAGAACATACGGTGATTCCAGAAATGCCAAATGAATCACTTGGAATGAAGGGGAACGGACTGATAAGCATGTCTAAGGGGGAGAGCTGAGAAATACCATGAAGATTCTCCTATGGAAAAGAGACAAAGGTCCCAGAAAATGGAAGGCGAACAGAAATCACCCCTGGATAATCCACAATGAAAGATGATGTCCGTCTTTAGACAGACTCTGCTGGAACGTTTGAAAGGCAGAGAAATTCACAAGCCAAAAGACGGCAGCGAAGGTCAAGGCTGGGCTAAGTGGGAAGGGTGAGTTAGGAGACTGCTCCAAGCGGGCCAGGAAACCGTGTGTCCGTGGAGCTTGCCGGGACAGCAGAGACACGATTATGACCAATCCTCCGACATCGCAGTGGACCCGAAAAACAACCTGGCCTCATCTACACAGTGCCAGAGTTGGGCTCAAGTAGCATATTCAAGTCCCATTGCCCTCAACTGCAGGTTGCCAACGGAACATGAAAGGGGCCGGCCGGTGGTGCAGCGGTGAGGTCCGCACCTTCTGGGTCGGTGGCCCGGGGTGGGCCGGGTGGACCCTCGGGTGAGCCTGCTCACCACTGCTTCAGGCATTCTGGGGCAGGCGTCCGAGGTAGTGTAGAGGCAGATGGGAAGGGGCGTTAGACAGGGCCAGACTTCCACAGCAAATACAGGAGCATTGCCAGCAGATGTGAGCTCAGCGATGCACTTCTGCCAGAACAAAACCGATTCAAAGTTGCAAAGCATAGAGAAACTGAAGCTGAAAAGAAAAAGTGAACAACTGCATGCCAGTGAGAAGGATGAGATCTCTATGAAGAAACTTAGCAAAACAGGTGAAAGCCATGGCAATGGAAGACTAACAAACGTTGGGGGACAGAAGTTCAAGAAGACACAAGGAGAAAGAAGGAGATTCCAGGATCTAGGAGTGGAAGCATCAACACACTGGAGACGTCCCTACCGGAGCAAGGAATCTCTGGATTCCATGCAATCCCAGTCAAAGTTGCAGCAATGTTTCCCACAGAGACAGAAGAGGGAATCCTAAAGCTTCTAGCCAGCAACAAGAGACCCTGACTAGGCAAAGGAATCCTCAGGAAAACGAAAAAAGCAGGACGTGGCACACTTTCCGATTTCAACATATAGGACGAAGCACTAGGTACCGAGACGGCACAGTCTGGGCCCCAAAACAGGCACACAGACCCATGCAACAGAATCGAGAACCCAGAGCCCAACTCAAACGTACATGGACAGCCCATTTTCGACCAGGCAGCCAAGAGGAGACAGCGGAGAAAGGAGAGTCTCTACCATAAACGGTGCTGGGAAGCCTGCACAGCCACATGGAACACAACGAGAGTACACCATGATGTTACACCTGGCACACACACCACCTGAAATGGATCAAAGCCTTGAATGGCAGACTTGAAACCGTGAACCTTGTAGCAGAAGACCTAGGCAGAGTGCTCTTTGCCATCGGTCTGAGCCGCCTGTTTGGAAGAAGCAAGTCCGACTGGGCCAGGGCAACCAAGTCAACAAGAAACCAACGGGACCACGTCAAATGCGGACGCTTCTGCCCAGTGAAGGAAACCATCGACTGAATGCAAAGATAGCACAACGACTGGGGGAGGATGTTTGCAAACCACACATCGGACAAGGGGTGAAAAGCCCAAAGATGCAATCAACTCGCATGTCCCCACAGGAAAAAAACAACAACAAGCCAGTGAAAACATGGGCAGAAGATGGAACCGGAGATTTCTGCCAAGAAGATCGAAAGAGGGCCAACGGGTGCATGAACACTTGTTCACCGTCATGAAGTCTCAGGCCAATGCAAATGCAAACTGCAAGGGCACAGCAGCTCACTGTGGTCAGAATGGCTATAAGGAAGCAGACAGGAAGCCACAAGTGTCAGAGAGGAGGTGGAGAGAAGGGAAGCCTCCTGCACCGTTGGTGGGAGTGCAGACCGGTGCAGCCACTACGCCAAGCGGTGTGGAACTGCCTCAGAACTTGAAGAATCCATGTCCCATATGATCCAGCTATTCCTCTGCGGCGTGTTGATCCAAAGAACTCGGAAACACTCCTGCCTAAAGACATGTGCACCGCTGAGTTCACCACAGCGTCGCTCCCACTACCCAAGACTTGGAAGCCTCCCTGGAGCCCAGCAAGGGACGAGTGCAGAAGGAAGATGGGCTATAGCCACGCAATGGCATACCAGTCAGCCGGAACCAAGGATGCAATCCAGCCACTTGTGACCACCAGAATGGCTGTGAGGGTTTTAGGGAAGTGAAACAAGCCCCAGGGAGCAAGGCAAGTACCATAGGACCTCACTTAAGAGGAGAAGAAAAAACAAGCGGTCAGGAACAGGTGGCACGGGACATTTCATTGGGGGTTCCCAGAGACAAAGCGGGGAGGTGTGAGAGGGTGAAACAGATGATGAGGCACAAGTGTGTGGTGAGGGCCTGCTATTAGGCTTACGCAGGGGGAGATGATGTAAGCTACACGGAAGTCTACATCGATGAGGATGCAAATCGGAAAGATATAGGATGTTCTAATGCAGGGTTGCGGCAATAAATTCACCTAAAAGCAAAAAAAAATCCAAAATGGGGTCCAGAATGACGGCATAAAGCTTTGGGGCTGAAAGAGATTAGAGAAGGTGAACTTCCAAGGCTGGAAAATCACCTCAAAATGCGTACTGATGCTACAGAAAGGTAGACCCTTCCAAATAGATGAAGAGGAATACTACCCACAGAACATGCTGCCTGCTAAACCCATGCACCCACGGAAAAGGTTACCGTCCAGGATGTTACTACTAATCACCTTCACGAATAATCCAAACAGGCCCACGTGTTCCCAAGCTCAGGCAAAAGGTTGGTCCAAAAGTCCACTTCAGGGCCGGCCCTGTGGCGGAGCGGGTAAGTGCCCACGTTCCGCTTGGCCGGCCCAGGCCTCACTGTTTCACCTCACGGGTGCAGATCACATTAGCAGTGTTAGGACATACAGATTTCATGGTACGGTGCGGACAGGGATCATAAACTAAGTAGCAATGGTGAGGTCACGTTATCAATACGCACCAGAAAAAGAACCGTGAGGCTTTTACAATCCATGAACGCATCTGGTACACTTCCCCAGAGGAAGAAGGAAGGAAAACATGGGACCTGCCAAGGTGGAATCGGCAGAGTGCTAGGAGATGGCACGATCATTGCGCATCAGAGGACGGCCCGGGCAACTTCAACTTGGGAGGGAGTCCAGGACTTTCTCTGGGGAACGTCCACCCACTTGGCCATCTACATGAAATGTAAGAGGTAAAACCCAGGATAATCTTACAGGACAGAAACCAGTGTCTAGAGAGAATGTAGCAGGCCTTCCAAAGTTCGAGGAGCAAGACAGAAACCGACAAGAAATCGAGAAAAAGGAAAACTATCCTACCAGGAAAGGGTGAGGAGTCGGACTGGCCTGAGATGGCTCTGAAACTCTGTGTGCACGCAGGCTGTCAGGACAACTTCGAATTTTGAGGTTGTTTATGACATCACGAGGATCATGTCCGCCACCAGGGCCGCACGGTTACAGACTGAGGATTGGCCTAGGCTAGGCTATTAAAGGGAGGGATACCCAGAAACAGCTTTGAGAAACAGAAAGCGGACACAGAAACTGGAAGACATAAAACAGACGCTGATTCGAGGGGGAAGAAAGGGATCCTTGGCAAGAAGCGAGAATAGAGGGACAAGCCCCGAGAGGAGAACGTTGTCATCTATCCAAGTCTATGGGGAGGCCATGCTGATTCAAGGTTGCAACTTGATTGGAAGCAAGAGGCCGGACTTGGGCCTTGTCAGACCTACGTGGTCCTTTTGCCTTAAGCAGAAGCTAAAGTCAAGAATGCGGTCTTGAGGACGTTGAAGAGAAGACTCGATGCCTCCTTTCCTAGGCCCCTGGCATTCTTTGTAGATCAGTCTCACTTTCCATAGCTCTGGCGTCACGGGGGCCCACCGGGTACACGCTAATGTGTCCCAAGAGATGTCTTCGAAGCCTTGAAGGAATGGAGCCCTGTCACGCTTGGGCTATGTCTCTTTGTTTGGAAGTGCTCTACAAGGGTGCTGAAAAGCACCCTTTTCCACAGGGCTTCGTTCCTTCGTGAAGGCTGCCCGCCCAGGCTAGTGTGCTCAGTTTGCCTCGATCGAAATTCTCTCCCCCTACCTCTTGCCTTAGAAGGATTATTGATTATGTGTTTTGACACCACATGTAAGGAAGTGGGCTGAAAATGAGAACATTACAATTCTGTTTCAAGAAAAATAAACAGGCCAGGGCTGAGGATGTAAGGCAAACAAATGGCACAGCCTATAGAAATAAAGTAAGCCCGTATCTAGGCGGCACCTGGGGAAACTTTCCAGGATCAGGGGTGAAGTTCGAAACTTCCCAAATCCGGAAAGGAGACAGAAAAATATCTTTCCTGGAGAGAGGGATTCATCAGATTCGTCTAATTTGTCTTGGAAACATTGTGTCCGTGAAGGGGGATGCCAGGACCACCTCGAGTTTGGAGTTTCTGACCTCAGGATGTCAAACCAACCCAGATGACCACGTGTTCCCAGTGCTTAGTTTGACCCAGGCTAGGACAGCAAAGACTCCTTCAAGTGACCGGTGCAAATTCAAAGACAACAACCAAGAGTCACGAAAGCACTCACACCTCGGCCTAGAGAACATACGGTGATTCCAGAAATGGCAAATGAATCACTTGGAATGAAGGGGAACGGACTGATAAGCATGTCTAAGGGGGAGAGCTGAGAAATACCATGAAGATTCTCCTATGGAAAAGAGACAAAGGTCCCAGAAAATGGAAGGCGAACAGAAATCACCCCTGGATAATCCACAATGAAAGATGATGTCCGTCTTTAGACAGACTCTGCTGGAATGTTTGAAAGGCAGAGAAATTCACAAGCCAAAAGACGGCAGCGAAGGTCAAGGCTGGGCTAAGTGGGAAGGGTGAGTTAGGAGACTGCTCCAAGCGGGCCAGGAAACCGTGTGTCCGTGGAGCTTGCCGGGACAGCAGAGACACGATTATGACCAATCCTCCGACATCGCAGTGGACCCGAAAAACAACCTGGCCTCATCTACACAGTGCCAGAGTTGGGCTCAAGTAGCATATTCAAGTCCCATTGCCCTCAACTGCAGGTTGCCAACGGAACATGAAAGGGGCCGGCCGGTGGTGCAGCGGTGAGGTCCGCACCTTCTGGGTCGGTGGCCCGGGGTGGGCCGGGTGGACCCTCGGGTGAGCCTGCTCACCACTGCTTCAGGCATTCTGGGGCAGGCGTCCGAGGTAGTGTAGAGGCAGATGGGAAGGGGCGTTAGACAGGGCCAGACTTCCACAGCAAATACAGGAGCATTGCCAGCAGATGTGAGCTCAGCGATGCACTTCTGCCAGAACAAAACCGATTCAAAGTTGCAAAGCATAGAGAAACTGAAGCTGAAAAGAAAAAGTGAACAACTGCATGCCAGTGAGAAGGATGAGATCTCTATGAAGAAACTTAGCAAAACAGGTGAAAGCCATGGCAATGGAAAACTAACAAACGTTGGGGGACAGAAGTTCAAGAAGACACAAGGAGAAAGAAGGAGATTCCAGGATCTAGGAGTGGAAGCATCAACACACTGGAGACGTCCCTACCGGAGCAAGGAATCTCTGGATTCCATGCAATCCCAGTCAAAGTTGCAGCAATGTTTCCCACAGAGACAGAAGAGGGAATCCTAAAGCTTCTAGCCAGCAACAAGAGACCCTGACTAGGCAAAGGAATCCTCAGGAAAACGAAAAAAGCAGGACGTGGCACACTTTCCGATTTCAACATATAGGACGAAGCACTAGGTACCGAGACGGCACAGTCTGGGCCCCAAAACAGGCACACAGACCCATGCAACAGAATCGAGAACCCAGAGCCCAACTCAAACGTACATGGACAGCCCATTTTCGACCAGGCAGCCAAGAGGAGACAGCGGAGAAAGGAGAGTCTCTACCATAAACGGTGCTGGGAAGCCTGCACAGCCACATGGAACACAACGAGAGTACACCATGATGTTACACCTGGCACACACACCACCTGAAATGGATCAAAGCCTTGAATGGCAGACTTGAAACCGTGAACCTTGTAGCAGATGACCTAGGCAGAGTGCTCTTTGCCATCGGTCTGAGCCGCCTGTTTGGAAGAAGCAAGTCCGACTGGGCCAGGGCAACCAAGTCAACAAGAAACCAACGGGACCACGTCAAATGCGGACGCTTCTGCCCAGTGAAGGAAACCATCGACTGAATGCAAAGATAGCACAACGACTGGGGGAGGATGTTTGCAAACCACACATCGGACAAGGGGTGAAAAGCCCAAAGATGCAATCAACTCGCACGTCCCCACAGGAAAAAAACAACAACAAGCCAATGAAAACCTGGGCAGAAGATGGAACCGGAGATTTCTGCCAAGAAGATCGAAAGAGGGCCAACGGGTGCATGAACACTTGTTCACCGTCATGAAGTCTCAGGCCAATGCAAATGCAAACTGCAAGGGCACAGCAGCTCACTGTGGTCAGAATGGCTATAAGGAAGCAGACAGGAAGCCACAAGTGTCAGAGAGGAGGTGGAGAGAAGGGAAGCCTCCTGCACCGTTGGAGGGAGTGCAGACCGGTGCAGCCACTACGCCAAGCGGTGTGGAACTGCCTCAGAACTTTAAGAATCCATGTCCCATATGATCCAGCTATTCCTCTGCGGCGTGTTGATCCAAAGAACTCGGAAACACTCCTGCCTAAAGACATGTGCACCGCTGAGTTCACCACAGCGTCGCTCCCACTACCCAAGACTTGGAAGCCTCCCTGGAGCCCAGCAAGGGACGAGTGCAGAAGGAAGATGGGCTATAGCCACGCAATGGCATACCAGTCAGCCGGAACCAAGGATGCAATCCAGCCACTTGTGACCACCAGAATGGCTGTGAGGGTTTTAGGGAAGTGAAACAAGCCCCAGGGAGCAAGGCAAGTACCATAGGACCTCACTTAAGAGGAGAAGAAAAAACAAGCGGTCAGGAACAGGTGTCACGGGACATTTCATTGGGGGTTCCCAGAGACAAAGCGGGGAGGTGTGAGAGGGTGAAACAGATGATGAGGCACAAGTGTGTGGTGAGGGCCTGCTATTAGGCTTACGCAGGGGGAGATGATGTAAGCTACACGGAAGTCTACATCGATGAGGATGCAAATCGGAAAGATATAGGATGTTCTAATGCAGGGTTGCGGCAATAAATTCACCTAAAAGCAAAAAAAAATCCAAAATGGGGTCCAGAATGACGGCATAAAGCTTTGGGGCTGAAAGAGATTAGAGAAGGTGAACTTCCAAGGCTGGAAAATCACCTCAAAATGCGTACTGATGCTACAGAAAGGTAGACCCTTCCAAATAGATGAAGAGGAATACTACCCACAGAACATGCTGCCTGCTAAACCCATGCACCCACGGAAAAGGTTACCGTCCAGGATGTTACTACTAATCACCTTCACGAATAATCCAAACAGGCCCACGTGTTCCCAAGCTCAGGCAAAAGGTTGGTCCAAAAGTCCACTTCAGGGCCGGCCCTGTGGCGGAGCGGGTAAGTGCCCACGTTCCGCTTGGCCGGCCCAGGCCTCACTGTTTCACCTCACGGGTGCAGATCACATTAGCAGTGTTAGGACATACAGATTTCATGGTACGGTGCCGACAGGGATCATAAACTAAGTAGCAATGGTGAGGTCTCGTTATCAATACGCACCAGAAAAAGAACCGTGAGGCTTTTACAATCCATGAACGCATCTGGTACACTTCCCCAGAGGAAGAAGGAAGGAAAACATGGGACCTGCCAAGGTGGAATCGGCAGAGTGCTAGGAGATGGCACGATCATTGCGCATCAGAGGACTGCCCGGGCAACTTCAACTTGGGAGGGAGTCCAGGACTTTCTCTGGGGAACGTCCACCCACTTGGCCATCTACATGAAATGTAAGAGGTAAAACCCAGGATAATCTTACAGGACAGAAACCAGTGTCTAGAGAGAATGTAGCAGGCCTTCCAAAGTTCGAGGAGCAAGACAGAAACCGACAAGAAATCGAGAAAAAGGAAAACTATCCTACCAGGAAAGGGTGAGGAGTCGGACTGGCCTGAGATGGCTCTGAAACTCTGTGTGCACGCAGGTTGTCAGGACAACTTCGAATTTTGAGGTTGTTTATGACATCACGAGGATCATGTCCGCCAAGATGGCCGCACGGTTACAGACTGAGGATTGGCCTAGGCTAGGCTATTACAGGGAGGGATACCCAGAAACAGCTTTGAGAAACAGAAAGCGGACACAGAAACTGGAAGACATAAAACAGACGCTGATTCGAGGGGTAAGAAAGGAATCCTTGGCAAGAAGCGAGAATAGAGGGACAAGCCCCGAGAGGAGAACGTTGTCATCTATTCAAGTCTATGGGGAGGCCATGCTGATTCAAGCTTGCAACTTGATTGGAAGCAAGAGGCCGGACTTGGGCCTTATCAGACCTACGTGGTCCTTCTGCCTTAAGCATAAGCCAAAGTCAAGAATGAGGTCTTGAGGACGTTGAAGAGAAGACTCGATGCCTCCTTTCCTAGGCCCCTGGCATTCTTTGCAGATCAGTCTCACTTTCCATAGCTCTGGCGTCACGGGGGCCCACCGGGTACATGCTAATGTGTCCCAAGAGATGTCTTGGAAGCCTTGAAGGAATGGAGCCCCGTCACGCTTGGGCTACGTCTCTTTGTTTGGAAGTGCTCTACAAGGGTGCTGAAAAGCACCCTTTTCCACAGGGCTTCGTTCCTTCGTGAAGGCTGCCCTCCCAGGCTAGTGTGCTCAGTTTGCCTCCATCGAAATTCTCTCCCCCTACCTCTTGCCGTAGAAGGATTATTGATTATGTGTTTTGACACCACATGTAAGGAAGTGGGCTGAAAATGAGAACATTACAATTCTGTTTCAAGAAAAATAAACAGGCCAGGGCTGAGGATGTAAGGCAAACAAATGGCACAGCCTATAGAAATAAAGTAAGCCCGTATCTAGACGGCACCTGGGGGAACGTTCCAGGATCAGGGGTGAAGTTCGACACTTCCCAAATCCGGAAAGGAGACAGAAAAATATCTTTCCTGGAGAGAGGGATTCATCAGATTCGTCTAATTTGTCTTGGAAACATTGTGTCCGTGAAGGGGGATGCCAGGACCACCTCGAGTTTGGAGTTTCTGACCTCAGGATGTCAAACCAACCCAGATGACCACGTGTTCCCAGTGCTTACTTTGACCCAGGCTAGGACAGCAAAGACTCCTTCAAGTGACCGGTGCAAATTCAAAGACAACAACCAAGAGTCACGAAAGCACTCACACCTCGGCCTAGAGAACATACGGTGATTCCAGAAATGCCAAATGAATCACTTGGAATGAAGGGGAACGGACTGATAAGCATGTCTAAGGGGGAGAGCTGAGAAATACCATGAAGATTCTCCTATGGAAAAGAGACAAAGGTCCCAGAAAATGGAAGGCGAACAGAAATCACCCCTGGATAATCCACAATGAAAGATGATGTCCGTCTTTAGACAGACTCTGCTGGAACGTTTGAAAGGCAGAGAAATTCACAAGCCAAAAGACGGCAGCGAAGGTCAAGGCTGGGCTAAGTGGGAAGGGTGAGTTAGGAGACTGCTCCAAGCGGGCCAGGAAACCGTGTGTCCGTGGAGCTTGCCGGGACAGCAGAGACACGATTATGACCAATCCTCCGACATCGCAGTGGACCCGAAAAACAACCTGGCCTCATCTACACAGTGCCAGAGTTGGGCTCAAGTAGCATATTCAAGTCCCATTGCCCTCAACTGCAGGTTGCCAACGGAACATGAAAGGGGCCGGCCGGTGGTGCAGCGGTGAGGTCCGCACCTTCTGGGTCGGTGGCCCGGGGTGGGCCGGGTGGACCCTCGGGTGAGCCTGCTCACCACTGCTTCAGGCATTCTGGGGCAGGCGTCCGAGGTAGTGTAGAGGCAGATGGGAAGGGACGTTAGACAGGGCCAGACTTCCACAGCAAATACAGGAGCATTGCCAGCAGATGTGAGCTCAGCGATGCACTTCTGCCAGAACAAAACCGATTCAAAGTTGCAAAGCATAGAGAAACTGAAGCTGAAAAGAAAAAGTGAACAACTGCATGCCAGTGAGAAGGATGAGATCTCTATGAAGAAACTTAGCAAAACAGGTGAAAGCCATGGCAGTGGAAGACTAACAAACGTTGGGGGACAGAAGTTCAAGAAGACACAAGGAGAAAGAAGGAGATTCCAGGATCTAGGAGTGGAAGCATCAACACACTGGAGACGTCCCTACCGGAGCAAGGAATCTCTGGATTCCATGCAATCCCAGTCAAAGTTGCAGCAATGTTTCCCACAGAGACAGAAGAGGGAATCCTAAAGTTTCTAGCCAGCAACAAGAGACCCTGACTAGGCAAAGGAATCCTCAGGAAAACGAAAAAAGCAGGACGTGGCACACTTTCCGATTTCAACATATAGGACGAAGCACTAGGTACCGAGACGGCACAGTCTGGGCCCCAAAACAGGCACACAGACCCATGCAACAGAATCGAGAACCCAGAGCCCAACTCAAACGTACATGGACAGCCCATTTTCGACCAGGCAGCCAAGAGGAGACAGCGGAGAAAGGAGAGTCTCTACCATAAACGGTGCTGGGAAGCCTGCACAGCCACATGGAACACAACGAGAGTACACCATGATGTTACACCTGGCACACACACCACCTGAAATGGATCAAAGCCTTGAATGGCAGACTTGAAACCGTGAACCTTGTAGCAGAAGACCTAGGCAGAGTGCTCTTTGCCATCGGTCTGAGCCGCCTGTTTGGAAGAAGCAAGTCCGACTGGGCCAGGGCAACCAAGTCAACAAGAAACCAACGGGACCACGTCAAATGCGGACGCTTCTGCCCAGTGAAGGAAACCATCGACTGAATGCAAAGATAGCACAACGACTGGGGGAGGATGTTTGCAAACCACACATCGGACAAGGGGTGAAAAGCCCAAAGATGCAATCAACTCGCACGTCCCCACAAGAAAAAAAAACAACAACAAGCCAATGAAAACCTGGGCAGAAGATGGAACCGGAGATTTCTGCCAAGAAGATCGAAAGAGGGCCAACGGGTGCATGAACACTTGTTCACCGTCATTAAGTCTCAGGCCAATGCAAATGCAAACTGCAAGGGCACAGCAGCTCACTGTGGTCAGAATGGCTATAAGGAAGCAGACAGGAAGCCACAAGTGTCAGAGAGGAGGTGGAGAGAAGGGAAGCCTCCTGCACCGTTGGTGGGAGTGCAGACCGGTGCAGCCACTACGCCAAGCGGTGTGGAACTGCCTCAGAACTTGAAGAATCCATGTCCCATATGATCCAGCTATTCCTCTGCGGCGTGTTGATCCAAAGAACTCGGAAACACTCCTGCCTAAAGACATGTGCACCGCTGAGTTCACCACAGCGTCGCTCCCACTACCCAAGACTTGGAAGCCTCCCTGGAGCCCAGCAAGGGACGAGTGCAGAAGGAAGATGGGCTATAGCCACGCAATGGCATACCAGTCAGCCGGAACCAAGGATGCAATCCAGCCACTTGTGACCACCAGAATGGCTGTGAGGGTTTTAGGGAAGTGAAACAAGCCCCAGGGAGCAAGGCAAGTACCATAGGACCTCACTTAAGAGGAGAAGAAAAAACAAGCGGTCAGGAACAGGTGGCACGGGACATTTCATTGGGGGTTCCCAGAGACAAAGCGGGGAGGTGTGAGAGGGTGAAACAGATGATGAGGCACAAGTGTGTGGTGAGGGCCTGCTATTAGGCTTACGCAGGGGGAGATGATGTAAGCTACACGGAAGTCTACATCGATGAGGATGCAAATCGGAAAGATATAGGATGTTCTAATGCAGGGTTGCGGCAATAAATTCACCTAAAAGCAAAAAAAAATCCAAAATGGGGTCCAGAATGACGGCATAAAGCTTTGGGGCTGAAAGAGATTAGAGAAGGTGAACTTCCAAGGCTGGAAAATCACCTCAAAATGCGTACTGATGCTACAGAAAGGTAGACCCTTCCAAATAGATGAAGAGGAATACTACCCACAGAACATGCTGCCTGCTAAACCCATGCACCCACGGAAAAGGTTACCGTCCAGGATGTTACTACTAATCACCTTCACGAATAATCCAAACAGGCCCACGTGTTCCCAAGCTCAGGCAAAAGGTTGGTCCAAAAGTCCACTTCAGGGCCGGCCCTGTGGCGGAGCGGGTAAGTGCCCACGTTCCGCTTGGCCGGCCCAGGCCTCACTGTTTCACCTCACGGGTGCAGATCACATTAGCAGTGTTAGGACATACAGATTTCATGGTACGGTGCGGACAGGGATCATAAACTAAGTAGCAATGGTGAGGTCTCGTTATCAATACGCACCAGAAAAAGAACCGTGAGGCTTTTACAATCCATGAACGCATCTGGTACACTTCCCCAGAGGAAGAAGGAAGGAAAACATGGGACCTGCCAAGGTGGAATCGGCAGAGTGCTAGGAGATGGCACGATCATTGCGCATCAGAGGACTGCCCGGGCAACTTCAACTTGGGAGGGAGTCCAGGACTTTCTCTGGGGAACGTCCACCCACTTGGCCATCTACATGAAATGTAAGAGGTAAAACCCAGGATAATCTTACAGGACAGAAACCAGTGTCTAGAGAGAATGTAGCAGGCCTTCCAAAGTTCGAGGAGCAAGACAGAAACCGACAAGAAATCGAGAAAAAGGAAAACTATCCTACCAGGAAAGGGTGAGGAGTCGGACTGGCCTGAGATGGCTCTGAAACTCTGTGTGCACGCAGGTTGTCAGGACAACTTCGAATTTTGAGGTTGTTTATGACATCACGAGGATCATGTCCGCCAAGATGGCCGCACGGTTACAGACTGAGGATTGGCCTAGGCTAGGCTATTACAGGGAGGGATACCCAGAAACAGCTTTGAGAAACAGAAAGCGGACACAGAAACTGGAAGACATAAAACAGACGCTGATTCGAGGGGTAAGAAAGGAATCCTTGGCAAGAAGCGAGAATAGAGGGACAAGCCCCGAGAGGAGAACGTTGTCATCTATTCAAGTCTATGGGGAGGCCATGCTGATTCAAGCTTGCAACTTGATTGGAAGCAAGAGGCCGGACTTGGGCCTTATCAGACCTACGTGGTCCTTCTGCCTTAAGCATAAGCCAAAGTCAAGAATGAGGTCTTGAGGACGTTGAAGAGAAGACTCGATGCCTCCTTTCCTAGGCCCCTGGCATTCTTTGCAGATCAGTCTCACTTTCCATAGCTCTGGCGTCACGGGGGCCCACCGGGTACATGCTAATGTGTCCCAAGAGATGTCTTGGAAGCCTTGAAGGAATGGAGCCCCGTCACGCTTGGGCTACGTCTCTTTGTTTGGAAGTGCTCTACAAGGGTGCTGAAAAGCACCCTTTTCCACAGGGCTTCGTTCCTTCGTGAAGGCTGCCCTCCCAGGCTAGTGTGCTCAGTTTGCCTCCATCGAAATTCTCTCCCCCTACCTCTTGCCGTAGAAGGATTATTGATTATGTGTTTTGACACCACATGTAAGGAAGTGGGCTGAAAATGAGAACATTACAATTCTGTTTCAAGAAAAATAAACAGGCCAGGGCTGAGGATGTAAGGCAAACAAATGGCACAGCCTATAGAAATAAAGTAAGCCCGTATCTAGACGGCACCTGGGGGAACGTTCCAGGATCAGGGGTGAAGTTCGACACTTCCCAAATCCGGAAAGGAGACAGAAAAATATCTTTCCTGGAGAGAGGGATTCATCAGATTCGTCTAATTTGTCTTGGAAACATTGTGTCCGTGAAGGGGGATGCCAGGACCACCTCGAGTTTGGAGTTTCTGACCTCAGGATGTCAAACCAACCCAGATGACCACGTGTTCCCAGTGCTTACTTTGACCCAGGCTAGGACAGCAAAGACTCCTTCAAGTGACCGGTGCAAATTCAAAGACAACAACCAAGAGTCACGAAAGCACTCACACCTCGGCCTAGAGAACATACGGTGATTCCAGAAATGCCAAATGAATCACTTGGAATGAAGGGGAACGGACTGATAAGCATGTCTAAGGGGGAGAGCTGAGAAATACCATGAAGATTCTCCTATGGAAAAGAGACAAAGGTCCCAGAAAATGGAAGGCGAACAGAAATCACCCCTGGATAATCCACAATGAAAGATGATGTCCGTCTTTAGACAGACTCTGCTGGAACGTTTGAAAGGCAGAGAAATTCACAAGCCAAAAGACGGCAGCGAAGGTCAAGGCTGGGCTAAGTGGGAAGGGTGAGTTAGGAGACTGCTCCAAGCGGGCCAGGAAACCGTGTGTCCGTGGAGCTTGCCGGGACAGCAGAGACACGATTATGACCAATCCTCCGACATCGCAGTGGACCCGAAAAACAACCTGGCCTCATCTACACAGTGCCAGAGTTGGGCTCAAGTAGCATATTCAAGTCCCATTGCCCTCAACTGCAGGTTGCCAACGGAACATGAAAGGGGCCGGCCGGTGGTGCAGCGGTGAGGTCCGCACCTTCTGGGTCGGTGGCCCGGGGTGGGCCGGGTGGACCCTCGGGTGAGCCTGCTCACCACTGCTTCAGGCATTCTGGGGCAGGCGTCCGAGGTAGTGTAGAGGCAGATGGGAAGGGGCGTTAGACAGGGCCAGACTTCCACAGCAAATACAGGAGCATTGCCAGCAGATGTGAGCTCAGCGATGCACTTCTGCCAGAACAAAACCGATTCAAAGTTGCAAAGCATAGAGAAACTGAAGCTGAAAAGAAAAAGTGAACAACTGCATGCCAGTGAGAAGGATGAGATCTCTATGAAGAAACTTAGCAAAACAGGTGAAAGCCATGGCAATGGAAGACTAACAAACGTTGGGGGACAGAAGTTCAAGAAGACACAAGGAGAAAGAAGGAGATTCCAGGATCTAGGAGTGGAAGCATCAACACACTGGAGACGTCCCTACCGGAGCAAGGAATCTCTGGATTCCATGCAATCCCAGTCAAAGTTGCAGCAATGTTTCCCACAGAGACAGAAGAGGGAATCCTAAAGCTTCTAGCCAGCAACAAGAGACCCTGACTAGGCAAAGGAATCCTCAGGAAAACGAAAAAAGCAGGACGTGGCACACTTTCCGATTTCAACATATAGGACGAAGCACTAGGTACCGAGACGGCACAGTCTGGGCCCCAAAACAGGCACACAGACCCATGCAACAGAATCGAGAACCCAGAGCCCAACTCAAACGTACATGGACAGCCCATTTTCGACCAGGCAGCCAAGAGGAGACAGCGGAGAAAGGAGAGTCTCTACCATAAACGGTGCTGGGAAGCCTGCACAGCCACATGGAACACAACGAGAGTACACCATGATGTTACACCTGGCACACACACCACCTGAAATGGATCAAAGCCTTGAATGGCAGACTTGAAACCGTGAACCTTGTAGCAGAAGACCTAGGCAGAGTGCTCTTTGCCATCGGTCTGAGCCGCCTGTTTGGAAGAAGCAAGTCCGACTGGGCCAGGGCAACCAAGTCAACAAGAAACCAACGGGACCACGTCAAATGCGGACGCTTCTGCCCAGTGAAGGAAACCATCGACTGAATGCAAAGATAGCACAACGACTGGGGGAGGATGTTTGCAAACCACACATCGGACAAGGGGTGAAAAGCCCAAAGATGCAATCAACTCGCATGTCCCCACAGGAAAAAAACAACAACAAGCCAGTGAAAACATGGGCAGAAGATGGAACCGGAGATTTCTGCCAAGAAGATCGAAAGAGGGCCAACGGGTGCATGAACACTTGTTCACCGTCATGAAGTCTCAGGCCAATGCAAATGCAAACTGCAAGGGCACAGCAGCTCACTGTGGTCAGAATGGCTATAAGGAAGCAGACAGGAAGCCACAAGTGTCAGAGAGGAGGTGGAGAGAAGGGAAGCCTCCTGCACCGTTGGTGGGAGTGCAGACCGGTGCAGCCACTACGCCAAGCGGTGTGGAACTGCCTCAGAACTTGAAGAATCCATGTCCCATATGATCCAGCTATTCCTCTGCGGCGTGTTGATCCAAAGAACTCGGAAACACTCCTGCCTAAAGACATGTGCACCGCTGAGTTCACCACAGCGTCGCTCCCACTACCCAAGACTTGGAAGCCTCCCTGGAGCCCAGCAAGGGACGAGTGCAGAAGGAAGATGGGCTATAGCCACGCAATGGCATACCAGTCAGCCGGAACCAAGGATGCAATCCAGCCACTTGTGACCACCAGAATGGCTGTGAGGGTTTTAGGGAAGTGAAACAAGCCCCAGGGAGCAAGGCAAGTACCATAGGACCTCACTTAAGAGGAGAAGAAAAAACAAGCGGTCAGGAACAGGTGGCACGGGACATTTCATTGGGGGTTCCCAGAGACAAAGCGGGGAGGTGTGAGAGGGTGAAACAGATGATGAGGCACAAGTGTGTGGTGAGGGCCTGCTATTAGGCTTACGCAGGGGGAGATGATGTAAGCTACACGGAAGTCTACATCGATGAGGATGCAAATCGGAAAGATATAGGATGTTCTAATGCAGGGTTGCGGCAATAAATTCACCTAAAAGCAAAAAAAAATCCAAAATGGGGTCCAGAATGACGGCATAAAGCTTTGGGGCTGAAAGAGATTAGAGAAGGTGAACTTCCAAGGCTGGAAAATCACCTCAAAATGCGTACTGATGCTACAGAAAGGTAGACCCTTCCAAATAGATGAAGAGGAATACTACCCACAGAACATGCTGCCTGCTAAACCCATGCACCCACGGAAAAGGTTACCGTCCAGGATGTTACTACTAATCACCTTCACGAATAATCCAAACAGGCCCACGTGTTCCCAAGCTCAGGCAAAAGGTTGGTCCAAAAGTCCACTTCAGGGCCGGCCCTGTGGCGGAGCGGGTAAGTGCCCACGTTCCGCTTGGCCGGCCCAGGCCTCACTGTTTCACCTCACGGGTGCAGATCACATTAGCAGTGTTAGGACATACAGATTTCATGGTACGGTGCGGACAGGGATCATAAACTAAGTAGCAATGGTGAGGTCACGTTATCAATACGCACCAGAAAAAGAACCGTGAGGCTTTTACAATCCATGAACGCATCTGGTACACTTCCCCAGAGGAAGAAGGAAGGAAAACATGGGACCTGCCAAGGTGGAATCGGCAGAGTGCTAGGAGATGGCACGATCATTGCGCATCAGAGGACGGCCCGGGCAACTTCAACTTGGGAGGGAGTCCAGGACTTTCTCTGGGGAACGTCCACCCACTTGGCCATCTACATGAAATGTAAGAGGTAAAACCCAGGATAATCTTACAGGACAGAAACCAGTGTCTAGAGAGAATGTAGCAGGCCTTCCAAAGTTCGAGGAGCAAGACAGAAACCGACAAGAAATCGAGAAAAAGGAAAACTATCCTACCAGGAAAGGGTGAGGAGTCGGACTGGCCTGAGATGGCTCTGAAACTCTGTGTGCACGCAGGTTGTCAGGACAACTTCGAATTTTGAGGTTGTTTATGACATCACGAGGATCATGTCCGCCAAGATGGCCGCACGGTTACAGACTGAGGATTGGCCTAGGCTAGGCTATTACAGGGAGGGATACCCAGAAACAGCTTTGAGAAACAGAAAGCGGACACAGAAACTGGAAGACATAAAACAGACGCTGATTCGAGGGGTAAGAAAGGAATCCTTGGCAAGAAGCGAGAATAGAGGGACAAGCCCCGAGAGGAGAACGTTGTCATCTATTCAAGTCT
The DNA here is from genome assembly GCF_041296235.1 of Equus asinus. Classification (NCBI taxonomy): domain Eukaryota; kingdom Metazoa; phylum Chordata; class Mammalia; order Perissodactyla; family Equidae; genus Equus; species Equus asinus. The sequence continues at coordinate 10,317,879 of NC_091813.1, read as the reverse complement.
ATGGGGAGGCCATGCTGATTCAAGCTTGCAACTTGATTGGAAGCAAGAGGCCGGACTTGGGCCTTATCAGACCTACGTGGTCCTTCTGCCTTAAGCATAAGCCAAAGTCAAGAATGAGGTCTTGAGGACGTTGAAGAGAAGACTCGATGCCTCCTTTCCTAGGCCCCTGGCATTCTTTGCAGATCAGTCTCACTTTCCATAGCTCTGGCGTCACGGGGGCCCACCGGGTACATGCTAATGTGTCCCAAGAGATGTCTTGGAAGCCTTGAAGGAATGGAGCCCCGTCACGCTTGGGCTACGTCTCTTTGTTTGGAAGTGCTCTACAAGGGTGCTGAAAAGCACCCTTTTCCACAGGGCTTCGTTCCTTCGTGAAGGCTGCCCTCCCAGGCTAGTGTGCTCAGTTTGCCTCCATCGAAATTCTCTCCCCCTACCTCTTGCCGTAGAAGGATTATTGATTATGTGTTTTGACACCACATGTAAGGAAGTGGGCTGAAAATGAGAACATTACAATTCTGTTTCAAGAAAAATAAACAGGCCAGGGCTGAGGATGTAAGGCAAACAAATGGCACAGCCTATAGAAATAAAGTAAGCCCGTATCTAGACGGCACCTGGGGGAACGTTCCAGGATCAGGGGTGAAGTTCGAAACTTCCCAAATCCGGAAAGGAGACAGAAAAATATCTTTCCTGGAGAGAGGGATTCATCAGATTCGTCTAATTTGTCTTGGAAACATTGTGTCCGTGAAGGGCGATGACAGGACCACCTCGAGTTTGGAGTTTCTGACCTCAGGATGTCAAACCAACCCAGATGACCACGTGTTCCCAGTGCTTAGTTTGACCCAGGCTAGGACAGCAAAGACTCCTTCAAGTGACCGGTGCAAATTCAAAGACAACAACCAAGAGTCACGAAAGCACTCACACCTCGGCCTAGAGAACATACGGTGATTCCAGAAATGCCAAATGAATCACTTGGAATGAAGGGGAACGGACTGATAAGCATGTCTAAGGGGGAGAGCTGAGAAACACCATGAAGATTCTCCTATGGAAAAGAGACAAAGGTCCCAGAAAATGGAAGGCGAACAGAAATCACCCCTGGATAATCCACAATGAAAGATGATGTCCGTCTTTAGACAGACTCTGCTGGAACGTTTGAAAGGCAGAGAAATTCACAAGCCAAAAGACGGCAGCGAAGGTCAAGGCTGGGCTAAGTGGGAAGGGTGAGTTAGGAGACTGCTCCAAGCGGGCCAGGAAACCGTGTGTCCGTGGAGCTTGCCGGGACAGCAGAGACACGATTATGACCAATCCTCCGACATCGCAGTGGACCCGAAAAACAACCTGGCCTCATCTACACAGTGCCAGAGTTGGGCTCAAGTAGCATATTCAAGTCCCATTGCCCTCAACTGCAGGTTGCCAACGGAACATGAAAGGGGCCGGCCGGTGGTGCAGCGGTGAGGTCCGCACCTTCTGGGTCGGTGGCCCGGGGTGGGCCGGGTGGACCCTCGGGTGAGCCTGCTCACCACTGCTTCAGGCATTCTGGGGCAGGCGTCCGAGGTAGTGTAGAGGCAGATGGGAAGGGGCGTTAGACAGGGCCAGACTTCCACAGCAAATACAGGAGCATTGCCAGCAGATGTGAGCTCAGCGATGCACTTCTGCCAGAACAAAACCGATTCAAAGTTGCAAAGCATAGAGAAACTGAAGCTGAAAAGAAAAAGTGAACAACTGCATGCCAGTGAGAAGGATGAGATCTCTATGAAGAAACTTAGCAAAACAGGTGAAAGCCATGGCAATGGAAAACTAACAAACGTTGGGGGACAGAAGTTCAAGAAGACACAAGGAGAAAGAAGGAGATTCCAGGATCTAGGAGTGGAAGCATCAACACACTGGAGACGTCCCTACCGGAGCAAGGAATCTCTGGATTCCATGCAATCCCAGTCAAAGTTGCAGCAATGTTTCCCACAGAGACAGAAGAGGGAATCCTAAAGCTTCTAGCCAGCAACAAGAGACCCTGACTAGGCAAAGGAATCCTCAGGAAAACGAAAAAAGCAGGACGTGGCACACTTTCCGATTTCAACATATAGGACGAAGCACTAGGTACCGAGACGGCACAGTCTGGGCCCCAAAACAGGCACACAGACCCAGGCAACAGAATCGAGAACCCAGAGCCCAACTCAAACGTACATGGACAGCCCATTTTCGACCAGGCAGCCAAGAGGAGACAGCGGAGAAAGGAGAGTCTCTACCATAAACGGTGCTGGGAAGCCTGCACAGCCACATGGAACACAACGAGAGTACACCATGATGTTACACCTGGCACACACACCACCTGAAATGGATCAAAGCCTTGAATGGCAGACTTGAAACCGTGAACCTTGTAGCAGAAGACCTAGGCAGAGTGCTCTTTGCCATCGGTCTGAGCCGCCTGTTTGGAAGAAGCAAGTCCGACTGGGCCAGGGCAACCAAGTCAACAAGAAACCAACGGGACCACGTCAAATGCGGACGCTTCTGCCCAGTGAAGGAAACCATCGACTGAATGCAAAGATAGCACAACGACTGGGGGAGGATGTTTGCAAACCACACATCGGACAAGGGGTGAAAAGCCCAAAGATGCAATCAACTCGCACGTCCCCACAGGAAAAAAACAACAACAAGCCAATGAAAACCTGGGCAGAAGATGGAACCGGAGATTTCTGCCAAGAAGATCGAAAGAGGGCCAACGGGTGCATGAACACTTGTTCACCGTCATGAAGTCTCAGGCCAATGCAAATGCAAACTGCAAGGGCACAGCAGCTCACTGTGGTCAGAATGGCTATAAGGAAGCAGACAGGAAGCCACAAGTGTCAGAGAGGAGGTGGAGAGAAGGGAAGCCTCCTGCACCGTGGGTGGGAGTGCAGACCGGTGCAGCCACTACGCCAAGCGGTGTGGAACTGCCTCAGAACTTGAAGAATCCATGTCCCATATGATCCAGCTATTCCTCTGCGGCGTGTTGATCCAAAGAACTCGGAAACACTCCTGCCTAAAGACATGTGCACCGCTGAGTTCACCACAGCGTCGCTCCCACTACCCAAGACTTGGAAGCCTCCCTGGAGCCCAGCAAGGGACGAGTGCAGAAGGAAGATGGGCTATAGCCACGCAATGGCATACCAGTCAGCCGGAACCAAGGATGCAATCCAGCCACTTGTGACCACCAGAATGGCTGTGAGGGTTTTAGGGAAGTGAAACAAGCCCCAGGGAGCAAGGCAAGTACCATAGGACCTCACTTAAGAGGAGAAGAAAAAACAAGCGGTCAGGAACAGGTGTCACGGGACATTTCATTGGGGGTTCCCAGAGACAAAGCGGGGAGGTGTGAGAGGGTGAAACAGATGATGAGGCACAAGTGTGTGGTGAGGGCCTGCTATTAGGCTTACGCAGGGGGAGATGATGTAAGCTACACGGAAGTCTACATCGATGAGGATGCAAATCGGAAAGATATAGGATGTTCTAATGCAGGGTTGCGGCAATAAATTCACCTAAAAGCAAAAAAAAATCCAAAATGGGGTCCAGAATGACGGCATAAAGCTTTGGGGCTGAAAGAGATTAGAGAAGGTGAACTTCCAAGGCTGGAAAATCACCTCAAAATGCGTACTGATGCTACAGAAAGGTAGACCCTTCCAAATAGATGAAGAGGAATACTACCCACAGAACATGCTGCCTGCTAAACCCATGCACCCACGGAAAAGGTTACCGTCCAGGATGTTACTACTAATCACCTTCACGAATAATCCAAACAGGCCCACGTGTTCCCAAGCTCAGGCAAAAGGTTGGTCCAAAAGTCCACTTCAGGGCCGGCCCTGTGGCGGAGCGGGTAAGTGCCCACGTTCCGCTTGGCCGGCCCAGGCCTCACTGTTTCACCTCACGGGTGCAGATCACATTAGCAGTGTTAGGACATACAGATTTCATGGTACGGTGCCGACAGGGATCATAAACTAAGTAGCAATGGTGAGGTCTCGTTATCAATACGCACCAGAAAAAGAACCGTGAGGCTTTTACAATCCATGAACGCATCTGGTACACTTCCCCAGAGGAAGAAGGAAGGAAAACATGGGACCTGCCAAGGTGGAATCGGCAGAGTGCTAGGAGATGGCACGATCATTGCGCATCAGAGGACTGCCCGGGCAACTTCAACTTGGGAGGGAGTCCAGGACTTTCTCTGGGGAACGTCCACCCACTTGGCCATCTACATGAAATGTAAGAGGTGAAACCCAGGATAATCTTACAGGACAGAAACCAGTGTCTAGAGAGAATGTAGCAGGCCTTCCAAAGTTCGAGGAGCAAGACAGAAACCGACAAGAAATCGAGAAAAAGGAAAACTATCCTACCAGGAAAGGGTGAGGAGTCGGACTGGCCTGAGATGGCTCTGAAACTCTGTGTGCACGCAGGTTGTCAGGACAACTTCGAATTTTGAGGTTGTTTATGACATCACGAGGATCATGTCCGCCAAGATGGCCGCACGGTTACAGACTGAGGATTGGCCTAGGCTAGGCTATTACAGGGAGGGATACCCAGAAACAGCTTTGAGAAACAGAAAGCGGACACAGAAACTGGAAGACATAAAACAGACGCTGATTCGAGGGGTAAGAAAGGAATCCTTGGCAAGAAGCGAGAATAGAGGGACAAGCCCCGAGAGGAGAACGTTGTCATCTATTCAAGTCTATGGGGAGGCCATGCTGATTCAAGCTTGCAACTTGATTGGAAGCAAGAGGCCGGACTTGGGCCTTATCAGACCTACGTGGTCCTTCTGCCTTAAGCATAAGCCAAAGTCAAGAATGAGGTCTTGAGGACGTTGAAGAGAAGACTCGATGCCTCCTTTCCTAGGCCCCTGGCATTCTTTGCAGATCAGTCTCACTTTCCATAGCTCTGGCGTCACGGGGGCCCACCGGGTACATGCTAATGTGTCCCAAGAGATGTCTTGGAAGCCTTGAAGGAATGGAGCCCCGTCACGCTTGGGCTACGTCTCTTTGTTTGGAAGTGCTCTACAAGGGTGCTGAAAAGCACCCTTTTCCACAGGGCTTCGTTCCTTCGTGAAGGCTGCCCTCCCAGGCTAGTGTGCTCAGTTTGCCTCCATCGAAATTCTCTCCCCCTACCTCTTGCCGTAGAAGGATTATTGATTATGTGTTTTGACACCACATGTAAGGAAGTGGGCTGAAAATGAGAACATTACAATTCTGTTTCAAGAAAAATAAACAGGCCAGGGCTGAGGATGTAAGGCAAACAAATGGCACAGCCTATAGAAATAAAGTAAGCCCGTATCTAGACGGCACCTGGGGGAACGTTCCAGGATCAGGGGTGAAGTTCGACACTTCCCAAATCCGGAAAGGAGACAGAAAAATATCTTTCCTGGAGAGAGGGATTCATCAGATTCGTCTAATTTGTCTTGGAAACATTGTGTCCGTGAAGGGGGATGCCAGGACCACCTCGAGTTTGGAGTTTCTGACCTCAGGATGTCAAACCAACCCAGATGACCACGTGTTCCCAGTGCTTAGTTTGACCCAGGCTAGGACAGCAAAGACTCCTTCAAGTGACCGGTGCAAATTCAAAGACAACAACCAAGAGTCACGAAAGCACTCACACCTCGGCCTAGAGAACATACGGTGATTCCAGAAATGCCAAATGAATCACTTGGAATGAAGGGGAACGGACTGATAAGCATGTCTAAGGGGGAGAGCTGAGAAATACCATGAAGATTCTCCTATGGAAAAGAGACAAAGGTCCCAGAAAATGGAAGGCGAACAGAAATCACCCCTGGATAATCCACAATGAAAGATGATGTCCGTCTTTAGACAGACTCTGCTGGAACGTTTGAAAGGCAGAGAAATTCACAAGCCAAAAGACGGCAGCGAAGGTCAAGGCTGGGCTAAGTGGGAAGGGTGAGTTAGGAGACTGCTCCAAGCGGGCCAGGAAACCGTGTGTCCGTGGAGCTTGCCGGGACAGCAGAGACACGATTATGACCAATCCTCCGACATCGCAGTGGACCCGAAAAACAACCTGACCTCATCTACACAGTGCCAGAGTTGGGCTCAAGTAGCATATTCAAGTCCCATTGCCCTCAACTGCAGGTTGCCAACGGAACATGAAAGGGGCCGGCCGGTGGTGCAGCGGTGAGGTCCGCACCTTCTGGGTCGGTGGCCCGGGGTGGGCCGGGTGGACCCTCGGGTGAGCCTGCTCACCACTGCTTCAGGCATTCTGGGGCAGGCGTCCGAGGTAGTGTAGAGGCAGATGGGAAGGGACGTTAGACAGGGCCAGACTTCCACAGCAAATACAGGAGCATTGCCAGCAGATGTGAGCTCAGCGATGCACTTCTGCCAGAACAAAACCGATTCAAAGTTGCAAAGCATAGAGAAACTGAAGCTGAAAAGAAAAAGTGAACAACTGCATGCCAGTGAGAAGGATGAGATCTCTATGAAGAAACTTAGCAAAACAGGTGAAAGCCATGGCAATGGAAGACTAACAAACGTTGGGGGACAGAAGTTCAAGAAGACACAAGGAGAAAGAAGGAGATTCCAGGATCTAGGAGTGGAAGCATCAACACACTGGAGACGTCCCTACCGGAGCAAGGAATCTCTGGATTCCATGCAATCCCAGTCAAAGTTGCAGCAATGTTTCCCACAGAGACAGAAGAGGGAATCCTAAAGTTTCTAGCCAGCAACAAGAGAACCTGACTAGGCAAAGGAATCCTCAGGAAAACGAAAAAAGCAGGACGTGGCACACTTTCCGATTTCAACATATAGGACGAAGCACTAGGTACCGAGACGGCACAGTCTGGGCCCCAAAACAGGCACACAGACCCAGGCAACAGAATCGAGAACCCAGAGCCCAACTCAAACGTACATGGACAGCCCATTTTCGACCAGGCAGCCAAGAGGAGACAGCGGAGAAAGGAGAGTCTCTACCATAAACGGTGCTGGGAAGCCTGCACAGCCACATGGAACACAACGAGAGTACACCATGATGTTACACCTGGCACACACACCACCTGAAATGGATCAAAGCCTTGAATGGCAGACTTGAAACCGTGAACCTTGTAGCAGAAGACCTAGGCAGAGTGCTCTTTGCCATCGGTCTGAGCCGCCTGTTTGGAAGAAGCAAGTCCGACTGGGCCAGGGCAACCAAGTCAACAAGAAACCAACGGGACCACGTCACATGCGGACGCTTCTGCCCAGTGAAGGAAACCATCGACTGAATGCAAAGATAGCACAACGACTGGGGGAGGATGTTTGCAAACCACACATCGGACAAGGGGTGAAAAGCCCAAAGATGCAATCAACTCGCACGTCCCCACAGGAAAAAAACAACAACAAGCCAGTGAAAACCTGGGCAGAAGATGGAACCGGAGATTTCTGCCAAGAAGATCGAAAGAGGGCCAACGGGTGCATGAACACTTGTTCACCGTCATGAAGTCTCAGGCCAATGCAAATGCAAACTGCAAGGGCACAGCAGCTCACTGTGGTCAGAATGGCTATAAGGAAGCAGACAGGAAGCCACAAGTGTCAGAGAGGAGGTGGAGAGAAGGGAAGCCTCCTGCACCGTTGGTGGGAGTGCAGACCGGTGCAGCCACTACGCCAAGCGGTGTGGAACTGCCTCAGAACTTTAAGAATCCATGTCCCATATGATCCAGCTATTCCTCTGCGGCGTGTTGATCCAAAGAACTCGGAAACACTCCTGCCTAAAGACATGTGCACCGCTGAGTTCACCACAGCGTCGCTCCCACTACCCAAGACTTGGAAGCCTCCCTGGAGCCCAGCAAGGGACGAGTGCAGAAGGAAGATGGGCTATAGCCACGCAATGGCATACCAGTCAGCCGGAACCAAGGATGCAATCCAGCCATTTGTGACCACCAGAATGGCTGTGAGGGTTTTAGGGAAGTGAAACAAGCCCCAGGGAGCAAGGCAAGTACCATAGGACCTCACTTAAGAGGAGAAGAAAAAACAAGCGGTCAGGAACAGGTGGCACGGGACATTTCATTGGGGGTTCCCAGAGACAAAGCGGGGAGGTGTGAGAGGGTGAAACAGATGATGAGGCACAAGTGTGTGGTGAGGGCCTGCTATTAGGCTTACGCAGGGGGAGATGATGTAAGCTACACGGAAGTCTACATCGATGAGGATGCAAATCGGAAAGATATAGGATGTTCTAATGCAGGGTTGCGGCAATAAATTCACCTAAAAGCAAAAAAAAATCCAAAATGGGGTCCAGAATGACGGCATAAAGCTTTGGGGCTGAAAGAGATTAGAGAAGGTGAACTTCCAAGGCTGGAAAATCACCTCAAAATGCGTACTGATGCTACAGAAAGGTAGACCCTTCCAAATAGATGAAGAGGAATACTACCCACAGAACATGCTGCCTGCTAAACCCATGCACCCACGGAAAAGGTTACCGTCCAGGATGTTACTACTAATCACCTTCACGAATAATCCAAACAGGCCCACGTGTTCCCAAGCTCAGGCAAAAGGTTGGTCCAAAAGTCCACTTCAGGGCCGGCCCTGTGGCGGAGCGGGTAAGTGCCCACGTTCCGCTTGGCCGGCCCAGGCCTCACTGTTTCACCTCACGGGTGCAGATCACATTAGCAGTGTTAGGACATACAGATTTCATGGTACGGTGCGGACAGGGATCATAAACTAAGTAGCAATGGTGAGGTCTCGTTATCAATACGCACCAGAAAAAGAACCGTGAGGCTTTTACAATCCATGAACGCATCTGGTACACTTCCCCAGAGGAAGAAGGAAGGAAAACATGGGACCTGCCAAGGTGGAATCGGCAGAGTGCTAGGAGATGGCACGATCATTGCGCATCAGAGGACTGCCCGGGCAACTTCAACTTGGGAGGGAGTCCAGGACTTTCTCTGGGGAACGTCCACCCACTTGGCCATCTACATGAAATGTAAGAGGTAAAACCCAGGATAATCTTACAGGACAGAAACCAGTGTCTAGAGAGAATGTAGCAGGCCTTCCAAAGTTCGAGGAGCAAGACAGAAACCGACAAGAAATCGAGAAAAAGGAAAACTATCCTACCAGGAAAGGGTGAGGAGTCGGACTGGCCTGAGATGGCTCTGAAACTCTGTGTGCACGCAGGTTGTCAGGACAACTTCGAATTTTGAGGTTGTTTATGACATCACGAGGATCATGTCCGCCAAGATGGCCGCACGGTTACAGACTGAGGATTGGCCTAGGCTAGGCTATTACAGGGAGGGATACCCAGAAACAGCTTTGAGAAACAGAAAGCGGACACAGAAACTGGAAGACATAAAACAGACGCTGATTCGAGGGGTAAGAAAGGAATCCTTGGCAAGAAGCGAGAATAGAGGGACAAGCCCCGAGAGGAGAACGTTGTCATCTATTCAAGTCTATGGGGAGGCCATGCTGATTCAAGCTTGCAACTTGATTGGAAGCAAGAGGCCGGACTTGGGCCTTATCAGACCTACGTGGTCCTTCTGCCTTAAGCATAAGCCAAAGTCAAGAATGAGGTCTTGAGGACGTTGAAGAGAAGACTCGATGCCTCCTTTCCTAGGCCCCTGGCATTCTTTGCAGATCAGTCTCACTTTCCATAGGTCTGGCGTCACGGGGGCCCACCGGGTACATGCTAATGTGTCCCAAGAGATGTCTTGGAAGCCTTGAAGGAATGGAGCCCCGTCACGCTTGGGCTACGTCTCTTTGTTTGGAAGTGCTCTACAAGGGTGCTGAAAAGCACCCTTTTCCACAGGGCTTCGTTCCTTCGTGAAGGCTGCCCTCCCAGGCTAGTGTGCTCAGTTTGCCTCCATCGAAATTCTCTCCCCCTACCTCTTGCCGTAGAAGGATTATTGATTATGTGTTTTGACACCACATGTAAGGAAGTGGGCTGAAAATGAGAACATTACAATTCTGTTTCAAGAAAAATAAACAGGCCAGGGCTGAGGATGTAAGGCAAACAAATGGCACAGCCTATAGAAATAAAGTAAGCCCGTATCTAGACGGCACCTGGGGGAACGTTCCAGGATCAGGGGTGAAGTTCGACACTTCCCAAATCCGGAAAGGAGACAGAAAAATATCTTTCCTGGAGAGAGGGATTCATCAGATTCGTCTAATTTGTCTTGGAAACATTGTGTCCGTGAAGGGGGATGCCAGGACCACCTCGAGTTTGGAGTTTCTGACCTCAGGATGTCAAACCAACCCAGATGACCACGTGTTCCCAGTGCTTAGTTTGACCCAGGCTAGGACAGCAAAGACTCCTTCAAGTGACCGGTGCAAATTCAAAGACAACAACCAAGAGTCACGAAAGCACTCACACCTCGGCCTAGAGAACATACGGTGATTCCAGAAATGCCAAATGAATCACTTGGAATGAAGGGGAACGGACTGATAAGCATGTCTAAGGGGGAGAGCTGAGAAATACCATGAAGATTCTCCTATGGAAAAGAGACAAAGGTCCCAGAAAATGGAAGGCGAACAGAAATCACCCCTGGATAATCCACAATGAAAGATGATGTCCGTCTTTAGACAGACTCTGCTGGAACGTTTGAAAGGCAGAGAAATTCACAAGCCAAAAGACGGCAGCGAAGGTCAAGGCTGGGCTAAGTGGGAAGGGTGAGTTAGGAGACTGCTCCAAGCGGGCCAGGAAACCGTGTGTCCGTGGAGCTTGCCGGGACAGCAGAGACACGATTATGACCAATCCTCTGACATCGCAGTGGACCCGAAAAACAACCCGGCCTCATCTACACAGTGCCAGAGTTGGGCTCAAGTAGCATATTCAAGTCCCATTGCCCTCAACTGCAGGTTGCCAACGGAACATGAAAGGGGCCGGCCGGTGGTGCAGCGGTGAGGTCCGCACCTTCTGGGTCGGTGGCCCGGGGTGGGCCGGGTGGACCCTCGGGTGAGCCTGCTCACCACTGCTTCAGGCATTCTGGGGCAGGCGTCCGAGGTAGTGTAGAGGCAGATGGGAAGGGACGTTAGACAGGGCCAGACTTCCACAGCAAATACAGGAGCATTGCCAGCAGATGTGAGCTCAGCGATGCACTTCTGCCAGAACAAAACCGATTCAAAGTTGCAAAGCATAGAGAAACTGAAGCTGAAAAGAAAAAGTGAACAACTGCATGCCAGTGAGAAGGATGAGATCTCTATGAAGAAACTTAGCAAAACAGGTGAAAGCCATGGCAATGGAAAACTAACAAACGTTGGGGGACAGAAGTTCAAGAAGACACAAGGAGAAAGAAGGAGATTCCAGGATCTAGGAGTGGAAGCATCAACACACTGGAGACGTCCCTACCGGAGCAAGGAATCTCTGGATTCCATGCAATCCCAGTCAAAGTTGCAGCAATGTTTCCCACAGAGACAGAAGAGGGAATCCTAAAGTTTCTAGCCAGCAACAAGAGACCCTGACTAGGCAAAGGAATCCTCAGGAAAACGAAAAAAGCAGGACGTGGCACACTTTCCGATTTCAACATATAGGACGAAGCACTAGGTACCGAGACGGCACAGTCTGGGCCCCAAAACAGGCACACAGACCCATGCAACAGAATCGAGAACCCAGAGCCCAACTCAAACGTACATGGACAGCCCATTTTCGACCAGGCAGCCAAGAGGAGACAGCGGAGAAAGGAGAGTCTCTACCATAAACGGTGCTGGGAAGCCTGCACAGCCACATGGAACACAACGAGAGTACACCATGATGTTACACCTGGCACACACACCACCTGAAATGGATCAAAGCCTTGAATGGCAGACTTGAAACCGTGAACCTTGTAGCAGAAGATCTAGGCAGAGTGCTCTTTGCCATCGGTCTGAGCCGCCTGTTTGGAAGAAGCAAGTCCGACTGGGCCAGGGCAACCAAGTCAACAAGAAACCAACGGGACCACGTCACATGCGGACGCTTCTGCCCAGTGAAGGAAACCATCGACTGAATGCAAAGATAGCACAACGACTGGGGGAGGATGTTTGCAAACCACACATCGGACAAGGGGTGAAAAGCCCAAAGATGCAATCAACTCGCACGTCCCCACAGGAAAAAAACAACAACAAGCCAGTGAAAACCTGGGCAGAAGATGGAACCGGAGATTTCTGCCAAGAAGATCGAAAGAGGGCCAACGGGTGCATGAACACTTGTTCACCGTCATTAAGTCTCAGGCCAATGCAAATGCAAACTGCAAGGGCACAGCAGCTCACTGTGGTCAGAATGGCTATAAGGAAGCAGACAGGAAGCCACAAGTGTCAGAGAGGAGGTGGAGAGAAGGGAAGCCTCCTGCACCGTTGGTGGGAGTGCAGACCGGTGCAGCCACTACGCCAAGCGGTGTGGAACTGCCTCAGAACTTTAAGAATCCATGTCCCATATGATCCAGCTATTCCTCTGCGGCGTGTTGATCCAAAGAACTCGGAAACACTCCTGCCTAAAGACATGTGCACCGCTGAGTTCACCACAGCGTCGCTCCCACTACCCAAGACTTGGAAGCCTCCCTGGAGCCCAGCAAGGGACGAGTGCAGAAGGAAGATGGGCTATAGCCACGCAATGGCATACCAGTCAGCCGGAACCAAGGATGCAATCCAGCCACTTGTGACCACCAGAATGGCTGTGAGGGTTTTAGGGAAGTGAAACAAGCCCCAGGGAGCAAGGCAAGTACCATAGGACCTCACTTAAGAGGAGAAGAAAAAACAAGCGGTCAGGAACAGGTGGCACGGGACATTTCATTGGGGGTTCCCAGAGACAAAGCGGGGAGGTGTGAGAGGGTGAAACAGATGATGAGGCACAAGTGTGTGGTGAGGGCCTGCTATTAGGCTTACGCAGGGGGAGATGATGTAAGCTACACGGAAGTCTACATCGATGAGGATGCAAATCGGAAAGATATAGGATGTTCTAATGCAGGGTTGCGGCAATAAATTCACCTAAAAGCAAAAAAAAATCCAAAATGGGGTCCAGAATGACGGCATAAAGCTTTGGGGCTGAAAGAGATTAGAGAAGGTGAACTTCCAAGGCTGGAAAATCACCTCAAAATGCGTACTGATGCTACAGAAAGGTAGACCCTTCCAAATAGATGAAGAGGAATACTACCCACAGAACATGCTGCCTGCTAAACCCATGCACCCACGGAAAAGGTTACCGTCCAGGATGTTACTACTAATCACCTTCACGAATAATCCAAACAGGCCCACGTGTTCCCAAGCTCAGGCAAAAGGTTGGTCCAAAAGTCCACTTCAGGGCCGGCCCTGTGGCGGAGCGGGTAAGTGCCCACGTTCCGCTTGGCCGGCCCAGGCCTCACTGTTTCACCTCACGGGTGCAGATCACATTAGCAGTGTTAGGACATACAGATTTCATGGTACGGTGCGGACAGGGATCATAAACTAAGTAGCAATGGTGAGGTCTCGTTATCAATACGCACCAGAAAAAGAACCGTGAGGCTTTTACAATCCATGAACGCATCTGGTACACTTCCCCAGAGGAAGAAGGAAGGAAAACATGGGACCTGCCAAGGTGGAATCGGCAGAGTGCTAGGAGATGGCACGATCATTGCGCATCAGAGGACTGCCCGGGCAACTTCAACTTGGGAGGGAGTCCAGGACTTTCTCTGGGGAACGTCCACCCACTTGGCCATCTACATGAAATGTAAGAGGTGAAACCCAGGATAATCTTACAGGACAGAAACCAGTGTCTAGAGAGAATGTAGCAGGCCTTCCAAAGTTCGAGGAGCAAGACAGAAACCGACAAGAAATCGAGAAAAAGGAAAACTATCCTACCAGGAAAGGGTGAGGAGTCGGACTGGCCTGAGATGGCTCTGAAACTCTGTGTGCACGCAGGTTGTCAGGACAACTTCGAATTTTGAGGTTGTTTATGACATCACGAGGATCATGTCCGCCAAGATGGCCGCACGGTTACAGACTGAGGATTGGCCTAGGCTAGGCTATTACAGGGAGGGATACCCAGAAACAGCTTTGAGAAACAGAAAGCGGACACAGAAACTGGAAGACATAAAACAGACGCTGATTCGAGGGGTAAGAAAGGAATCCTTGGCAAGAAGCGAGAATAGAGGGACAAGCCCCGAGAGGAGAACGTTGTCATCTATTCAAGTCTATGGGGAGGCCATGCTGATTCAAGCTTGCAACTTGATTGGAAGCAAGAGGCCGGACTTGGGCCTTATCAGACCTACGTGGTCCTTCTGCCTTAAGCATAAGCCAAAGTCAAGAATGAGGTCTTGAGGACGTTGAAGAGAAGACTCGATGCCTCCTTTCCTAGGCCCCTGGCATTCTTTGCAGATCAGTCTCACTTTCCATAGCTCTGGCGTCACGGGGGCCCACCGGGTACATGCTAATGTGTCCCAAGAGATGTCTTGGAAGCCTTGAAGGAATGGAGCCCCGTCACGCTTGGGCTACGTCTCTTTGTTTGGAAGTGCTCTACAAGGGTGCTGAAAAGCACCCTTTTCCACAGGGCTTCGTTCCTTCGTGAAGGCTGCCCTCCCAGGCTAGTGTGCTCAGTTTGCCTCCATCGAAATTCTCTCCCCCTACCTCTTGCCGTAGAAGGATTATTGATTATGTGTTTTGACACCACATGTAAGGAAGTGGGCTGAAAATGAGAACATTACAATTCTGTTTCAAGAAAAATAAACAGGCCAGGGCTGAGGATGTAAGGCAAACAAATGGCACAGCCTATAGAAATAAAGTAAGCCCGTATCTAGACGGCACCTGGGGGAACGTTCCAGGATCAGGGGTGAAGTTCGACACTTCCCAAATCCGGAAAGGAGACAGAAAAATATCTTTCCTGGAGAGAGGGATTCATCAGATTCGTCTAATTTGTCTTGGAAACATTGTGTCCGTGAAGGGGGATGCCAGGACCACCTCGAGTTTGGAGTTTCTGACCTCAGGATGTCAAACCAACCCAGATGACCACGTGTTCCCAGTGCTTAGTTTGACCCAGGCTAGGACAGCAAAGACTCCTTCAAGTGACCGGTGCAAATTCAAAGACAACAACCAAGAGTCACGAAAGCACTCACACCTCGGCCTAGAGAACATACGGTGATTCCAGAAATGCCAAATGAATCACTTGGAATGAAGGGGAACGGACTGATAAGCATGTCTAAGGGGGAGAGCTGAGAAACACCATGAAGATTCTCCTATGGAAAAGAGACAAAGGTCCCAGAAAATGGAAGGCGAACAGAAATCACCCCTGGATAATCCACAATGAAAGATGATGTCCGTCTTTAGACAGACTCTGCTGGAACGTTTGAAAGGCAGAGAAATTCACAAGCCAAAAGACGGCAGCGAAGGTCAAGGCTGGGCTAAGTGGGAAGGGTGAGTTAGGAGACTGCTCCAAGCGGGCCAGGAAACCGTGTGTCCGTGGAGCTTGCCGGGACAGCAGAGACACGATTATGACCAATCCTCTGACATCGCAGTGGACCCGAAAAACAACCCGGCCTCATCTACACAGTGCCAGAGTTGGGCTCAAGTAGCATATTCAAGTCCCATTGCCCTCAACAGCAGGTTGCCAACGGAACATGAAAGGGGCCGGCCGGTGGTGCAGCGGTGAGGTCCGCACCTTCTGGGTCGGTGGCCCGGGGTGGGCCGGGTGGACCCTCGGGTGAGCCTGCTCACCACTGCTTCAGGCATTCTGGGGCAGGCGTCCGAGGTAGTGTAGAGGCAGATGGGAAGGGACGTTAGACAGGGCCAGACTTCCACAGCAAATACAGGAGCATTGCCAGCAGATGTGAGCTCAGCGATGCACTTCTGCCAGAACAAAACCGATTCAAAGTTGCAAAGCAGAGAGAAACTGAAGCTGAAAAGAAAAAGTGAACAACTGCATGCCAGTGAGAAGGATGAGATCTCTATGAAGAAACTTAGCAAAACAGGTGAAAGCCATGGCAATGGAAAACTAACAAACGTTGGGGGACAGAAGTTCAAGAAGACACAAGGAGAAAGAAGGAGATTCCAGGATCTAGGAGTGGAAGCATCAACACACTGGAGACGTCCCTACCGGAGCAAGGAATCTCTGGATTCCATGCAATCCCAGTCAAAGTTGCAGCAATGTTTCCCACAGAGACAGAAGAGGGAATCCTAAAGTTTCTAGCCAGCAACAAGAGACCCTGACTAGGCAAAGGAATCCTCAGGAAAACGAAAAAAGCAGGACGTGGCACACTTTCCGATTTCAACATATAGGACGAAGCACTAGGTACCGAGACGGCACAGTCTGGGCCCCAAAACAGGCACACAGACCCATGCAACAGAATCGAGAACCCAGAGCCCAACTCAAACGTACATGGACAGCCCATTTTCGACCAGGCAGCCAAGAGGAGACAGCGGAGAAAGGAGAGTCTCTACCATAAACGGTGCTGGGAAGCCTGCACAGCCACATGGAACACAACGAGAGTACACCATGATGTTACACCTGGCACACACACCACCTGAAAGGGATCAAAGCCTTGAATGGCAGACTTGAAACCGTGAACCTTGTAGCAGAAGACCTAGGCAGAGTGCTCTTTGCCATCGGTCTGAGCAGCCTGTTTGGAAGAAGCAAGCCCGACTGGGCCAGGGCAACCAAGTCAACAAGAAACCAACGGGACCACGTCAAATGCGGACGCTTCTGCCCAGTGAAGGAAACCATCGACTGAATGCAAAGATAGCACAACGACTGGGGGAGGATGTTTGCAAACCACACATCGGACAAGGGGTGAAAAGCCCAAAGATGCAATCAAGTCGCACGTCCCCACAGGAAAAAAACAACAACAAGCCAATGAAAACCTGGGCAGAAGATGGAACCGGAGATTTCTGCCAAGAAGATCGAAAGAGGGCCAACGGGTGCATGAACACTTGTTCACCGTCATGAAGTCTCAGGCCAATGCAAATGCAAACTGCAAGGGCACAGCAGCTCACTGTGGTCAGAATGGCTATAAGGAAGCAGACAGGAAGCCACAAGCGTCAGAGAGGAGGTGGAGAGAAGGGAAGCCTCCTGCACCGTTGGTGGGAGTGCAGACCGGTGCAGCCACTACGCCAAGCGGTGTGGAACTGCCTCAGAACTTGAAGAATCCATGTCCCATATGATCCAGCTATTCCTCTGCGGCGTGTTGATCCAAAGAACTCGGAAACACTCCTGCCTAAAGACATGTGCACCGCTGAGTTCACCACAGCGTCGCTCCCACTACCCAAGACTTGGAAGCCTCCCTGGAGCCCAGCAAGGGACGAGTGCAGAAGGAAGATGGGCTATAGCCACGCAATGGCATACCAGTCAGCCGGAACCAAGGATGCAATCCAGCAATTTGTGACCACCAGAATGGCTGTGAGGGTTTTAGGGAAGTGAAACAAGCCCCAGGGAGCAAGGCAAGTACCATAGGACCTCACTTAAGAGGAGAAGAAAAAACAAGCGGTCAGGAACAGGTGGCACGGGACATTTGATTGGGGGTTCCCAGAGACAAAGCGGGGAGGTGTGAGAGGGTGAAACAGATGATGAGGCACAAGTGTGTGGTGAGGGCCTGCTATTAGGCTTACGCAGGGGGAGATGATGTAAGCTACACGGAAGTCTACATCGATGAGGATGCAAATCGGAAAGATATAGGATGTTCTAATGCA
This sequence comes from Equus asinus, assembly GCF_041296235.1. Classification (NCBI taxonomy): domain Eukaryota; kingdom Metazoa; phylum Chordata; class Mammalia; order Perissodactyla; family Equidae; genus Equus; species Equus asinus. Next base: position 10,300,339 of record NC_091813.1, on the reverse strand, counting down.
GGGTTGCGGCAATAAATTCACCTAAAAGCAAAAAAAAATCCAAAATGGGGTCCAGAATGACGGCATAAAGCTTTGGGGCTGAAAGAGATTAGAGAAGGTGAACTTCCAAGGCTGGAAAATCACCTCAAAATGCGTACTGATGCTACAGAAAGGTAGACCCTTCCAAATAGATGAAGAGGAATACTACCCACAGAACATGCTGCCTGCTAAACCCATGCACCCACGGAAAAGGTTACCGTCCAGGATGTTACTACTAATCACCTTCACGAATAATCCAAACAGGCCCACGTGTTCCCAAGCTCAGGCAAAAGGTTGGTCCAAAAGTCCACTTCAGGGCCGGCCCTGTGGCGGAGCGGGTAAGTGCCCACGTTCCGCTTGGCCGGCCCAGGCCTCACTGTTTCACCTCACGGGTGCAGATCACATTAGCAGTGTTAGCACATACAGATTTCATGGTACGGTGCGGACAGGGATCATAAACTAAGTAGCAATGGTGAGGTCTCGTTATCAATACGCACCAGAAAAAGAACCGTGAGGCTTTTACAATCCATGAACGCATCTGGTACACTTCCCCAGAGGAAGAAGGAAGGAAAACATGGGACCTGCCAAGGTGGAATCGGCAGAGTGCTAGGAGATGGCACGATCATTGCGCATCAGAGGACTGCCCGGGCAACTTCAACTTGGGAGGGAGTCCAGGACTTTCTCTGGGGAACGTCCACCCACTTGGCCATCTACATGAAATGTAAGAGGTAAAACCCAGGATAATCTTACAGGACAGAAACCAGTGTCTAGAGAGAAGGTAGCAGGCCTTCCAAAGTTCGAGGAGCAAGACAGAAACCGACAAGAAATCGAGAAAAAGGAAAACTATCCTACCAGGAAAGGGTGAGGAGTCGGACTGGCCTGAGATGGCTCTGAAACTCTGTGTGCACGCAGGTTGTCAGGACAACTTCGAATTTTGAGGTTGTTTATGACATCACGAGGATCATGTCCGCCAAGATGGCCGCACGGTTACAGACTGAGGATTGGCCTAGGCTAGGCTATTACAGGGAGGGATACCCAGAAACAGCTTTGAGAAACAGAAAGCGGACACAGAAACTGGAAGACATAAAACAGACGCTGATTCGAGGGGTAAGAAAGGAATCCTTGGCAAGAAGCGAGAATAGAGGGACAAGCCCCGAGAGGAGAACGTTGTCATCTATTCAAGTCTATGGGGAGGCCATGCTGATTCAAGCTTGCAACTTGATTGGAAGCAAGAGGCCGGACTTGGGCCTTATCAGACCTACGTGGTCCTTCTGCCTTAAGCATAAGCCAAAGTCAAGAATGAGGTCTTGAGGACGTTGAAGAGAAGACTCGATGCCTCCTTTCCTAGGCCCCTGGCATTCTTTGCAGATCAGTCTCACTTTCCATAGCTCTGGCGTCACGGGGGCCCGCCGGGTACATGCTAATGTGTCCCAAGAGATGTCTTGGAAGCCTTGAAGGAATGGAGCCCCGTCACGCTTGGGCTACGTCTCTTTGTTTGGAAGTGCTCTACAAGGGTGCTGAAAAGCACCCTTTTCCACAGGGCTTCGTTCCTTCGTGAAGGCTGCCCTCCCAGGCTAGTGTGCTCAGTTTGCCTCCATCGAAATTCTCTCCCCCTACCTCTTGCCGTAGAAGGATTATTGATTATGTGTTTTGACACCACATGTAAGGAAGTGGGCTGAAAATGAGAACATTACAATTCTGTTTCAAGAAAAATAAACAGGCCAGGGCTGAGGATGTAAGGCAAACAAATGGCACAGCCTATAGAAATAAAGTAAGCCCGTATCTAGACGGCACCTGGGGGAACGTTCCAGGATCAGGGGTGAAGTTCGACACTTCCCAAATCCGGAAAGGAGACAGAAAAATATCTTTCCTGGAGAGAGGGATTCATCAGATTCGTCTAATTTGTCTTGGAAACATTGTGTCCGTGAAGGGGGATGCCAGGACCACCTCGAGTTTGGAGTTTCTGACCTCAGGATGTCAAACCAACCCAGATGACCACGTGTTCCCAGTGCTTAGTTTGACCCAGGCTAGGACAGCAAAGACTCCTTCAAGTGACCGGTGCAAATTCAAAGACAACAACCAAGAGTCACGAAAGCACTCACACCTCGGCCTAGAGAACATACGGTGATTCCAGAAATGCCAAATGAATCACTTGGAATGAAGGGGAACGGACTGATAAGCATGTCTAAGGGGGAGAGCTGAGAAACACCATGAAGATTCTCCTATGGAAAAGAGAGAAAGGTCCCAGAAAATGGAAGGCGAACAGAAATCACCCCTGGATAATCCACAATGAAAGATGATGTCCGTCTTTAGACAGACTCTGCTGGAACGTTTGAAAGGCAGAGAAATTCACAAGCCAAAAGACGGCAGCGAAGGTCAAGGCTGGGCTAAGTGGGAAGGGTGAGTTAGGAGACTGCTCCAAGCGGGCCAGGAAACCGTGTGTCCGTGAAGCTTGCCGGGACAGCAGAGACACGATTATGACCAATCCTCTGACATCGCAGTGGACCCGAAAAACAACCCGGCCTCATCTACACAGTGCCAGAGTTGGGCTCAAGTAGCATATTCAAGTCCCATTGCCCTCAACTGCAGGTTGCCAACGGAACATGAAAGGGGCCGGCCGGTGGTGCAGCGGTGAGGTCCGCACCTTCTGGGTCGGTGGCCCGGGGTGGGCCGGGTGGACCCTCGGGTGAGCCTGCTCACCACTGCTTCAGGCATTCTGGGGCAGGCGTCCGAGGTAGTGTAGAGGCAGATGGGAAGGGACGTTAGACAGGGCCAGACTTCCACAGCAAATACAGGAGCATTGCCAGCAGATGTGAGCTCAGCGATGCACTTCTGCCAGAACAAAACCGATTCAAAGTTGCAAAGCATAGAGAAACTGAAGCTGAAAAGAAAAAGTGAACAACTGCATGCCAGTGAGAAGGATGAGATCTCTATGAAGAAACTTAGCAAAACAGGTGAAAGCCATGGCAATGGAAAACTAACAAACGTTGGGGGACAGAAGTTCAAGAAGACACAAGGAGAAAGAAGGAGATTCCAGGATCTAGGAGTGGAAGCATCAACACACTGGAGACGTCCCTACCGGAGCAAGGAATCTCTGGATTCCATGCAATCCCAGTCAAAGTTGCAGCAATGTTTCCCACAGAGACAGAAGAGGGAATCCTAAAGTTTCTAGCCAGCAACAAGAGACCCTGACTAGGCAAAGGAATCCTCAGGAAAACGAAAAAAGCAGGACGTGGCACACTTTCCGATTTCAACATATAGGACGAAGCACTAGGTACCGAGACGGCACAGTCTGGGCCCCAAAACAGGCACACAGACCCATGCAACAGAATCGAGAACCCAGAGCCCAACTCAAACGTACATGGACAGCCCATTTTCGACCAGGCAGCCAAGAGGAGACAGCGGAGAAAGGAGAGTCTCTACCATAAACGGTGCTGGGAAGCCTGCACAGCCACATGGAACACAACGAGAGTACACCATGATGTTACACCTGGCACACACACCACCTGAAATGGATCAAAGCCTTGAATGGCAGACTTGAAACCGTGAACCTTGTAGCAGAAGACCTAGGCAGAGTGCTCTTTGCCATCGGTCTGAGCCGCCTGTTTGGAAGAAGCAAGTCCGACTGGGCCAGGGCAACCAAGTCAACAAGAAACCAACGGGACCACGTCACATGCGGACGCTTCTGCCCAGTGAAGGAAACCATCGACTGAATGCAAAGATAGCACAACGACTGGGGGAGGATGTTTGCAAACCACACATCGGACAAGGGGTGAAAAGCCCAAAGATGCAATCAACTCGCACGTCCCCACAGGAAAAAAACAACAACAAGCCAGTGAAAACCTGGGCAGAAGATGGAACCGGAGATTTCTGCCAAGAAGATCGAAAGAGGGCCAACGGGTGCATGAACACTTGTTCACCGTCATGAAGTCTCAGGCCAATGCAAATGCAAACTGCAAGGGCACAGCAGCTCACTGTGGTCAGAATGGCTATAAGGAAGCAGACAGGAAGCCACAAGTGTCAGAGAGGAGGTGGAGAGAAGGGAAGCCTCCTGCACCGTTGGTGGGAGTGCAGACCGGTGCAGCCACTACGCCAAGCGGTGTGGAACTGCCTCAGAACTTTAAGAATCCATGTCCCATATGATCCAGCTATTCCTCTGCGGCGTGTTGATCCAAAGAACTCGGAAACACTCCTGCCTAAAGACATGTGCACCGCTGAGTTCACCACAGCGTCGCTCCCACTACCCAAGACTTGGAAGCCTCCCTGGAGCCCAGCAAGGGACGAGTGCAGAAGGAAGATGGGCTATAGCCACGCAATGGCATACCAGTCAGCCGGAACCAAGGATGCAATCCAGCCATTTGTGACCACCAGAATGGCTGTGAGGGTTTTAGGGAAGTGAAACAAGCCCCAGGGAGCAAGGCAAGTACCATAGGACCTCACTTAAGAGGAGAAGAAAAAACAAGCGGTCAGGAACAGGTGGCACGGGACATTTCATTGGGGGTTCCCAGAGACAAAGCGGGGAGGTGTGAGAGGGTGAAACAGATGATGAGGCACAAGTGTGTGGTGAGGGCCTGCTATTAGGCTTACGCAGGGGGAGATGATGTAAGCTACACGGAAGTCTACATCGATGAGGATGCAAATCGGAAAGATATAGGATGTTCTAATGCAGGGTTGCGGCAATAAATTCACCTAAAAGCAAAAAAAAATCCAAAATGGGGTCCAGAATGACGGCATAAAGCTTTGGGGCTGAAAGAGATTAGAGAAGGTGAACTTCCAAGGCTGGAAAATCACCTCAAAATGCGTACTGATGCTACAGAAAGGTAGACCCTTCCAAATAGATGAAGAGGAATACTACCCACAGAACATGCTGCCTGCTAAACCCATGCACCCACGGAAAAGGTTACCGTCCAGGATGTTACTACTAATCACCTTCACGAATAATCCAAACAGGCCCACGTGTTCCCAAGCTCAGGCAAAAGGTTGGTCCAAAAGTCCACTTCAGGGCCGGCCCTGTGGCGGAGCGGGTAAGTGCCCACGTTCCGCTTGGCCGGCCCAGGCCTCACTGTTTCACCTCACGGGTGCAGATCACATTAGCAGTGTTAGGACATACAGATTTCATGGTACGGTGCCGACAGGGATCATAAACTAAGTAGCAATGGTGAGGTCTCGTTATCAATACGCACCAGAAAAAGAACCGTGAGGCTTTTACAATCCATGAACGCATCTGGTACACTTCCCCAGAGGAAGAAGGAAGGAAAACATGGGACCTGCCAAGGTGGAATCGGCAGAGTGCTAGGAGATGGCACGATCATTGCGCATCAGAGGACTGCCCGGGCAACTTCAACTTGGGAGGGAGTCCAGGACTTTCTCTGGGGAACGTCCACCCACTTGGCCATCTACATGAAATGTAAGAGGTAAAACCCAGGATAATCTTACAGGACAGAAACCAGTGTCTAGAGAGAAGGTAGCAGGCCTTCCAAAGTTCGAGGAGCAAGACAGAAACCGACAAGAAATCGAGAAAAAGGAAAACTATCCTACCAGGAAAGGGTGAGGAGTCGGACTGGCCTGAGATGGCTCTGAAACTCTGTGTGCACGCAGGTTGTCAGGACAACTTCGAATTTTGAGGTTGTTTATGACATCACGAGGATCATGTCCGCCAAGATGGCCGCACGGTTACAGACTGAGGATTGGCCTAGGCTAGGCTATTACAGGGAGGGATACCCAGAAACAGCTTTGAGAAACAGAAAGCGGACACAGAAACTGGAAGACATAAAACAGACGCTGATTCGAGGGGTAAGAAAGGAATCCTTGGCAAGAAGCGAGAATAGAGGGACAAGCCCCGAGAGGAGAACGTTGTCATCTATTCAAGTCTATGGGGAGGCCATGCTGATTCAAGCTTGCAACTTGATTGGAAGCAAGAGGCCGGACTTGGGCCTTATCAGACCTACGTGGTCCTTCTGCCTTAAGCATAAGCCAAAGTCAAGAATGAGGTCTTGAGGACGTTGAAGAGAAGACTCGATGCCTCCTTTCCTAGGCCCCTGGCATTCTTTGCAGATCAGTCTCACTTTCCATAGGTCTGGCGTCACGGGGGCCCGCCGGGTACATGCTAATGTGTCCCAAGAGATGTCTTGGAAGCCTTGAAGGAATGGAGCCCCGTCACGCTTGGGCTACGTCTCTTTGTTTGGAAGTGCTCTACAAGGGTGCTGAAAAGCACCCTTTTCCACAGGGCTTCGTTCCTTCGTGAAGGCTGCCCTCCCAGGCTAGTGTGCTCAGTTTGCCTCCATCGAAATTCTCTCCCCCTACCTCTTGCCGTAGAAGGATTATTGATTATGTGTTTTGACACCACATGTAAGGAAGTGGGCTGAAAATGAGAACATTACAATTCTGTTTCAAGAAAAATAAACAGGCCAGGGCTGAGGATGTAAGGCAAACAAATGGCACAGCCTATAGAAATAAAGTAAGCCCGTATCTAGACGGCACCTGGGGGAACGTTCCAGGATCAGGGGTGAAGTTCGACACTTCCCAAATCCGGAAAGGAGACAGAAAAATATCTTTCCTGGAGAGAGGGATTCATCAGATTCGTCTAATTTGTCTTGGAAACATTGTGTCCGTGAAGGGGGATGCCAGGACCACCTCGAGTTTGGAGTTTCTGACCTCAGGATGTCAAACCAACCCAGATGACCACGTGTTCCCAGTGCTTAGTTTGACCCAGGCTAGGACAGCAAAGACTCCTTCAAGTGACCGGTGCAAATTCAAAGACAACAACCAAGAGTCACGAAAGCACTCACACCTCGGCCTAGAGAACATACGGTGATTCCAGAAATGCCAAATGAATCACTTGGAATGAAGGGGAACGGACTGATAAGCATGTCTAAGGGGGAGAGCTGAGAAACACCATGAAGATTCTCCTATGGAAAAGAGACAAAGGTCCCAGAAAATGGAAGGCGAACAGAAATCACCCCTGGATAATCCACAATGAAAGATGATGTCCGTCTTTAGACAGACTCTGCTGGAACGTTTGAAAGGCAGAGAAATTCACAAGCCAAAAGACGGCAGCGAAGGTCAAGGCTGGGCTAAGTGGGAAGGGTGAGTTAGGAGACTGCTCCAAGCGGGCCAGGAAACCGTGTGTCCGTGGAGCTTGCCGGGACAGCAGAGACACGATTATGACCAATCCTCTGACATCGCAGTGGACCCGAAAAACAACCCGGCCTCATCTACACAGTGCCAGAGTTGGGCTCAAGTAGCATATTCAAGTCCCATTGCCCTCAACTGCAGGTTGCCAACGGAACATGAAAGGGGCCGGCCGGTGGTGCAGCGGTGAGGTCCGCACCTTCTGGGTCGGTGGCCCGGGGTGGGCCGGGTGGACCCTCGGGTGAGCCTGCTCACCACTGCTTCAGGCATTCTGGGGCAGGCGTCCGAGGTAGTGTAGAGGCAGATGGGAAGGGACGTTAGACAGGGCCAGACTTCCACAGCAAATACAGGAGCATTGCCAGCAGATGTGAGCTCAGCGATGCACTTCTGCCAGAACAAAACCGATTCAAAGTTGCAAAGCATAGAGAAACTGAAGCTGAAAAGAAAAAGTGAACAACTGCATGCCAGTGAGAAGGATGAGATCTCTATGAAGAAACTTAGCAAAACAGGTGAAAGCCATGGCAATGGAAAACTAACAAACGTTGGGGGACAGAAGTTCAAGAAGACACAAGGAGAAAGAAGGAGATTCCAGGATCTAGGAGTGGAAGCATCAACACACTGGAGACGTCCCTACCGGAGCAAGGAATCTCTGGATTCCATGCAATCCCAGTCAAAGTTGCAGCAATGTTTCCCACAGAGACAGAAGAGGGAATCCTAAAGTTTCTAGCCAGCAACAAGAGACCCTGACTAGGCAAAGGAATCCTCAGGAAAACGAAAAAAGCAGGACGTGGCACACTTTCCGATTTCAACATATAGGACGAAGCACTAGGTACCGAGACGGCACAGTCTGGGCCCCAAAACAGGCACACAGACCCATGCAACAGAATCGAGAACCCAGAGCCCAACTCAAACGTACATGGACAGCCCATTTTCGACCAGGCAGCCAAGAGGAGACAGCGGAGAAAGGAGAGTCTCTACCATAAACGGTGCTGGGAAGCCTGCACAGCCACATGGAACACAACGAGAGTACACCATGATGTTACACCTGGCACACACACCACCTGAAAGGGATCAAAGCCTTGAATGGCAGACTTGAAACCGTGAACCTTGTAGCAGAAGACCTAGGCAGAGTGCTCTTTGCCATCGGTCTGAGCAGCCTGTTTGGAAGAAGCAAGCCCGACTGGGCCAGGGCAACCAAGTCAACAAGAAACCAACGGGACCACGTCAAATGCGGACGCTTCTGCCCAGTGAAGGAAACCATCGACTGAATGCAAAGATAGCACAACGACTGGGGGAGGATGTTTGCAAACCACACATCGGACAAGGGGTGAAAAGCCCAAAGATGCAATCAAGTCGCACGTCCCCACAGGAAAAAAACAACAACAAGCCAATGAAAACCTGGGCAGAAGATGGAACCGGAGATTTCTGCCAAGAAGATCGAAAGAGGGCCAACGGGTGCATGAACACTTGTTCACCGTCATGAAGTCTCAGGCCAATGCAAATGCAAACTGCAAGGGCACAGCAGCTCACTGTGGTCAGAATGGCTATAAGGAAGCAGACAGGAAGCCACAAGCGTCAGAGAGGAGGTGGAGAGAAGGGAAGCCTCCTGCACCGTTGGTGGGAGTGCAGACCGGTGCAGCCACTACGCCAAGCGGTGTGGAACTGCCTCAGAACTTGAAGAATCCATGTCCCATATGATCCAGCTATTCCTCTGCGGCGTGTTGATCCAAAGAACTCGGAAACACTCCTGCCTAAAGACATGTGCACCGCTGAGTTCACCACAGCGTCGCTCCCACTACCCAAGACTTGGAAGCCTCCCTGGAGCCCAGCAAGGGACGAGTGCAGAAGGAAGATGGGCTATAGCCACGCAATGGCATACCAGTCAGCTGGAACCAAGGATGCAATCCAGCAATTTGTGACCACCAGAATGGCTGTGAGGGTTTTAGGGAAGTGAAACAAGCCCCAGGGAGCAAGGCAAGTACCATAGGACCTCACTTAAGAGGAGAAGAAAAAACAAGCGGTCAGGAACAGGTGGCACGGGACATTTGATTGGGGGTTCCCAGAGACAAAGCGGGGAGGTGTGAGAGGGTGAAACAGATGATGAGGCACAAGTGTGTGGTGAGGGCCTGCTATTAGGCTTACGCAGGGGGAGATGATGTAAGCTACACGGAAGTCTACATCGATGAGGATGCAAATCGGAAAGATATAGGATGTTCTAATGCAGGGTTGCGGCAATAAATTCACCTAAAAGCAAAAAAAAATCCAAAATGGGGTCCAGAATGACGGCATAAAGCTTTGGGGCTGAAAGAGATTAGAGAAGGTGAACTTCCAAGGCTGGAAAATCACCTCAAAATGCGTACTGATGCTACAGAAAGGTAGACCCTTCCAAATAGATGAAGAGGAATACTACCCACAGAACATGCTGCCTGCTAAACCCATGCACCCACGGAAAAGGTTACCGTCCAGGATGTTACTACTAATCACCTTCACGAATAATCCAAACAGGCCCACGTGTTCCCAAGCTCAGGCAAAAGGTTGGTCCAAAAGTCCACTTCAGGGCCGGCCCTGTGGCGGAGCGGGTAAGTGCCCACGTTCCGCTTGGCCGGCCCAGGCCTCACTGTTTCACCTCACGGGTGCAGATCACATTAGCAGTGTTAGCACATACAGATTTCATGGTACGGTGCGGACAGGGATCATAAACTAAGTAGCAATGGTGAGGTCTCGTTATCAATACGCACCAGAAAAAGAACCGTGAGGCTTTTACAATCCATGAACGCATCTGGTACACTTCCCCAGAGGAAGAAGGAAGGAAAACATGGGACCTGCCAAGGTGGAATCGGCAGAGTGCTAGGAGATGGCACGATCATTGCGCATCAGAGGACTGCCCGGGCAACTTCAACTTGGGAGGGAGTCCAGGACTTTCTCTGGGGAACGTCCACCCACTTGGCCATCTACATGAAATGTAAGAGGTAAAACCCAGGATAATCTTACAGGACAGAAACCAGTGTCTAGAGAGAAGGTAGCAGGCCTTCCAAAGTTCGAGGAGCAAGACAGAAACCGACAAGAAATCGAGAAAAAGGAAAACTATCCTACCAGGAAAGGGTGAGGAGTCGGACTGGCCTGAGATGGCTCTGAAACTCTGTGTGCACGCAGGTTGTCAGGACAACTTCGAATTTTGAGGTTGTTTATGACATCACGAGGATCATGTCCGCCAAGATGGCCGCACGGTTACAGACTGAGGATTGGCCTAGGCTAGGCTATTACAGGGAGGGATACCCAGAAACAGCTTTGAGAAACAGAAAGCGGACACAGAAACTGGAAGACATAAAACAGACGCTGATTCGAGGGGTAAGAAAGGAATCCTTGGCAAGAAGCGAGAATAGAGGGACAAGCCCCGAGAGGAGAACGTTGTCATCTATTCAAGTCTATGGGGAGGCCATGCTGATTCAAGCTTGCAACTTGATTGGAAGCAAGAGGCCGGACTTGGGCCTTATCAGACCTACGTGGTCCTTCTGCCTTAAGCATAAGCCAAAGTCAAGAATGAGGTCTTGAGGACGTTGAAGAGAAGACTCGATGCCTCCTTTCCTAGGCCCCTGGCATTCTTTGCAGATCAGTCTCACTTTCCATAGCTCTGGCGTCATGGGGGCCCGCCGGGTACATGCTAATGTGTCCCAAGAGATGTCTTGGAAGCCTTGAAGGAATGGAGCCCCGTCACGCTTGGGCTACGTCTCTTTGTTTGGAAGTGCTCTACAAGGGTGCTGAAAAGCACCCTTTTCCACAGGGCTTCGTTCCTTCGTGAAGGCTGCCCTCCCAGGCTAGTGTGCTCAGTTTGCCTCCATCGAAATTCTCTCCCCCTACCTCTTGCCGTAGAAGGATTATTGATTATGTGTTTTGACACCACATGTAAGGAAGTGGGCTGAAAATGAGAACATTACAATTCTGTTTCAAGAAAAATAAACAGGCCAGGGCTGAGGATGTAAGGCAAACAAATGGCACAGCCTATAGAAATAAAGTAAGCCCGTATCTAGACGGCACCTGGGGGAACGTTCCAGGATCAGGGGTGAAGTTCGAAACTTCCCAAATCCGGAAAGGAGACAGAAAAATATCTTTCCTGGAGAGAGGGATTCATCAGATTCGTCTAATTTGTCTTGGAAACATTGTGTCCGTGAAGGGGGATGCCAGGACCACCTCGAGTTTGGAGTTTCTGACCTCAGGATGTCAAACCAACCCAGATGACCACGTGTTCCCAGTGCTTAGTTTGACCCAGGCTAGGACAGCAAAGACTCCTTCAAGTGACCGGTGCAAATTCAAAGACAACAACCAAGAGTCACGAAAGCACTCACACCTCGGCCTAGAGAACATACGGTGATTCCAGAAATGCCAAATGAATCACTTGGAATGAAGGGGAACGGACTGATAAGCATGTCTAAGGGGGAGAGCTGAGAAACACCATGAAGATTCTCCTATGGAAAAGAGACAAAGGTCCCAGAAAATGGAAGGCGAACAGAAATCACCCCTGGATAATCCACAATGAAAGATGATGTCCGTCTTTAGACAGACTCTGCTGGAACGTTTGAAAGGCAGAGAAATTCACAAGCCAAAAGACGGCAGCGAAGGTCAAGGCTGGGCTAAGTGGGAAGGGTGAGTTAGGAGACTGCTCCAAGCGGGCCAGGAAACCGTGTGTCCGTGGAGCTTGCCGGGACAGCAGAGACACGATTATGACCAATCCTCTGACATCGCAGTGGACCCGAAAAACAACCTGGCCTCATCTACACAGTGCCAGAGTTGGGCTCAAGTAGCATATTCAAGTCCCATTGCCCTCAACTGCAGGTTGCCAACGGAACATGAAAGGGGCCTGCCGGTGGTGCAGCGGTGAGGTCCGCACCTTCTGGGTCGGTGGCCCGGGGTGGGCCGGGTGGACCCTCGGGTGAGCCTGCTCACCACTGCTTCAGGCATTCTGGGGCAGGCGTCCGAGGTAGTGTAGAGGCAGATGGGAAGGGACGTTAGACAGGGCCAGACTTCCACAGCAAATACAGGAGCATTGCCAGCAGATGTGAGCTCAGCGATGCACTTCTGCCAGAACAAAACCGATTCAAAGTTGCAAAGCAGAGAGAAACTGAAGCTGAAAAGAAAAAGTGAACAACTGCATGCCAGTGAGAAGGATGAGATCTCTATGAAGAAACTTAGCAAAACAGGTGAAAGCCATGGCAATGGAAAACTAACAAACGTTGGGGGACAGAAGTTCAAGAAGACACAAGGAGAAAGAAGGAGATTCCAGGATCTAGGAGTGGAAGCATCAACACACTGGAGACGTCCCTACCGGAGCAAGGAATCTCTGGATTCCATGCAATCCCAGTCAAAGTTGCAGCAATGTTTCCCACAGAGACAGAAGAGGGAATCCTAAAGTTTCTAGCCAGCAACAAGAGACCCTGACTAGGCAAAGGAATCCTCAGGAAAACGAAAAAAGCAGGACGTGGCACACTTTCCGATTTCAACATATAGGACGAAGCACTAGGTACCGAGACGGCACAGTCTGGGCCCCAAAACAGGCACACAGACCCATGCAACAGAATCGAGAACCCAGAGCCCAACTCAAACGTACATGGACAGCCCATTTTCGACCAGGCAGCCAAGAGGAGACAGCGGAGAAAGGAGAGTCTCTACCATAAACGGTGCTGGGAAGCCTGCACAGCCACATGGAACACAACGAGAGTACACCATGATGTTACACCTGGCACACACACCACCTGAAATGGATCAAAGCCTTGAATGGCAGACTTGAAACCGTGAACCTTGTAGCAGAAGACCTAGGCAGAGTGCTCTTTGCCATCGGTCTGAGCCGCCTGTTTGGAAGAAGCAAGTCCGACTGGGCCAGGGCAACCAAGTCAACAAGAAACCAACGGGACCACGTCAAATGCGGACGCTTCTGCCCAGTGAAGGAAACCATCGACTGAATGCAAAGATAGCACAACGACTGGGGGAGGATGTTTGCAAACCACACATCGGACAAGGGGTGAAAAGCCCAAAGATGCAATCAACTCGCACGTCCCCACAGGAAAAAAACAACAACAAGCCAATGAAAACCTGGGCAGAAGATGGAACCGGAGATTTCTGCCAAGAAGATCGAAAGAGGGCCAACGGGTGCATGAACACTTGTTCACCGTCATGAAGTCTCAGGCCAATGCAAATGCAAACTGCAAGGGCACAGCAGCTCACTGTGGTCAGAATGGCTATAAGGAAGCAGACAGGAAGCCACAAGTGTCAGAGAGGAGGTGGAGAGAAGGGAAGCCTCCTGCACCGTTGGTGGGAGTGCAGACCGGTGCAGCCACTACGCCAAGCGGTGTGGAACTGCCTCAGAACTTGAAGAATCCATGTCCCATATGATCCAGCTATTCCTCTGCGGCGTGTTGATCCAAAGAACTCGGAAACACTCCTGCCTAAAGACATGTGCACCGCTGAGTTCACCACAGCGTCGCTCCCACTACCCAAGACTTGGAAGCCTCCCTGGAGCCCAGCAAGGGACGAGTGCAGAAGGAAGATGGGCTATAGCCACGCTATGGCATACCAGTCAGCCGGAACCAAGGATGCAATCCAGCCACTTGTGACCACCAGAATGGCTGTGAGGGTTTTAGGGAAGTGAAACAAGCCCCAGGGAGCAAGGCAAGTACCGTAGGACCTCACTTAAGAGGAGAAGAAAAAACAAGCGGTCAGGAACAGGTGGCACGGGACATTTGATTGGGGGTTCCCAGAGACAAAGCGGGGAGGTGTGAGAGGGTGAAACAGATGATGAGGCACAAGTGTGTGGTGAGGGCCTGCTATTAGGCTTACGCAGGGGAAGATGATGTAAGCTACACGGAAGTCTACATCGATGAGGATGCAAATCGGAAAGATATAGGATGTTCTAATGCAGGGCTGCGGCAATAAATTCACCTAAAAGCAAAAAAAAATCCAAAATGGGGTCCAGAATGACGGCATAAAGCTTTGGGGCTGAAAGAGATTAGAGAAGGTGAACTTCCAAGGCTGGAAAATCACCTCAAAATGCGTACTGATGCTACAGAAAGGTAGACCCTTCCAAATAGATGAAGAGGAATACTACCCACAGAACATGCTGCCTGCTAAACCCATGCACCCACGGAAAAGGTTACCGTCCAGGATGTTACTACTAATCACCTTCACGAATAATCCAAACAGGCCCACGTGTTCCCAAGCTCAGGCAAAAGGTTGGTCCAAAAGTCCACTTCAGGGCCGGCCCTGTGGCGGAGCGGGTAAGTGCCCACGTTCCGCTTGGCCGGCCCAGGCCTCACTGTTTCACCTCACGGGTGCAGATCACATTAGCAGTGTTAGCACATACAGATTTCATGGTACGGTGCGGACAGGGATCATAAACTAAGTAGCAATGGTGAGGTCTCGTTATCAATACGCACCAGAAAAAGAACCGTGAGGCTTTTACAATCCATGAACGCATCTGGTACACTTCCCCAGAGGAAGAAGGAAGGAAAACATGGGACCTGCCAAGGTGGAATCGGCAGAGTGCTAGGAGATGGCACGATCATTGCGCATCAGAGGACTGCCCGGGCAACTTCAACTTGGGAGGGAGTCCAGGACTTTCTCTGGGGAACGTCCACCCACTTGGCCATCTACATGAAATGTAAGAGGTAAAACCCAGGATAATCTTACAGGACAGAAACCAGTGTCTAGAGAGAAGGTAGCAGGCCTTCCAAAGTTCGAGGAGCAAGACAGAAACCGACAAGAAATCGAGAAAAAGGAAAACTATCCTACCAGGAAAGGGTGAGGAGTCGGACTGGCCTGAGATGGCTCTGAAACTCTGTGTGCACGCAGGTTGTCAGGACAACTTCGAATTTTGAGGTTGTTTATGACATCACGAGGATCATGTCCGCCAAGATGGCCGCACGGTTACAGACTGAGGATTGGCCTAGGCTAGGCTATTACAGGGAGGGATACCCAGAAACAGCTTTGAGAAACAGAAAGCGGACACAGAAACTGGAAGACATAAAACAGACGCTGATTCGAGGGGTAAGAAAGGAATCCTTGGCAAGAAGCGAGAATAGAGGGACAAGCCCCGAGAGGAGAACGTTGTCATCTATTCAAGTCTATGGGGAGGCCATGCTGATTCAAGCTTGCAACTTGATTGGAAGCAAGAGGCCGGACTTGGGCCTTATCAGACCTACGTGGTCCTTCTGCCTTAAGCATAAGCCAAAGTCAAGAATGAGGTCTTGAGGACGTTGAAGAGAAGACTCGATGCCTCCTTTCCTAGGCCCCTGGCATTCTTTGCAGATCAGTCTCACTTTCCATAGCTCTGGCGTCACGGGGGCCCACCGGGTACATGCTAATGTGTCCCAAGAGATGTCTTGGAAGCCTTGAAGGAATGGAGCCCCGTCACGCTTGGGCTACGTCTCTTTGTTTGGAAGTGCTCTACAAGGGTGCTGAAAAGCACCCTTTTCCACAGGGCTTCGTTCCTTCGTGAAGGCTGCCCTCCCAGGCTAGTGTGCTCAGTTTGCCTCCATCGAAATTCTCTCCCCCTACCTCTTGCCGTAGAAGGATTATTGATTATGTGTTTTGACACCACATGTAAGGAAGTGGGCTGAAAATGAGAACATTACAATTCTGTTTCAAGAAAAATAAACAGGCCAGGGCTGAGGATGTAAGGCAAACAAATGGCACAGCCTATAGAAATAAAGTAAGCCCGTATCTAGACGGCAACTGGGGGAACGTTCCAGGATCAGGGGTGAAGTTCGAAACTTCCCAAATCCGGAAAGGAGACAGAAAAATATCTTTCCTGGAGAGAGGGATTCATCAGATTCGTCTAATTTGTCTTGGAAACATTGTGTCCGTGAAGGGCGATGCCAGGACCACCTCGAGTTTGGAGTTTCTGACCTCAGGATGTCAAACCAACCCAGATGACCACGTGTTCCCAGTGCTTAGTTTGACCCAGGCTAGGACAGCAAAGACTCCTTCAAGTGACCGGTGCAAATTCAAAGACAACAACCAAGAGTCACGAAAGCACTCACACCTCGGCCTAGAGAACATACGGTGATTCCAGAAATGCCAAATGAATCACTTGGAATGAAGGGGAACGGACTGATAAGCATGTCTAAGGGGGAGAGCTGAGAAACACCATGAAGATTCTCCTATGGAAAAGAGACAAAGGTCCCAGAAAATGGAAGGCGAACAGAAATCACCCCTGGATAATCCACAATGAAAGATGATGTCCGTCTTTAGACAGACTCTGCTGGAACGTTTGAAAGGCAGAGAAATTCACAAGCCAAAAGACGGCAGCGAAGGTCAAGGCTGGGCTAAGTGGGAAGGGTGAGTTAGGAGACTGCTCCAAGCGGGCCAGGAAACCGTGTGTCCGTGGAGCTTGCCGGGACAGAAGAGACACGATTATGACCAATCCTCTGACATCGCAGTGGACCCGAAAAACAACCTGGCCTCATCTACACAGTGCCAGAGTTGGGCTCAAGTAGCATATTCAAGTCCCATTGCCCTCAACTGCAGGTTGCCAACGGAACATGAAAGGGGCCTGCCGGTGGTGCAGCGGTGAGGTCCGCACCTTCTGGGTCGGTGGCCCGGGGTGGGCCGGGTGGACCCTCGGGTGAGCCTGCTCACCACTGCTTCAGGCATTCTGGGGCAGGCGTCCGAGGTAGTGTAGAGGCAGATGGGAAGGGACGTTAGACAGGGCCAGACTTCCACAGCAAATACAGGAGCATTGCCAGCAGATGTGAGCTCAGCGATGCACTTCTGCCAGAACAAAACCGATTCAAAGTTGCAAAGCAGAGAGAAACTGAAGCTGAAAAGAAAAAGTGAACAACTGCATGCCAGTGAGAAGGATGAGATCTCTATGAAGAAACTTAGCAAAACAGGTGAAAGCCATGGCAATGGAAAACTAACAAACGTTGGGGGACAGAAGTTCAAGAAGACACAAGGAGAAAGAAGGAGATTCCAGGATCTAGGAGTGGAAGCATCAACACACTGGAGACGTCCCTACCGGAGCAAGGAATCTCTGGATTCCATGCAATCCCAGTCAAAGTTGCAGCAATGTTTCCCACAGAGACAGAAGAGGGAATCCTAAAGTTTCTAGCCAGCAACAAGAGACCCTGACTAGGCAAAGGAATCCTCAGGAAAACGAAAAAAGCAGGACGTGGCACACTTTCCGATTTCAACATATAGGACGAAGCACTAGGTACCGAGACGGCACAGTCTGGGCCCCAAAACAGGCACACAGACCCATGCAACAGAATCGAGAACCCAGAGCCCAACTCAAACGTACATGGACAGCCCATTTTCGACCAGGCAGCCAAGAGGAGACAGCGGAGAAAGGAGAGTCTCTACCATAAACGGTGCTGGGAAGCCTGCACAGCCACATGGAACACAACGAGAGTACACCATGATGTTACACCTGGCACACACACCACCTGAAATGGATCAAAGCCTTGAATGGCAGACTTGAAACCGTGAACCTTGTAGCAGAAGACCTAGGCAGAGTGCTCTTTGCCATCGGTCTGAGCCGCCTGTTTGGAAGAAGCAAGTCCGACTGGGCCAGGGCAACCAAGTCAACAAGAAACCAACGGGACCACGTCAAATGCGGACGCTTCTGCCCAGTGAAGGAAACCATCGACTGAATGCAAAGATAGCACAACGACTGGGGGAGGATGTTTGCAAACCACACATCGGACAAGGGGTGAAAAGCCCAAAGATGCAATCAACTCGCACGTCCCCACAGGAAAAAAACAACAACAAGCCAATGAAAACCTGGGCAGAAGATGGAACCGGAGATTTCTGCCAAGAAGATCGAAAGAGGGCCAACGGGTGCATGAACACTTGTTCACCGTCATGAAGTCTCAGGCCAATGCAAATGCAAACTGCAAGGGCACAGCAGCTCACTGTGGTCAGAATGGCTATAAGGAAGCAGACAGGAAGCCACAAGTGTCAGAGAGGAGGTGGAGAGAAGGGAAGCCTCCTGCACCGTTGGTGGGAGTGCAGACCGGTGCAGCCACTACGCCAAGCGGTGTGGAACTGCCTCAGAACTTGAAGAATCCATGTCCCATATGATCCAGCTATTCCTCTGCGGCGTGTTGATCCAAAGAACTCGGAAACACTCCTGCCTAAAGACATGTGCACCACTGAGTTCACCACAGCGTCGCTCCCACTACCCAAGACTTGGAAGCCTCCCTGGAGCCCAGCAAGGGACGAGTGCAGAAGGAAGATGGGCTATAGCCACGCAATGGCATACCAGTCAGCCGGAACCAAGGATGCAATCCAGCCATTTGTGACCACCAGAATGGCTGTGAGGGTTTTAGGGAAGTGAAACAAGCCCCAGGGAGCAAGGCAAGTACCGTAGGACCTCACTTAAGAGGAGAAGAAAAAACAAGCGGTCAGGAACAGGTGGCACGGGACATTTGATTGGGGGTTCCCAGAGACAAAGCGGGGAGGTGTGAGAGGGTGAAACAGATGATGAGGCACAAGTGTGTCGTGAGGGCTTGCTATTAGGCTTACGCAGGGGAAGATGATGTAAGCTACACGGAAGTCTACATCGATGAGGATGCAAATCGGAAAGATATAGGATGTTCTAATGCAGGGTTGCGGCAATAAATTCACCTAAAAGCAAAAAAAAATCCAAAATGGGGTCCAGAATGACGGCATAAAGCTTTGGGGCTGAAAGAGATTAGAGAAGGTGAACTTCCAAGGCTGGAAAATCACCTCAAAATGCGTACTGATGCTACAGAAAGGTAGACCCTTCCAAATAGATGAAGAGGAATACTACCCACAGAACATGCTGCCTGCTAAACCCATGCACCCACGGAAAAGGTTACCGTCCAGGATGTTACTACTAATCACCTTCACGAATAATCCAAACAGGCCCACGTGTTCCCAAGCTCAGGCAAAAGGTTGGTCCACAAGTCCACTTCAGGGCCGGCCCTGTGGCGGAGCGGGTAAGTGCCCACGTTCCGCTTGGCCGGCCCAGGCCTCACTGTTTCAGATCACGGGTGCAGATCACATTAGCAGTGTTAGGACATACAGATTTCATGGTACGGTGCCGACAGGGATCATAAACTAAGTAGCAATGTTGAGGTCTCGTTATCAATACGCACCAGAAAAAGAACCGTGAGGCTTTTACAATCCATGAACGCATCTGGTACACTTCCCCAGAGGAAGAAGGAAGGAAAACATGGGACCTGCCAAGGTGGAATCGGCAGAGTGCTAGGAGATGGCACGATCATTGCGCATCAGAGGACTGCCCGGGCAACTTCAACTTGGGAGGGAGTCCAGGACTTTCTCTGGGGAACGTCCACCCACTTGGCCATCTACATGAAATGTAAGAGGTGAAACCCAGGATAATCTTACAGGACAGAAACCAGTGTCTAGAGAGAAGGTAGCAGGCCTTCCAAAGTTCGAGGAGCAAGACAGAAACCGACAAGAAATCGAGAAAAAGGAAAACTATCCTACCAGGAAAGGGTGAGGAGTCGGACTGGCCTGAGATGGCTCTGAAACTCTGTGTGCACGCAGGTTGTCAGGACAACTTCGAATTTTGAGGTTGTTTATGACATCACGAGGATCATGTCCGCCAAGATGGCCGCACGGTTACAGACTGAGGATTGGCCTAGGCTAGGCTATTACAGGGAGGGATACCCAGAAACAGCTTTGAGAAACAGAAAGCGGACACAGAAACTGGAAGACATAAAACAGACGCTGATTCGAAGGGTAAGAAAGGAATCCTTGGCAAGAAGCGAGAATAGAGGGACAAGCCCCGAGAGGAGAACGTTGTCATCTATTCAAGTCTATGGGGAGGCCATGCTGATTCAAGCTTGCAACTTGATTGGAAGCAAGAGGCCGGACTTGGGCCTTATCAGACCTACGTGGTCCTTCTGCCTTAAGCATAAGCCAAAGTCAAGAATGAGGTCTTGAGGACGTTGAAGAGAAGACTCGATGCCTCCTTTCCTAGGCCCCTGGCATTCTTTGCAGATCAGTCTCACTTTCCATAGCTCTGGCGTCACGGGGGCCCACCGGGTACATGCTAATGTGTCCCAAGAGATGTCTTGGAAGCCTTGAAGGAATGGAGCCCCGTCACGCTTGGGCTACGTCTCTTTGTTTGGAAGTGCTCTACAAGGGTGCTGAAAAGCACCCTTTTCCACAGGGCTTCGTTCCTTCGTGAAGGCTGCCCTCCCAGGCTAGTGTGCTCAGTTTGCCTCCATCGAAATTCTCTCCCCCTACCTCTTGCCGTAGAAGGATTATTGATTATGTGTTTTGACACCACATGTAAGGAAGTGGGCTGAAAATGAGAACATTACAATTCTGTTTCAAGAAAAATAAACAGGCCAGGGCTGAGGATGTAAGGCAAACAAATGGCACAGCCTATAGAAATAAAGTAAGCCCGTATCTAGACGGCAACTGGGGGAACGTTCCAGGATCAGGGGTGAAGTTCGAAACTTCCCAAATCCGGAAAGGAGACAGAAAAATATCTTTCCTGGAGAGAGGGATTCATCAGATTCGTCTAATTTGTCTTGGAAACATTGTGTCCGTGAAGGGCGATGCCAGGACCACCTCGAGTTTGGAGTTTCTGACCTCAGGATGTCAAACCAACCCAGATGACCACGTGTTCCCAGTGCTTAGTTTGACCCAGGCTAGGACAGCAAAGACTCCTTCAAGTGACCGGTGCAAATTCAAAGACAACAACCAAGAGTCACGAAAGCACTCACACCTCGGCCTAGAGAACATACGGTGATTCCAGAAATGCCAAATGAATCACTTGGAATGAAGGGGAACGGACTGATAAGCATGTCTAAGGGGGAGAGCTGAGAAACACCATGAAGATTCTCCTATGGAAAAGAGACAAAGGTCCCAGAAAATGGAAGGCGAACAGAAATCACCCCTGGATAATCCACAATGAAAGATGATGTCCGTCTTTAGACAGACTCTGCTGGAACGTTTGAAAGGCAGAGAAATTCACAAGCCAAAAGACGGCAGCGAAGGTCAAGGCTGGGCTAAGTGGGAAGGGTGAGTTAGGAGACTGCTCCAAGCGGGCCAGGAAACCGTGTGTCCGTGGAGCTTGCCGGGACAGCAGAGACACGATTATGACCAATCCTCTGACATCGCAGTGGACCCGAAAAACAACCTGGCCTCATCTACACAGTGCCAGAGTTGGGCTCAAGTAGCATATTCAAGTCCCATTGCCCTCAACTGCAGGTTGCCAATGGAACATGAAAGGGGCCAGCCGGTGGTGCAGCGGTGAGGTCCGCACCTTCTGGGTCGGTGGCCCGGGGTGGGCCGGGTGGACCCTCGGGTGAGCCTGCTCACCACTGCTTCAGGCATTCTGGGGCAGGCGTCCGAGGTAGTGTAGAGGCAGATGGGAAGGGACGTTAGACAGGGCCAGACTTCCACAGCAAATACAGGAGCATTGCCAGC
The DNA here is from genome assembly GCF_041296235.1 of Equus asinus. Classification (NCBI taxonomy): domain Eukaryota; kingdom Metazoa; phylum Chordata; class Mammalia; order Perissodactyla; family Equidae; genus Equus; species Equus asinus. Next base: position 10,278,769 of record NC_091813.1, on the reverse strand, counting down.
AGATGTGAGCTCAGCGATGCACTTCTGCCAGAACAAAACCGATTCAAAGTTGCAAAGCAGAGAGAAACTGAAGCTGAAAAGAAAAAGTGAACAACTGCATGCCAGTGAGAAGGATGAGATCTCTATGAAGAAACTTAGCAAAACAGGTGAAAGCCATGGCAATGGAAAACTAACAAACGTTGGGGGACAGAAGTTCAAGAAGACACAAGGAGAAAGAAGGAGATTCCAGGATCTAGGAGTGGAAGCATCAGCACACTGGAGACGTCCCTACCGGAGCAAGGAATCTCTGGATTCCATGCAATCCCAGTCAAAGTTGCAGCAATGTTTCCCACAGAGACAGAAGAGGGAATCCTAAAGTTTCTAGCCAGCAACAAGAGACCCTGACTAGGCAAAGGAATCCTCAGGAAAACGAAAAAAGCAGGACGTGGCACACTTTCCGATTTCAACATATAGGACGAAGCACTAGGTACCGAGACGGCACAGTCTGGGCCCCAAAACAGGCACACAGACCCATGCAACAGAATCGAGAACCCAGAGCCCAACTCAAACGTACATGGACAGCCCATTTTCGACCAGGCAGCCAAGAGGAGACAGCGGAGAAAGGAGAGTCTCTACCATAAACGGTGCTGGGAAGCCTGCACAGCCACATGGAACACAACGAGAGTACACCATGATGTTACACCTGGCACACACACCACCTGAAATGGATCAAAGCCTTGAATGGCAGACTTGAAACCGTGAACCTTGTAGCAGAAGACCTAGGCAGAGTGCTCTTTGCCATCGGTCTGAGCCGCCTGTTTGGAAGAAGCAAGTCCGACTGGGCCAGGGCAACCAAGTCAACAAGAAACCAACGGGACCACGTCAAATGCGGACGCTTCTGCCCAGTGAAGGAAACCATCGACTGAATGCAAAGATAGCACAACGACTGGGGGAGGATGTTTGCAAACCACACATCGGACAAGGGGTGAAAAGCCCAAAGATGCAATCAACTCGCACGTCCCCACAGGAAAAAAACAACAACAAGCCAATGAAAACCTGGGCAGAAGATGGAACCGGAGATTTCTGCCAAGAAGATCGAAAGAGGGCCAACGGGTGCATGAACACTTGTTCACCGTCATGAAGTCTCAGGCCAATGCAAATGCAAACTGCAAGGGCACAGCAGCTCACTGTGGTCAGAATGGCTATAAGGAAGCAGACAGGAAGCCACAAGTGTCAGAGAGGAGGTGGAGAGAAGGGAAGCCTCCTGCACCGTTGGTGGGAGTGCAGACCGGTGCAGCCACTACGCCAAGCGGTGTGGAACTGCCTCAGAACTTGAAGAATCCATGTCCCATATGATCCAGCTATTCCTCTGCGGCGTGTTGATCCAAAGAACTCGGAAACACTCCTGCCTAAAGACATGTGCACCGCTGAGTTCACCACAGCGTCGCTCCCACTACCCAAGACTTGGAAGCCTCCCTGGAGCCCAGCAAGGGACGAGTGCAGAAGGAAGATGGGCTATAGCCACGCAATGGCATACCAGTCAGCCGGAACCAAGGATGCAATCCAGCCATTTGTGACCACCAGAATGGCTGTGAGGGTTTTAGGGAAGTGAAACAAGCCCCAGGGAGCAAGGCAAGTACCGTAGGACCTCACTTAAGAGGAGAAGAAAAAACAAGCGGTCAGGAACAGGTGGCACGGGACATTTGATTGGGGGTTCCCAGAGACAAAGCGGGGAGGTGTGAGAGGGTGAAACAGATGATGAGGCACAAGTGTGTGGTGAGGGCTTGCTATTAGGCTTACGCAGGGGAAGATGATGTAAGCTACACGGAAGTCTACATCGATGAGGATGCAAATCGGAAAGATATAGGATGTTCTAATGCAGGGTTGCGGCAATAAATTCACCTAAAATCAAAAAAAAATCCAAAATGGGGTCCAGAATGACGGCATAAAGCTTTGGGGCTGAAAGAGATTAGAGAAGGTGAACTTCCAAGGCTGGAAAATCACCTCAAAATGCGTACTGATGCTACAGAAAGGTAGACCCTTCCAAATAGATGAAGAGGAATACTACCCACAGAACATGCTGCCTGCTAAACCCATGCACCCACGGAAAAGGTTACCGTCCAGGATGTTACTACTAATCACCTTCACGAATAATCCAAACAGGCCCACGTGTTCCCAAGCTCAGGCAAAAGGTTGGTCCAAAAGTCCACTTCAGGGCCGGCCCTGTGGCGGAGCGGGTAAGTGCCCACGTTCCGCTTGGCCGGCCCAGGCCTCACTGTTTCACCTCACGGGTGCAGATCACATTAGCAGTGTTAGCACATACAGATTTCATGGTACGGTGCGGACAGGGATCATAAACTAAGTAGCAATGGTGAGGTCTCGTTATCAATACGCACCAGAAAAAGAACCGTGAGGCTTTTACAATCCATGAACGCATCTGGTACACTTCCCCAGAGGAAGAAGGAAGGAAAACATGGGACCTGCCAAGGTGGAATCGGCAGAGTGCTAGGAGATGGCACGATCATTGCGCATCAGAGGACTGCCCGGGCAACTTCAACTTGGGAGGGAGTCCAGGACTTTCTCTGGGGAACGTCCACCCACTTGGCCATCTACATGAAATGTAAGAGGTAAAACCCAGGATAATCTTACAGGACAGAAACCAGTGTCTAGAGAGAAGGTAGCAGGCCTTCCAAAGTTCGAGGAGCAAGACAGAAACCGACAAGAAATCGAGAAAAAGGAAAACTATCCTACCAGGAAAGGGTGAGGAGTCGGACTGGCCTGAGATGGCTCTGAAACTCTGTGTGCACGCAGGTTGTCAGGACAACTTCGAATTTTGAGGTTGTTTATGACATCACGAGGATCATGTCCGCCAAGATGGCCGCACGGTTACAGACTGAGGATTGGCCTAGGCTAGGCTATTACAGGGAGGGATACCCAGAAACAGCTTTGAGAAACAGAAAGCGGACACAGAAACTGGAAGACATAAAACAGACGCTGATTCGAGGGGTAAGAAAGGAATCCTTGGCAAGAAGCGAGAATAGAGGGACAAGCCCCGAGAGGAGAACGTTGTCATCTATTCAAGTCTATGGGGAGGCCATGCTGATTCAAGCTTGCAACTTGATTGGAAGCAAGAGGCCGGACTTGGGCCTTATCAGACCTACGTGGTCCTTCTGCCTTAAGCATAAGCCAAAGTCAAGAATGAGGTCTTGAGGACGTTGAAGAGAAGACTCGATGCCTCCTTTCCTAGGCCCCTGGCATTCTTTGCAGATCAGTCTCACTTTCCATAGCTCTGGCGTCACGGGGGCCCACCGGGTACATGCTAATGTGTCCCAAGAGATGTCTTGGAAGCCTTGAAGGAATGGAGCCCCGTCACGCTTGGGCTACGTCTCTTTGTTTGGAAGTGCTCTACAAGGGTGCTGAAAAGCACCCTTTTCCACAGGGCTTCGTTCCTTCGTGAAGGCTGCCCTCCCAGGCTAGTGTGCTCAGTTTGCCTCCATCGAAATTCTCTCCCCCTACCTCTTGCCGTAGAAGGATTATTGATTATGTGTTTTGACACCACATGTAAGGAAGTGGGCTGAAAATGAGAACATTACAATTCTGTTTCAAGAAAAATAAACAGGCCAGGGCTGAGGATGTAAGGCAAACAAATGGCACAGCCTATAGAAATAAAGTAAGCCCGTATCTAGAAGGCAACTGGGGGAACGTTCCAGGATCAGGGGTGAAGTTCGAAACTTCCCAAATCCGGAAAGGAGACAGAAAAATATCTTTCCTGGAGAGAGGGATTCATCAGATTCGTCTAATTTGTCTTGGAAACATTGTGTCCGTGAAGGGGGATGCCAGGACCACCTCGAGTTTGGAGTTTCTGACCTCAGGATGTCAAACCAACCCAGATGACCACGTGTTCCCAGTGCTTAGTTTGACCCAGGCTAGGACAGCAAAGACTCCTTCAAGTGACCGGTGCAAACTCAAAGACAACAACCAAGAGTCACGAAAGCACTCACACCTCGGCCTAGAGAACATACGGTGATTCCAGAAATGCCAAATGAATCACTTGGAATGAAGGGGAACGGACTGATAAGCATGTCTAAGGGGGATAGCTGAGAAATACCGTGACGATTCTCCTATGGAAAAGAGAGAAAGGTCCCAGAAAATGGAAGGCGAACAGAAATCACCCCTGGATAATCCACAATGAAAGATGATGTCCGTCTTTAGACAGACTCTGCTGGAACGTTTGAAAGGCAGAGAAATTCACAAGCCAAAAGACGGCAGCGAAGGTCAAGGCTGGGCTAAGTGGGAAGGGTGAGTTAGGAGACTGCTCCAAGCGGGCCAAGAAACCGTGTGTCCGTGAAGCTTGCCGGGACAGCAGAGACACGATTATGACCAATCCTCTGACATCGCAGTGGACCCGAAAAACAACCTGGCCTCATCTACACAGTGCCAGAGTTGGGCTCAAGTAGCATATTCAAGTCCCATTGCCCTCAACTGCAGGTTGCCAACGGAACATGAAAGGGGCCGGCCGGTGGTGCAGCGGTGAGGTCCGCACCTTCTGGGTCGGTGGCCCGGGGTGGGCCGGGTGGACCCTCGGGTGAGCCTGCTCACCACTGCTTCAGGCATTCTGGGGCAGGCGTCCGAGGTAGTGTAGAGGCAGATGGGAAGGGACGTTAGACAGGGCCAGACTTCCACAGCAAATACAGGAGCATTGCCAGCAGATGTGAGCTCAGCGATGCACTTCTGCCAGAACAAAACCGATTCAAAGTTGCAAAGCATAGAGAAACTGAAGCTGAAAAGAAAAAGTGAACAACTGCATGCCAGTGAGAAGGATGAGATCTCTATGAAGAAACTTAGCAAAACAGGTAGACTGCTCCAAGCAGGCTCTGAAACCTGTATCCAGGAAGCATGCTGGACCTCAGAGACACAATTATGACAAATCCTCTGACATCACAATGGACCCGAAAAACAACCTAGCCTCATCTACACAGTGCTAGAGTTGGGCTCACTAGTATATTTAACTCCCATTGCACTCAACTGCACGTTGCCACTGAACATGTAAGTGGCCGGCCGGTGGTGCAGTGGTGAGGTCCGCACCTTCTGGGTCTGTGGCCCAGTATGGGCTGGGTGGAATCCTCGGTTTGGGCCTCCTCACCACTGCTTCAGTTGTTCTGGTGCAGGCGTCCGAGGTAGAGTAGAGGCAGATGGGAAGGGACGTTGGACAGGGCCAGACTTCCACAGCAAATACAGGAGCATTGCCAGCAGATGTGAGCACAGCAATGCACTTGTGCCAAAACAAAACCAATTAAAAGTTGCAAAGAACAGAAAAACTGAAGCTAAGGAAAAAAAAAACAAAAAAACAGGAGCTTGCCATTACGAAGAATAGGATCTCTGTGAATAACCTTAGCAAAACAGGTGAATTCTATGTTAATTCAAAAACTAGCAAACCTTTGGGGAAAGAAACTCAAGAAGACACAAGAAAAAAAAAGATATAGAGGGATCTAGGAATGGAAGGATTAACACACTTGAAAGGTTCATACCGCAGTAAGGAATCTCTGGATTCCATGCAATCCCAGTCAAAGTTGCAGCAGTATTTGCCACAGAGAAGAAGAGAGAATCCTAAAGTTTCTAGCCAGCAACACGAGACCCTGACTAGGCAAAGGAATCCTCAGGAAAACGAACAAAGCAGCACGTGTCACAATTTCTGATTTCAACATAGAGGACGAAGCGCTAGGTACCGAAACGGCACAGTCTGGGCCCCAAAACAGGCATGAAGACCCATGCAAAACAATTGAGAGCCCAGAGCCCAACTCAAACTTACATGGACAGCCCATTTTGGACCAGGGAGCCAAGTGGAGACAGCGGAGAAAGGAGAGTCTCTACAATAAACGGTGCTGGGAAGCCTGCACAGCCACATGGAACACAACGAGAGTACACCATGATGTTACACCTGGCACACACACCACCTGAAATGGATTAAAGCCTTGAATGGCAGACTTGAAACCGTGAACCTTGTAGGAGAAGACCTAGGCAGAGTGCTCTTTGCCATCTGTCTGAGCCGCCTATTTGGAAGAAGCATGTCTGACTGGGCAAGGGCAACAAAGGAAACAAGAAACAAACGGGACCACATCAAATGCACACACTTCTGCCCACTCAAGGAAACCATCAACTGAATACTAAGACACCACAACAATTGGGAGAGGATGTTTGCAAACCACACATCGGACAAGGGGTGAAAAGCCCAAAGATACAATCAACTCGCACGTCTCCACAAGAAAAAAAACAAGCCAATGAAAACCTGGTCAAAAGATGGAAGCAGAGATTTCTCCGAAGAAGACAGAAAGAGGGCCAGTAGGTGCATGAAAACTTGTTCACCATCATGAAGTCTCAGGAAAATGCAAATCCAAACTGCAAGGCCATGGCAGCTCACTGTGGTCAGCATGGCTAGAAGGAAGCAGACAGGAAATAACAAGTGTCAGAGAGAAGGTGGAGAGAAGGGAAGCCTCCTGCACTGCTGGTGGGAGTGTAACCCGGTGCAGCCACGATGCCAAAGGTGTGGAACTGCCTCAGAAATTTAAGTATCCATGTCCCGTATGACCCAGCTATTAATCTGCCGCTTGCTTATCCAAAAAAGTCAGAAAGACTACCGCATAAAGACATGTGCATGGCTGTGTTCACCACAGTCTTACTCCTGATATCCAAGACTTGGAAAGCACCCTGGTGTCCAGCAAGGGATGATTGGAGAAGGAAGATGGGCTATAGCCACACAATGGTATACCACTCAGCCGGAACAAATGATGCAATCCAGCCATTTGTGACCACCAGAATGGCTGTGAGGGTTTTAGGGGAAGTGTAACAAGCCCCAGTGAGAAATTCAAATACCATAGAATCTCACTTACAAGGCGAAGAAAAAGCAAGCACTAACCAACAGGTGGCACTGAACATTTCTATGCGGGCTCCCAGAGGCAAAGAGGGGCGGTGACGGAGGGTGAAAGAGAAGATTAGGCACAAGTGTGTGGTGAGGGCCTGTGATTAGTCTTACACTGGTGAAGATGATGTAAGCTACACAGAAGTCTAAAGCAATGAGGATGTGAATCTGGAAGTTATAGTACGTTCTAATGCAGGGTCATGGCTATAAATTCACCTCAAATCAAAAATCCAAAACGGGGTCCAGAATGATGTCATAAAGCTTTGGGGGCGGAAAGAGTTTACGGAAGGTGAACTTCCAAGGATGGAAAATCACCTCCAAATGCTTACAGATGCTACAGAAAGGCAGACCATTCCAAATAGGTGAAGAGGAATACTACGAAGAGAACATGATCAGTCCTAAACCCATGAACGAACGGAAAATGTTACCGTCCATGATGTTATTACTAATCACCTTCACGAATAATCCAAACAGGCCCACGTCTTCCCAAGTTCAGGCAAAAGGTTGGTCCAAAAGTACAATTCAGGGCCGGCCCTGTGGTGGAGCAGGTAAGTGCCCACATTCCGCTTGGGCGGCCCGGGCCTCACTGTTTCACATTACGAGTGCATATCACATTAGTAGTGTTAGGAAATATAGATTTCATGGTATGGTGCGGGCAGAGATCATAAATAAGCAGCAATTGTGAGGATACGTTATCAATACGCACAAGAAAAGGAACCATAAGAATATTACAATCTATGGAAGTATCTGGTACACTTCCCAAAGGCAGAAGGAAGGAAAACTTGTGACCTGCCAAGGTGGAATTGGCAGAGTGCCACGAGATGACACCATCATTGTGCATCAGAACATTCCCTGGGCAACTTCAACTTGTGAGGGAGTCCAGGACTTTTTCTGGGTAAGGTCCACCCATTTTGCCATCTACCCAAGACATAAGAGATAAAACCCAGGATAATCTTACAGGAGTGAAACCAGTGTCTAGAGAGAATGTAGGAGCCCTTTCGAAGTTCAAGGAGAAAGATAGAAACTGACAACAATTGCAGAAAAAGGAAAACTATCCTACCTAGACAGGGTGAGGAGTCAGACTGGTCTGAGATGGCTGTGAAACTCTGTGTGCACGGAGGTTGTCAGGACAACTTCGAATTTTGAGGTCGCTTATGACATCACGGTGAACATGTCCCCCAGGGTGGCCGCATGGTTACAGTCTGAGGATTGGCCTAGGCTAGGCTATTAAAGAGACAGATACCCAGAAACAGGTTTGGCAAACAGAAAGCAGGCACAGAAACTAGAAGAGATAAAACAGAGTCTGATGCAAGGGATAAGAAAGGAACCCTAGGCCACAAGTGAGAATAGAGGGACAGGCACGGAGAGGAGAACATTGTCATCTATTCAAGTCTATGGGGAGGTCATGCTGATTCAAGCTTGCAACTTCATTGGAAACAAGTGGCCGGACTTGGGGTTCATCACACCTACAGTGCCCTTGTGCCTTAAGCATAATGCAAAGTCAAGAAAGATGTCTTGAGGACATTGAAGAGAAGAATCGATGCCTCCTTTCCAAGGCCCATAGCATTCTTTGAAGGTCAGTCTCTTTTTCCGAAGCTCTGGTGTCACGTGGGCCCACTGGGCACATGGTAATGTGTCCCAAGAGATGTCTTGGAAGCCTTGAAGGAATGGAGCCCTGTCACGCTTGGGGTATGTCTCTTTGTTTGGAAGTGCTCTACAAGGGTGCTGAAAAGCACCCTCTTCCACAGGGCTTCGTTCCTTCGTGAAGGCTGCCCTCCCAGGCTAGTGTGCTCTGTTTGCCTCCATCGAAATTCTCTCCCCCTACCTCTTGCCGTAGAAGGATTATTGATTATGTGTTTTGACACCATATGTAAGGAAGTTGCACGAAAATTAGAACTTTACAGTTGTGTTTCAAGAAAAATAAACAGGCCAGGGTAGAGGATGTAGGGCAAACAAATGGCACACCCTATAAAAATTAAGTAAGCCTGTATCTGGACGGAATCTAGGGGAACGTTCAAGGATCAGGGGTCAAGTTCGAAACTTCCCAAATCCGGAAAAGAGACAGAAAAATATCTTTCCTGGAGAGTGGAATTCATCCGATTTGTCTAAGTTGTCTTGGAAACATTGTGTCCGTGAAGGGGGTTGCCAGGACCACCTCGAATTTGGAGTTTCTGATCTCAGGATGTCAAACCAACCCACATGACCACGTGTTCTCAGTGCTTAGTTTGACCTAGGCTAGGGTAGCCAAGAGTCCTACGAGTGACCGGTGCAAATTCAAGGACAACAACCAAGAGTCACGAAAGCACTCACACCTCACCCTAGAGAACATACAGCGATTAAAGAAATACAAACTAATCCCTCGGAATGAAGGAGAACGGACTGATAAGCATGTCTAAGGGAGATAGCTGAGAAAGACCATGACGAGTATACTATGGAAAAGAAAAAGAGGACCCAGAAAATGGAAGGTGAACAGAAATCACACCTGAATTATCCACAATGAAAGATGATGTCCGTCTTTAGACAGACTCTGCTGGAACGTTTGAAAGTCAGAGAAATTCACAAGCCAAAAAACGGCAGCGAAGGTCAAGCATGGGCTAACTGGGAAGGGTGAGTTATGAGACTGCTCCAAGCAGGCTCTGAAACCTGTATCCAGGAAGCATGCTGGACCTCAGAGACACAATTATGACAAATCCTCTGACATCACAATGGACCCGAAAAACAACCTAGCCTCATCTACACAGTGCTAGAGTTGGGCTCACTAGTATATTTAACTCCCATTGCACTCAAGTGCACGTTGCCACTGAACATGTAAGTGGCCGGCCGGTGGTGCAGTGGTGAGGTCCGCACCTTCTGGGTCTGTGGCCCAGTATGGGCTGGGTGGAATCCTCGGTTTGGGCCTCCTCACCACTGCTTCAGTTGTTCTGGTGCAGGCGTCCGAGGTAGAGTAGAGGCAGATGGGAAGGGACGTTGGACAGGGCCAGACTTCCACAGCAAATACAGGAGCATTGCCAGCAGATGTGAGCACAGCAATGCACTTGTGCCAAAACAAAACCAATTAAAAGTTGCAAAGAACAGAAAAGCTGAAGCTAAGGAAAAAAAAAAACAAAAAAACAGGAGCTTGCCATTACGAAGAATAGGATCTCTGTGAATAACCTTAGCAAAACAGGTGAATTCTATGTTAATTCAAAAACTAGCAAACCTTTGGGGAAAGAAACTCAAGAAGACACAAGAAAAAAAAAAGATATCGAGGGATCTAGGAATGGAAGGATTAACACACTTGAAAGGTTCATACCGCAGTAAGGAATCTCTGGATTCCATGCAATCCCAGTCAAAGTTGCAGCAGTATTTGCCACAGAGAAGAAGAGAGAATCCTAAAGTTTCTAGCCAGCAACGCGAGACCCTGACTAGGCAAAGGAATCCTCAGGAAAACGAACAAAGCAGCACGTGTCACAATTTCTGATTTCAACATAGAGGACGAAGCGCTAGGTACCGAAACGGCACAGTCTGGGCCCCAAAACAGGCATGAAGACCCATGCAAAACAACTGAGAGCCCAGAGCCCAACTCAAACTTACATGGACAGCCCATTTTGGACCAGGGAGCCAAGTGGAGACAGCGGAGAAAGGAGAGTCTCTACAATAAACGGTGCTGGGAAGCCTGCACAGCCACATGGAACACAACGAGAGTACACCATGATGTTACACCTGGCACACACACCACCTGAAGTGGATTAAAGCCTTGAATGGCAGACTTGAAACCGTGAACCTTGTAGGAGAAGACCTAGGCAGAGTGCTCTTTGCCATCTGTCTGAGCCGCCTATTTGGAAGAAGCATGTCTGACTGGGCAAGGGCAACAAAGGAAACAAGAAACAAACGGGACCACATCAAATGCACACACTTCTGCCCACTCAAGGAAACCATCAACTGAATACTAAGACACCACAACAATTGGGAGAGGATGTTTGCAAACCACACATCGGATAAGGGGTGAAAAGCCCAAAGATACAATCAACTCGCACGTCTCCACAAGAAAAAAAACAAGCCAATGAAAACCTGGTCAAAAGATGGAAGCAGAGATTTCTCCGAAGAAGACAGAAAGAGGGCCAGTAGGTGCATGAAAACTTGTTCACCATCATGAAGTCTCAGGAAAATGCAAATCCAAACTGCAAGGCCATGGCAGCTCACTGTGGTCAGCATGGCTAGAAGGAAGCAGACAGGAAATAACAAGTGTCAGAGAGGAGGTGGAGAGAAGGGAAGCCTCCTGCACTGCTGGTGGGAGTGTAACCCGGTGCAGCCACGATGCCAAAGGTGTGGAACTGCCTCAGAAATTTAAGTATCCATGTCCCGTATGACCCAGCTATTAATCTGCCGCTTGCTTATCCAAAAAAGTCAGAAAGACTACCGCATAAAGACATGTGCATGGCTGTGTTCACCACAGTCTTACTCCTGATATCCAAGACTTGGAAAGCACCCTGGTGTCCAGCAAGGGATGATTGGAGAAGGAAGATGGGCTATAGCCACACAATGGTATACCACTCAGCCGGAACAAATGATGCAATCCAGCCATTTGTGACCACCAGAATGGCTGTGAGGGTTTTAGGGGAAGTGTAACAAGCCCCAGGGAGAAATTCAAATACCATAGAATCTCACTTACAAGGCGAAGAAAAAGCAAGCACTAACCAACAGGTGGCACTGAACATTTGTATGCGGGCTCCCAGAGGCAAAGAGGGGCGGTGACGGAGGGTGAAAGAGAAGATTAGGCACAAGTGTGTGGTGAGGGCCTGTGATTAGTCTTACACTGGTGAAGATGATGTAAGCTACACAGAAGTCTAAAGCAATGAGGATGTGAATCTGGAAGTTATAGTACGTTCTAATGCAGGGTCATGGCTATAAATTCACCTCAAATCAAAAATCCAAAACGGGGTCCAGAATGATGTCATAAAGCTTTGGGGGCAGAAAGAGTTTACGGAAGGTGAACTTCCAAGGATGGAAAATCACCTCCAAATGCTTACAGATGCTACAGAAAGGCAGACCATTCCAAATAGGTGAAGAGGAATACTACGAAGAGAACATGATCAGTCCTAAACCCATGAACGAACGGAAAATGTTACCGTCCATGATGTTATTACTAATCACCTTCACGAATAATCCAAACAGGCCCACGTCTTCCCAAGTTCAGGCAAAAGGTTGGTCCAAAAGTACAATTCAGGGCCGGCCCTGAGGTGGAGCAGGTAAGTGCCCACATTCCGCTTGGGCGGCCCGGGCCTCACTGTTTCACATTACGAGTGCGTATCACATTAGTAGTGTTAGGAAATATAGATTTCATGGTATGGTGCGGGCAGAGATCATAAATAAGCAGCAATTGTGAGGATACGTTATCAATACGCACAAGAAAAGGAACCATAAGAATATTACAATCTATGGAAGTATCTGGTATACTTCCCAAAGGCAGAAGGAAGGAAAACTTGTGACCTGCCAAGGTGGAATTGGCAGAGTGCCACGAGATGACACCATCATTGTGCATCAGAACATTCCCTGGGCAACTTCAACTTGTGAGGGAGTCCAGGACTTTTTCTGGGTAAGGTCCACCCATTTTGCCATCTACCCAAGATATAAGAGATAAAACCCAGGATAATCTTACAGGAGTGAAACCAGTGTCTAGAGAGAATGTAGGAGCCCTTTCGAAGTTCAAGGAGAAAGATAGAAACTGACAACAATTGCAGAAAAAGGAAAACTATCCTACCTAGACAGGGTGAGGAGTCAGACTGGTCTGAGATGGCTGTGAAACTCTGTGTGCACGGAGGTTGTCAGGACAACTTCGAATTTTGAGGTCGCTTATGACATCACGGTGAACATGTCCCCCAGGGTGGCCGCATGGTTACAGTCTGAGGATTGGCCTAGGCTAGGCTATTAAAGGGACAGATACCCAGAAACAGGTTTGGCAAACAGAAAGCAGGCACAGAAACTAGAAGAGATAAAACAGAGTCTGATGCAAGGGATAAGAAAGGAACCCTAGGCCACAAGTGAGAATAGAGGGACAGGCACGGAGAGGAGAACATTGTCATCTATTCAAGTCTATGGGGAGGTCATGCTGATTCAAGCTTGCAACTTCATTGGAAACAAGTGGCCGGACTTGGGGTTCATCACACCTACAGTGCCCTTGTGCCTTAAGCATAATGCAAAGTCAAGAAAGATGTCTTGAGGACATTGAAGAGAAGAATCGATGCCTCCTTTCCAAGGCCCATAGCATTCTTTGAAGGTCAGTCTCTTTTTCCGAAGCTCTGGTGTCACGTGGGCCCACTGGGCACATGGTAATGTGTCCCAAGAGATGTCTTGGAAGCCTTGAAGGAATGGAGCCCTGTCACGCTTGGGGTATGTCTCTTTGTTTGGAAGTGCTCTACAAGGGTGCTGAAAAGCACCCTCTTCCACAGGGCTTCGTTCCTTCGTGAAGGCTGCCCTCCCAGGCTAGTGTGCTCTGTTTGCCTCCATCGAAATTCTCTCCCCCTACCTCTTGCCGTAGAAGGATTATTGATTATGTGTTTTGACACCATATGTAAGGAAGTTGCACGAAAATTAGAACTTTACAGTTGTGTTTCAAGAAAAATAAACAGGCCAGGGTAGAGGATGTAGGGCAAACAAATGGCACACCCTATAAAAATTAAGTAAGCCCGTATCTGGACGGAATCTAGGGGAACGTTCAAGGATCAGGGGTCAAGTTCGAAACTTCCCAAATCCGGAAAAGAGACAGAAAAATATCTTTCCTGGAGAGTGGAATTCATCCGATTTGTCTAAGTTGTCTTGGAAACATTGTGTCCGTGAAGGGGGTTGCCAGGACCACCTCGAATTTGGAGTTTCTGATCTCAGGATGTCAAACCAACCCACATGACCACGTGTTCTCAGTGCTTAGTTTGACCTAGGCTAGGGTAGCCAAGAGTCCTACGAGTGACCGGTGCAAATTCAAGGACAACAACCAAGAGTCACGAAAGCACTCACACCTCACCCTAGAGAACATACAGCGATTAAAGAAATACAAACTAATCCCTCGGAATGAAGGAGAACGGACTGATAAGCATGTCTAAGGGAGATAGCTGAGAAAGACCATGACGAGTATACTATGGAAAAGAAAAAGAGGACCCAGAAAATGGAAGGTGAACAGAAATCACACCTGAATTATCCACAATGAAAGATGATGTCCGTCTTTAGACAGACTCTGCTGGAACGTTTGAAAGTCAGAGAAATTCACAAGCCAAAAAACGGCAGCGAAGGTCAAGCATGGGCTAACTGGGAAGGGTGAGTTATGAGACTGCTCCAAGCAGGCTCTGAAACCTGTATCCAGGAAGCATGCTGGACCTCAGAGACACAATTATGACAAATCCTCTGACATCACAATGGACCCGAAAAACAACCTAGCCTCATCTACACAGTGCTAGAGTTGGGCTCACTAGTATATTTAACTCCCATTGCACTCAACTGCACGTTGCCACTGAACATGTAAGTGGCCGGCCGGTGGTGCAGTGGTGAGGTCCGCACCTTCTGGGTCTTTGGCCCAGTATGGGCTGGGTGGAATCCTCGGTTTGGGCCTCCTCACCACTGCTTCAGTTGTTCTGGTGCAGGCGTCCGAGGTAGAGTAGAGGCAGATGGGAAGGGACGTTGGACAGGGCCAGACTTCCACAGCAAATACAGGAGCATTGCCAGCAGATGTGAGCACAGCAATGCACTTGTGCCAAAACAAAACCAATTAAAAGTTGCAAAGAACAGAAAAACTGAAGCTAAGGAAAAAAAAAACAAAAAAACAGGAGCTTGCCATTACGAAGAATAGGATCTCTGTGAATAACCTTAGCAAAACAGGTGAATTCTATGTTAATTCAAAAACTAGCAAACCTTTGGGGAAAGAAACTCAAGAAGACACAAGAAAAAAAAAGATATCGAGGGATCTAGGAATGGAAGGATTAACACACTTGAAAGGTTCATACCGCAGTAAGGAATCTCTGGATTCCATGCAATCCCAGTCAAAGTTGCAGCAGTATTTGCCACAGAGAAGAAGAGAGAATCCTAAAGTTTCTAGCCAGCAACACGAGACCCTGACTAGGCAAAGGAATCCTCAGGAAAACGAACAAAGCGGCACGTGTCACAATTTCTGATTTCAACATAGAGGACGAAGCGCTAGGTACCGAAACGGCACAGTCTGGGCCCCAAAACAGGCATGAAGACCCATGCAAAACAATTGAGAGCCCAGAGCCCAACTCACACTTACATGGACAGCCCATTTTGGACCAGGGAGCCAAGTGGAGACAGCGGAGAAAGGAGAGTCTCTACAATAAACGGTGCTGGGAAGCCTGCACAGCCACATGGAACACAACGAGCGTACACCATGATGTTACACCTGGCACACACACCACCTGAAATGGATTAAAGCCTTGAATGGCAGACTTGAAACCGTGAACCTTGTAGGAGAAGACCTAGGCAGAGTGCTCTTTGCCATCTGTCTGAGCCGCCTATTTGGAAGAAGCATGTCTGACTGGGCAAGGGCAACAAAGGAAACAAGAAACAAAAGGGACCACATCAAATGCACACACTTCTGCCCACTCAAGGAAACCATCAACTGAATACTAAGACACCACAACAATTGGGAGAGGATGTTTGCAAACCACACATCGGACAAGGGGTGAAAAGCCCAAAGATACAATCAACTCGCACGTCTCCACAAGAAAAAAAACAAGCCAATGAAAACCTGGTCAAAAGATGGAAGCAGAGATTTCTCCGAAGAAGACAGAAAGAGGGCCAGTAGGTGCATGAAAACTTGTTCACCATCATGAAGTCTCAGGAAAATGCAAGTCCAAACTGCAAGGCCATGGCAGCTCACTGTGGTCAGCATGGCTAGAAGGAAGCAGACAGGAAATAACAAGTGTCAGAGAGGAGGTGGAGAGAAGGGAAGCCTCCTGCACTGCTGGTGGGAGTGTAACCCGGTGCAGCCACGATGCCAAAGGTGTGGAACTGCCTCAGAAATTTAAGTATCCATGTCCCGTATGACCCAGCTATTAATCTGCCGCTTGCTTATCCAAAAAAGTCAGAAAGACTACCGCATAAAGACATGTGCATGGCTGTGTTCACCACAGTCTTACTCCTGATATCCAAGACTTGGAAAGCACCCTGGTGTCCAGCAAGGGATGATTGGAGAAGGAAGATGGGCTATAGCCACACAATGGTATACCACTCAGCCGGAACAAATGATGCAATCCAGCCATTTGTGACCACCAGAATGGCTGTGAGGGTTTTAGGGGAAGTGTAACAAGCCCCAGGGAGAAATTCAAATACCATAGAATCTCACTTACAAGGCGAAGAAAAAGCAAGCACTAACCAACAGGTGGCACTGAACATTTGTATGCGGGCTCCCAGAGGCAAAGAGGGGCGGTGACGGAGGGTGAAAGAGAAGATTAGGCACAAGTGTGTGGTGAGGGCCTGTGATTAGTCTTACACTGGTGAAGATGATGTAAGCTACACAGAAGTCTAAAGCAATGAGGATGTGAATCTGGAAGTTATAGTACGTTCTAATGCAGGGTCATGGCTATAAATTCACCTCAAATCAAAAATCCAAAAAGGGGTCCAGAATGATGTCATAAAGCTTTGGGGGCGGAAAGAGTTTACGGAAGGTGAACTTCCAAGGATGGAAAATCACCTCCAAATGCTTACAGATGCTACAGAAAGGCAGACCATTCCAAATAGGTGAAGAGGAATACTACGAAGAGAACATGATCAGTCCTAAACCCATGAACGAACGGAAAATGTTACCGTCCATGATGTTATTACTAATCACCTTCACGAATAATCCAAACAGGCCCACGTCTTCCCAAGTTCAGGCAAAAGGTTGGTCCAAAAGTACAATTCAGGGCCGGCCCTGTGGTGGAGCAGGTAAGTGCCCACATTCCGCTTGGGCGGCCCGGGCCTCACTGTTTCACATTACGAGTGCATATCACATTAGTAGTGTTAGGAAATATAGATTTCATGGTATGGTGCGGGCAGAGATCATAAATAAGCAGCAATTGTGAGGATACGCTATCAATACGCACAAGAAAAGGAACCATAAGAATATTACAATCTATGGAAGTATCTGGTACACTTCCCAAAGGCAGAAGGAAGGAAATCTTGTGACCTGCCAAGGTGGAATTGGCAGAGTGCCACGAGATGACACCATCATTGTGCATCAGAACATTCCCTGGGCAACTTCAACTTGTGAGGGAGTCCAGGACTTTTTCTGGGTAAGGTCCACCCATTTTGCCATCTACCCAAGACATAAGAGATAAAACCCAGGATAATCTTACAGGAGTGAAACCAGTGTCTAGAGAGAATGTAGGAGCCCTTTCGAAGTTCAAGGAGAAAGATAGAAACTGACAACAATTGCAGAAAAAGGAAAACTATCCTACCTAGACAGGGTGAGGAGTCAGACTGGTCTGAGATGGCTGTGAAACTCTGTGTGCACGGAGGTTGTCAGGACAACTTCGAATTTTGAGGTCGCTTATGACATCACGGTGAACATGTCCCCCAGGGTGGCCGCATGGTTACAGTCTGAGGATTGGCCTAGGCTAGGCTATTAAAGGGACAGATACCCAGAAACAGGTTTGGCAAACAGAAAGCAGGCACAGAAACTAGAAGAGATAAAACAGAGTCTGATGCAAGGGATAAGAAAGGAACCCTAGGCCACAAGTGAGAATAGAGGGACAGGCACGGAGAGGAGAACATTGTCATCTATTCAAGTCTATGGGGAGGTCATGCTGATTCAAGCTTGCAACTTCATTGGAAACAAGTGGCCGGACTTGGCGTTCATCACACCTACAGTGCCCTTGTGCCTTAAGCATAATGCAAAGTCAAGAAAGATGTCTTGAGGACATTGAAGAGAAGAATCGATGCCTCCTTTCCAAGGCCCATAGCATTCTTTGAAGGTCAGTCTCTTTTTCCGAAGCTCTGGTGTCACGTGGGCCCACTGGGCACATGGTAATGTGTCCCAAGAGATGTCTTGGAAGCCTTGAAGGAATGGAGCCCTGTCACGCTTGGGGTATGTCTCTTTGTTTGGAAGTGCTCTACAAGGGTGCTGAAAAGCACCCTCTTCCACAGGGCTTCGTTCCTTCGTGAAGGCTGCCCTCCCAGGCTAGTGTGCTCTGTTTGCCTCCATCGAAATTCTCTCCCCCTACCTCTTGCCGTAGAAGGATTATTGATTATGTGTTTTGACACCATATGTAAGGAAGTTGCACGAAAATTAGAACTTTACAGTTGTGTTTCAAGAAAAATAAACAGGCCAGGGTAGAGGATGTAGGGCAAACAAATGGCACACCCTATAAAAAGTAAGTAAGCCCGTATCTGGACGGAATCTAGGGGAACGTTCAAGGATCAGGGGTCAAGTTCGAAACTTCCCAAATCCGGAAAAGAGACAGAAAAATATCTTTCCTGGAGAGTGGAATTCATCCGATTTGTCTAAGTTGTCTTGGAAACATTGTGTCCGTGAAGGGGGTTGCCAGGACCACCTCGAATTTGGAGTTTCTGATCTCAGGATGTCAAACCAACCCACATGACCACGTGTTCTCAGTGCTTAGTTTGACCTAGGCTAGGGTAGCCAAGAGTCCTACGAGTGACCGGTGCAAATTCAAGGACAACAACCAAGAGTCACGAAAGCACTCACACCTCACCCTAGAGAACATACAGCGATTAAAGAAATACAAACTAATCCCTCGGAAAGAAGGAGAACGGACTGATAAGCATGTCTAAGGGAGATAGCTGAGAAAGACCATGACGAGTATACTATGGAAAAGAAAAAGAGGACCCAGAAAATGGAAGGTGAACAGAAATCACACCTGAATTATCCACAATGAAAGATGATGTCCGTCTTTAGACAGACTCTGCTGGAACGTTTGAAAGTCAGAGAAATTCACAAGCCAAAAAACGGCAGCGAAGGTCAAGCATGGGCTAACTGGGAAGGGTGAGTTATGAGACTGCTCCAAGCAGGCTCTGAAACCTGTATCCAGGAAGCATGCTGGACCTCAGAGACACAATTATGACAAATCCTCTGACATCACAATGGACCCGAAAAACAACCTAGCCTCATCTACACAGTGAAGAGTTGGGCTCACTAGTATATTTAACTCCCATTGCACTCAACTGCACGTTGCCACTGAACATGTAAGTGGCCGGCCGGTGGTGCAGTGGTGAGGTCCGCACCTTCTGGGTCTGTGGCCCAGTATGGGCTGGGTGGAATCCTCGGTTTGGGCCTCCTCACCACTGCTGCAGTTGTTCTGGTGCAGGCGTCCGAGGTAGAGTAGAGGCAGATGGGAAGGGACGTTGGACAGGGCCAGACTTCCACAGCAAATACAGGAGCATTGCCAGCAGATGTGAGCACAGCAATGCACTTGTGCCAAAACAAAACCAATTAAAAGTTGCAAAGAACAGAAAAACTGAAGCTAAGGAAAAAAAAAACAAAAAAACAGGAGCTTGCCATTACGAAGAATAGGATCTCTGTGAATAACCTTAGCAAAACAGGTGAATTCTATGTTAATTCAAAAACTAGCAAACCTTTGGGGAAAGAAACTCAAGAAGACACAAGAAAAAAAAAGATATCGAGGGATCTAGGAATGGAAGGATTAACACACTTGAAAGGTTCATACCGCAGTAAGGAATCTCTGGATTCCATGCAATCCCAGTCAAAGTTGCAGCAGTATTTGCCACAGAGAAGAAGAGAGAATCCTAAAGTTTCTAGCCAGCAACACGAGACCCTGACTAGGCAAAGGAATCCTCAGGAAAACGAACAAAGCAGCACGTGTCACAATTTCTGATTTCAACATAGAGGACGAAGCGCTAGGTACCGAAACGGCACAGTCTGGGCCCCAAAACAGGCATGAAGACCCATGCAAAACAATTGAGTGCCCAGAGCCCAACTCACACTTACATGGACAGCCCATTTTGGACCAGGGAGCCAAGTGGAGACAGCGGAGAAAGGAGAGTCTCTACAATAAACGGTGCTGGGAAGCCTGCACAGCCACGTGGAACACAACGAGAGTACACCATGATGTTACACCTGGCACACACACCACCTGAAGTGGATTAAAGCCTTGAATGGCAGACTTGAAACCGTGAACCTTGTAGGAGAAGACCTAGGCAGAGTGCTCTTTGCCATCTGTCTGAGCCGCCTATTTGGAAGAAGCATGTCTGACTGGGCAAGGGCAACAAAGGAAACAAGAAACAAACGGGACCACATCAAATGCACACACTTCTGCCCACTCAAGGAAACCATCAACTGAATACTAAGACACCACAACAATTGGGAGAGGATGTTTGCAAACCACACATCGGACAAGGGGTGAAAAGCCCAAAGATACAATCAACTCGCACGTCTCCACAAGAAAAAAAACAAGCCAATGAAAACCTGGTCAAAAGATGGAAGCAGAGATTTCTCCGAAGAAGACAGAAAGAGGGCCAGTAGGTGCATGAAAACTTGTTCACCATCATGAAGTCTCAGGAAAATGCAAGTCCAAACTGCAAGGCCATGGCAGCTCACTGTGGTCAGCATGGCTAGAAGGAAGCAGACAGGAAATAACAAGTGTCAGAGAGGAGGTGGAGAGAAGGGAAGCCTCCTGCACTGCTGGTGGGAGTGTAACCCGGTGCAGCCACGATGCCAAAGGTGTGGAACTGCCTCAGAAATTTAAGTATCCATGTCCCGTATGACCCAGCTATTAATCTGCCGCTTGCTTATCCAAAAAAGTCAGAAAGACTACCGCATAAAGACATGTGCATGGCTGTGTTCACCACAGTCTTACTCCTGATATCCAAGACTTGGAAAGCACCCTGGTGTCCAGCAAGGGATGATTGGAGAAGGAAGATGGGCTATAGCCACACAATGGTATACCACTCAGCCGGAACAAATGATGCAATCCAGCCATTTGTGACCACCAGAATGGCTGTGAGGGTTTTAGGGGAAGTGTAACAAGCCCCAGGGAGAAATTCAAATACCATAGAATCTCACTTACAAGGCGAAGAAAAAGCAAGCACTAACCAACAGGTGGCACTGAACATTTGTATGCGGGCTCCCAGAGGCAAAGAGGGGCGGTGACGGAGGGTGAAAGAGAAGATTAGGCACAAGTGTGTGGTGAGGGCCTGTGATTAGTCTTACACTGGTGAAGATGATGTAAGCTACACAGAAGTCTAAAGCAATGAGGATGTGAATCTGGAAGTTATAGTACGTTCTAATGCAGGGTCATGGCTATAAATTCACCTCAAATCAAAAATCCAAAAAGGGGTCCAGAATGATGTCATAAAGCTTTGGGGGCGGAAAGAGTTTACGGAAGGTGAACTTCCAAGGATGGAAAATCACCTCCAAATGCTTACAGATGCTACAGAAAGGCAGACCATTCCAAATAGGTGAAGAGGAATACTATGAAGAGAACATGATCAGTCCTAAACCCATGAACGAACGGAAAATGTTACCGTCCATGATGTTATTACTAATCACCTTCACGAATAATCCAAACAGGCCCACGTCTTCCCAAGTTCAGGCAAAAGGTTGGTCCAAAAGTACAATTCAGGGCCGGCCCTGTGGTGGAGCAGGTAAGTGCCCACATTCCGCTTGGGCGGCCCGGGCCTCACTGTTTCACATTACGAGTGCATATCACATTAGTAGTGTTAGGAAATATAGATTTCATGGTATGGTGCGGGCAGAGATCATAAATAAGCAGCAATTGTGAGGATACGCTATCAATACGCACAAGAAAAGGAACCATAAGAATATTACAATCTATGGAAGTATCTGGTACACTTCCCAAAGGCAGAAGGAAGGAAATCTTGTGACCTGCCAAGGTGGAATTGGCAGAGTGCCACGAGATGACACCATCATCGTGCATCAGAACATTCCCTGGGCAACTTCAACTTGTGAGGGAGTCCAGGACTTTTTCTGGGTAAGGTCCACCCATTTTGCCATCTACCCAAGATATAAGAGATAAAACCCAGGATAATCTTACAGGAGTGAAACCAGTGTCTAGAGAGAATGTAGGAGCCCTTTCGAAGTTCAAGGAGAAAGATAGAAACTGACAACAATTGCAGAAAAAGGAAAACTATCCTACCTAGACAGGGTGAGGAGTCAGACTGGTCTGAGATGGCTGTGAAACTCTGTGTGCACGGAGGTTGTCAGGACAACTTCGAATTTTGAGGTCGCTTATGACATCACGGTGAACATGTCCCCCAGGGTGGCCGCATGGTTACAGTCTGAGGATTGGCCTAGGCTAGGCTATTAAAGGGACAGATACCCAGAAACAGGTTTGGCAAACAGAAAGCAGGCACAGAAACTAGAAGAGATAAAACAGAGTCTGATGCAAGGGATAAGAAAGGAACCCTAGGCCACAAGTGAGAATAGAGGGACAGGCACGGAGAGGAGAACATTGTCATCTATTCAAGTCTATGGGGAGGTCATGCTGATTCAAGCTTGCAACTTCATTGGAAACAAGTGGCCGGACTTGGGGTTCATCACACCTACAGTGCCCTTGTGCCTTAAGCATAATGCAAAGTCAAGAAAGATGTCTTGAGGACATTGAAGAGAAGAATCGATGCCTCCTTTCCAAGGCCCATAGCATTCTTTGCAGGTCAGTCTCTTTTTCCGAAGCTCTGGTGTCACGTGGGCCCACTGGGCACATGGTAATGTGTCCCAAGAGATGTCTTGGAAGCCTTGAAGGAATGGAGCCCTGTCACGCTTGGGGTATGTCTCTTTGTTTGGAAGTGCTCTACAAGGGTGCTGAAAAGCACCCTCTTCCACAGGGCTTCGTTCCTTCGTGAAGGCTGCCCTCCCAGGCTAGTGTGCTCTGTTTGCCTCCATCGAAATTCTCTCCCCCTACCTCTTGCCGTAGAAGGATTATTGATTATGTGTTTTGACACCATATGTAAGGAAGTTGCACGAAAATTAGAACTTTACAGTTGTGTTTCAAGAAAAATAAACAGGCCAGGGTAGAGGATGTAGGGCAAACAAATGGCACACCCTATAAAAAGTAAGTAAGCCCGTATCTGGACGGAATCTAGGGGAACGTTCAAGGATCAGGGGTCAAGTTCGAAACTTCCCAAATCCGGAAAAGAGACAGAAAAATATCTTTCCTGGAGAGTGGAATTCATCCGATTTGTCTAAGTTGTCTTGGAAACATTGTGTCCGTGAAGGGGGTTGCCAGGACCACCTCGAATTTGGAGTTTCTGATCTCAGGATGTCAAACCAACCCACATGACCACGTGTTCTCAGTGCTTAGTTTGACCTAGGCTAGGGTAGCCAAGAGTCCTACGAGTGACCGGTGCAAATTCAAGGACAACAACCAAGAGTCACGAAAGCACTCACACCTCACCCTAGAGAACATACAGCGATTAAAGAAATACAAACTAATCACTTGGAATGAAGGAGAACGGAATGATAAGCATGTCTAAGGGAGATAGCTGAGAAAGACCATGACGAGTATACTATGGAAAAGAAAAAGAGGACCCAGAAAATGGAAGGTGAACAGAAATCACACCTGAATTATCCACAATGAAAGATGATGTCTGTCTTTAGACAGACTCTGCTGGAACGTTTGAAAGTCAGAGAAATTCACAAGCCAAAAAACGGCAGCGAAGGTCAAGCATGGGCTAACTGGGAAGGGTGAGTTATGAGACTGCTCCAAGCAGGCTCTGAAACCTGGATCCAGGAAGCATGCTGGACCTCAGAGACACAATTATGACAAATCCTCTGACATCACAATGGACCCGAAAAACAACCTAGCCTCATCTACACAGTGCTAGAGTTGGGCTCACTAGTATATTTAACTCCCATTGCACTCAACTGCACGTTGCCACTGAACATGTAAGTGGCCGGCCGGTGGTGCAGTGGTGAGGTCCGCACCTTCTGGGTCTGTGGCCCAGTATGGGCTGGGTGGAATCCTCGGTTTGGGCCTCCTCACCACTGCTTCAGTTGTTCTGGTGCAGGCGTCCGAGGTAGAGTAGAGGCAGATGGGAAGGGACGTTGGACAGGGCCAGACTTCCACAGCAAATACAGGAGCATTGCCAGCAGATGTGAGCACAGCAATGCACTTGTGCCAAAACAAAACCAATTAAAAGTTGCAAAGAACAGAAAAACTGAAGCTAAGGAAAAAAAAAACAAAAAAACAGGAGCTTGCCATTACGAAGAATAGGATCTCTGTGAATAACCTTAGCAAAACAGGTGAATTCTATGTTAATTCAAAAACTAGCAAACCTTTGGGGAAAGAAACTCAAGAAGACACAAGAAAAAAAAAGATATCGAGGGATCTAGGAATGGAAGGATTAACACACTTGAAAGGTTCATACCGCAGTAAGGAATCTCTGGATTCCATGCAATCCCAGTCAAAGTTGCAGCAGTATTTGCCACAGAGAAGAAGAGAGAATCCTAAAGTTTCTAGCCAGCAACACGAGACCCTGACTAGGCAAAGGAATCCTCAGGAAAACGAACAAAGCGGCACGTGTCACAATTTCTGATTTCAACATAGAGGACGAAGCGCTAGGTACCGAAACGGCACAGTCTGGGCCCCAAAACAGGCATGAAGACCCATGCAAAACAATTGAGAGCCCAGAGCCCAACTCACACTTACATGGACAGCCCATTTTGGACCAGGGAGCCAAGTGGAGACAGCGGAGAAAGGAGAGTCTCTACAATAAACGGTGCTGGGAAGCCTGCACAGCCACATGGAACACAACGAGAGTACACCATGATGTTACACCTGGCACACACACCACCTGAAATGGATTAAAGCCTTGAATGGCAGACTTGAAACCGTGAACCTTGTAGGAGAAGACCTAGGCAGAGTGCTCTTTGCCATCTGTCTGAGCCGCCTATTTGGAAGAAGCATGTCTGACTGGGCAAGGGCAACAAAGGAAACAAGAAACAAAAGGGACCACATCAAATGCACACACTTCTGCCCACTCAAGGAAACCATCAACTGAATACTAAGACACCACAACAATTGGGAGAGGATGTTTGCAAACCACACATCGGACAAGGGGTGAAAAGCCCAAAGATACAATCAACTCGCACGTCTCCACAAGAAAAAAAACAAGCCAATGAAAACCTGGTCAAAAGATGGAAGCAGAGATTTCTCCGAAGAAGACAGAAAGAGGGCCAGTAGGTGCATGAAAACTTGTTCACCATCATGAAGTCTCAGGAAAATGCAAGTCCAAACTGCAAGGCCATGGCAGCTCACTGTGGTCAGCATGGCTAGAAGGAAGCAGACAGGAAATAACAAGTGTCAGAGAGGAGGTGGAGAGAAGGGAAGCCTCCTGCACTGCTGGTGGGAGTGTAACCCGGTGCAGCCACGATGCCAAAGGTGTGGAACTGCCTCAGAAATTTAAGTATCCATGTCCCGTATGACCCAGCTATTAATCTGCCGCTTGCTTATCCAAAAAAGTCAGAAAGACTACCGCATAAAGACATGTGCATGGCTGTGTTCACCACAGTCTTACTCCTGATATCCAAGACTTGGAAAGCACCCTGGTGTCCAGCAAGGGATGATTGGAGAAGGAAGATGGGCTATAGCCACACAATGGTATACCACTCAGCCGGAACAAATGATGCAATCCAGCCATTTGTGACCACCAGAATGGCTGTGAGGGTTTTAGGGGAAGTGTAACAAGCCCCAGTGAGAAATTCAAATACCATAGAATCTCACTTACAAGGCGAAGAAAAAGCAAGCACTAACCAACAGGTGGCACTGAACATTTCTATGCGGGCTCCCAGAGGCAAAGAGGGGCGGTGACGGAGGGTGAAAGAGAAGATTAGGCACAAGTGTGTGGTGAGGGCCTGTGATTAGTCTTACACTGGTGAAGATGATGTAAGCTACACAGAAGTCTAAAGCAATGAGGATGTGAATCTGGAAGTTATAGTACGTTCTAATGCAGGGTCATGGCTATAAATTCACCTCAAATCAAAAATCCAAAAAGGGGTCCAGAATGATGTCATAAAGCTTTGGGGGCGGAAAGAGTTTACGGAAGGTGAACTTCCAAGGATGGAAAATCACCTCCAAATGCTTACAGATGCTACAGAAAGGCAGACCATTCCAAATAGGTGAAGAGGAATACTACGAAGAGAACATGATCAGTCCTAAACCCATGAACGAACGGAAAATGTTACCGTCCATGATGTTATTACTAATCACCTTCACGAATAATCCAAACAGGCCCACGTCTTCCCAAGTTCAGGCAAAAGGTTGGTCCAAAAGTACAATTCAGGGCCGGCCCTGTGGTGGAGCAGGTAAGTGCCCACATTCCGCTTGGGCGGCCCGGGCCTCACTGTTTCACATTACGAGTGCATATCACATTAGTAGTGTTAGGAAATATAGATTTCATGGTATGGTGCGGGCAGAGATCATAAATAAGCAGCAATTGTGAGGATACGCTATCAATACGCACAAGAAAAGGAACCATAAGAATATTACAATCTATGGAAGTATCTGGTACACTTCCCAAAGGCAGAAGGAAGGAAATCTTGTGACCTACCAAGGTGGAATTGGCAGAGTGCCACGAGATGACACCATCATCGTGCATCAGAACATTCCCTGGGCAACTTCAACTTGTGAGGGAGTCCAGGACTTTTTCTGGGTAAGGTCCACCCATTTTGCCATCTACCCAAGATATAAGAGATAAAACCCAGGATAATCTTACAGGAGTGAAACCAGTGTCTAGAGAGAATGTAGGAGCCCTTTCGAAGTTCAAGGAGAAAGATAGAAACTGACAACAATTGCAGAAAAAGGAAAACTATCCTACCTAGACAGGGTGAGGAGTCAGACTGGTCTGAGATGGCTGTGAAACTCTGTGTGCACGGAGGTTGTCAGGACAACTTCGAATTTTGAGGTCGCTTATGACATCACGGTGAACATGTCCCCCAGGGTGGCCGCATGGTTACAGTCTGAGGATTGGCCTAGGCTAGGCTATTAAAGGGACAGATACCCAGAAACAGGTTTGGCAAACAGAAAGCAGGCACAGAAACTAGAAGAGATAAAACAGAGTCTGATGCAAGGGATAAGAAAGGAACCCTAGGCCACAAGTGAGAATAGAGGGACAGGCACGGAGAGGAGAACATTGTCATCTATTCAAGTCTATGGGGAGGTCATGCTGATTCAAGCTTGCAACTTCATTGGAAACAAGTGGCCGGACTTGGCGTTCATCACACCTACAGTGCCCTTGTGCCTTAAGCATAATGCAAAGTCAAGAAAGATGTCTTGAGGACATTGAAGAGAAGAATCGATGCCTCCTTTCCAAGGCCCATAGCATTCTTTGCAGGTCAGTCTCTTTTTCCGAAGCTCTGGTGTCACGTGGGCCCACTGGGCACATGGTAATGTGTCCCAAGAGATGTCTTGGAAGCCTTGAAGGAATGGAGCCCTGTCACGCTTGGGGTATGTCTCTTTGTTTGGAAGTGCTCTACAAGGGTGCTGAAAAGCACCCTCTTCCACAGGGCTTCGTTCCTTCGTGAAGGCTGCCCTCCCAGGCTAGTGTGCTCTGTTTGCCTCCATCGAAATTCTCTCCCCCTACCTCTTGCCGTAGAAGGATTATTGATTATGTGTTTTGACACCATATGTAAGGAAGTTGCACGAAAATTAGAACTTTACAGTTGTGTTTCAAGAAAAATAAACAGGCCAGGGTAGAGGATGTAGGGCAAACAAATGGCACACCCTATAAAAAGTAAGTAAGCCCGTATCTGGACGGAATCTAGGGGAACGTTCAAGGATCAGGGGTCAAGTTCGAAACTTCCCAAATCCGGAAAAGAGACAGAAAAATATCTTTCCTGGAGAGTGGAATTCATCCGATTTGTCTAAGTTGTCTTGGAAACATTGTGTCCGTGAAGGGGGTTGCCAGGACCACCTCGAATTTGGAGTTTCTGATCTCAGGATGTCAAACCAACCCACATGACCACGTGTTCTCAGTGCTTAGTTTGACCTAGGCTAGGGTAGCCAAGAGTCCTACGAGTGACCGGTGCAAATTCAAGGACAACAACCAAGAGTCACGAAAGCACTCACACCTCACCCTAGAGAACATACAGCGATTAAAGAAATACAAACTAATCACTTGGAATGAAGGAGAACGGAATGATAAGCATGTCTAAGGGAGATAGCTGAGAAAGACCATGACGAGTATACTATGGAAAAGAAAAAGAGGACCCAGAAAATGGAAGGTGAACAGAAATCACACCTGAATTATCCACAATGAAAGATGATGTCTGTCTTTAGACAGACTCTGCTGGAACGTTTGAAAGTCAGAGAAATTCACAAGCCAAAAAACGGCAGCGAAAGTCAAGCATGGGCTAACTGGGAAGGGTGAGTTATGAGACTGCTCCAAGCAGGCTCTGAAACCTGTATCCAGGAAGCATGCTGGACCTCAGAGACACAATTATGACAAATCCTCTGACATCACAATGGACCCGAAAAACAACCTAGCCTCATCTACACAGTGCTAGAGTTGGGCTCACTAGTATATTTAACTCCCATTGCACTCAACTGCACGTTGCCACTGAACATGTAAGTGGCCGGCCGGTGGTGCAGTGGTGAGGTCCGCACCTTCTGGGTCTTTGGCCCAGTATGGGCTGGGTGGAATCCTCGGTTTGGGCCTCCTCACCACTGCTTCAGTTGTTCTGGTGCAGGCGTCCGAGGTAGAGTAGAGGCAGATGGGAAGGGACGTTGGACAGGGCCAGACTTCCACAGCAAATACAGGAGCATTGCCAGCAGATGTGAGCACAGCAATGCACTTGTGCCAAAACAAAACCAATTAAAAGTTGCAAAGAACAGAAAAACTGAAGCTAAGGAAAAAAAAAACAAAAAAACAGGAGCTTGCCATTACGAAGAATAGGATCTCTGTGAATAACCTTAGCAAAACAGGTGAATTCTATGTTAATTCAAAAACTAGCAAACCTTTGGGGAAAGAAACTCAAGAAGACACAAGAAAAAAAAAGATATCGAGGGATCTAGGAATGGAAGGATTAACACACTTGAAAGGTTCATACCGCAGTAAGGAATCTCTGGATTCCATGCAATCCCAGTCAAAGTTGCAGCAGTATTTGCCACAGAGAAGAAGAGAGAATCCTAAAGTTTCTAGCCAGCAACACGAGACCCTGACTAGGCAAAGGAATCCTCAGGAAAACGAACAAAGCGGCACGTGTCACAATTTCTGATTTCAACATAGAGGACGAAGCGCTAGGTACCGAAACGGCACAGTCTGGGCCCCAAAACAGGCATGAAGACCCATGCAAAACAATTGAGAGCCCAGAGCCCAACTCACACTTACATGGACAGCCCATTTTGGACCAGGGAGCCAAGTGGAGACAGCGGAGAAAGGAGAGTCTCTACAATAAACGGTGCTGGGAAGCCTGCACAGCCACATGGAACACAACGAGAGTACACCATGATGTTACACCTGGCACACACACCACCTGAAATGGATTAAAGCCTTGAATGGCAGACTTGAAACCGTGAACCTTGTAGGAGAAGACCTAGGCAGAGTGCTCTTTGCCATCTGTCTGAGCCGCCTATTTGGAAGAAGCATGTCTGACTGGGCAAGGGCAACAAAGGAAACAAGAAACAAAAGGGACCACATCAAATGCACACACTTCTGCCCACTCAAGGAAACCATCAACTGAATACTAAGACACCACAACAATTGGGAGAGGATGTTTGCAAACCACACATCGGACAAGGGGTGAAAAGCCCAAAGATACAATCAACTCGCACGTCTCCACAAGAAAAAAAACAAGCCAATGAAAACCTGGTCAAAAGATGGAAGCAGAGATTTCTCCGAAGAAGACAGAAAGAGGGCCAGTAGGTGCATGAAAACTTGTTCACCATCATGAAGTCTCAGGAAAATGCAAGTCCAAACTGCAAGGCCATGGCAGCTCACTGTGGTCAGCATGGCTAGAAGGAAGCAGACAGGAAATAACAAGTGTCAGAGAGGAGGTGGAGAGAAGGGAAGCCTCCTGCACTGCTGGTGGGAGTGTAACCCGGTGCAGCCACGATGCCAAAGGTGTGGAACTGCCTCAGAAATTTAAGTATCCATGTCCCGTATGACCCAGCTATTAATCTGCCGCTTGCTTATCCAAAAAAGTCAGAAAGACTACCGCATAAAGACATGTGCATGGCTGTGTTCACCACAGTCTTACTCCTGATATCCAAGACTTGGAAAGCACCCTGGTGTCCAGCAAGGGATGATTGGAGAAGGAAGATGGGCTATAGCCACACAATGGTATACCACTCAGCCGGAACAAATGATGCAATCCAGCCATTTGTGACCACCAGAATGGCTGTGAGGGTTTTAGGGGAAGTGTAACAAGCCCCAGTGAGAAATTCAAATACCATAGAATCTCACTTACAAGGCGAAGAAAAAGCAAGCACTAACCAACAGGTGGCACTGAACATTTGTATGCGGGCTCCCAGAGGCAAAGAGGGGCGGTGACGGAGGGTGAAAGAGAAGATTAGGCACAAGTGTGTGGTGAGGGCCTGTGATTAGTCTTACACTGGTGAAGATGATGTAAGCTACACAGAAGTCTAAAGCAATGAGGATGTGAATCTGGAAGTTATAGTACGTTCTAATGCAGGGTCATGGCTATAAATTCACCTCAAATCAAAAATCCAAAAAGGGGTCCAGAATGATGTCATAAAGCTTTGGGGGCGGAAAGAGTTTACGGAAGGTGAACTTCCAAGGATGGAAAATCACCTCCAAATGCTTACAGATGCTACAGAAAGGCAGACCATTCCAAATAGGTGAAGAGGAATACTACGAAGAGAACATGATCAGTCCTAAACCCATGAACGAACGGAAAATGTTACCGTCCATGATGTTATTACTAATCACCTTCACGAATAATCCAAACAGGCCCACGTCTTCCCAAGTTCAGGCAAAAGGTTGGTCCAAAAGTACAATTCAGGGCCGGCCCTGTGGTGGAGCAGGTAAGTGCCCACATTCCGCTTGGGCGGCCCGGGCCTCACTGTTTCACATTACGAGTGCATATCACATTAGTAGTGTTAGGAAATATAGATTTCATGGTATGGTGCGGGCAGAGATCATAAATAAGCAGCAATTGTGAGGATACGCTATCAATACGCACAAGAAAAGGAACCATAAGAATATTACAATCTATGGAAGTATCTGGTACACTTCCCAAAGGCAGAAGGAAGGAAATCTTGTGACCTACCAAGGTGGAATTGGCAGAGTGCCACGAGATGACACCATCATTGTGCATCAGAACATTCCCTGGGCAACTTCAACTTGTGAGGGAGTCCAGGACTTTTTCTGGGTAAGGTCCACCCATTTTGCCATCTACCCAAGATATAAGAGATAAAACCCAGGATAATCTTACAGGAGTGAAACCAGTGTCTAGAGAGAATGTAGGAGCCCTTTCGAAGTTCAAGGAGAAAGATAGAAACTGACAACAATTGCAGAAAAAGGAAAACTATCCTACCTAGACAGGGTGAGGAGTCAGACTGGTCTGAGATGGCTGTGAAACTCTGTGTGCACGGAGGTTGTCAGGACAACTTCGAATTTTGAGGTCGCTTATGACATCACGGTGAACATGTCCCCCAGGGTGGCCGCATGGTTACAGTCTGAGGATTGGCCTAGGCTAGGCTATTAAAGGGACAGATACCCAGAAACAGGTTTGGCAAACAGAAAGCAGGCACAGAAACTAGAAGAGATAAAACAGAGTCTGATGCAAGGGATAAGAAAGGAACCCTAGGCCACAAGTGAGAATAGAGGGACAGGCACGGAGAGGAGAACATTGTCATCTATTCAAGTCTATGGGGAGGTCATGCTGATTCAAGCTTGCAACTTCATTGGAAACAAGTGGCCGGACTTGGCGTTCATCACACCTACAGTGCCCTTGTGCCTTAAGCATAATGCAAAGTCAAGAAAGATGTCTTGAGGACATTGAAGAGAAGAATCGATGCCTCCTTTCCAAGGCCCGTAGCATTCTTTGAAGGTCAGTCTCTTTTTCCGAAGCTCTGGTGTCACGTGGGCCCACTGGGCACATGGTAATGTGTCCCAAGAGATGTCTTGGAAGCCTTGAAGGAATGGAGCCCTGTCACGCTTGGGGTATGTCTCTTTGTTTGGAAGTGCTCTACAAGGGTGCTGAAAAGCACCCTCTTCCACAGGGCTTCGTTCCTTCGTGAAGGCTGCCCTCCCAGGCTAGTGTGCTCTGTTTGCCTCCATCGAAATTCTCTCCCCCTACCTCTTGCCGTAGAAGGATTATTGATTATGTGTTTTGACACCATATGTAAGGAAGTTGCACGAAAATTAGAACTTTACAGTTGTGTTTCAAGAAAAATAAACAGGCCAGGGTAGAGGATGTAGGGCAAACAAATGGCACACCCTATAAAAATTAAGTAAGCCCGTATCTGGACGGAATCTAGGGGAACGTTCAAGGATCAGGGGTCAAGTTCGAAACTTCCCAAATCCGGAAAAGAGACAGAAAAATATCTTTCCTGGAGAGTGGAATTCATCCGATTTGTCTAAGTTGTCTTGGAAACATTGTGTCCGTGAAGAGGGTTGCCAGGACCACCTCGACTTTGGAGTTTCTGATCTCAGGATGTCAAACCAACCCACATGACCACGTGTTCTCAGTGCTTAGTTTGACCTAGGCTAGGATAGCCAAGAGTCCTACAAGTGACCGGTGCAAATTCAAGGACAACAACCAAGAGTCACGAAAGCACTCACACCTCACCCTAGAGAACATACAGCGATTAAAGAAATACAAACTAATCCCTTGGAATGAAGGAGAACGGACTGATAAGCATGTCTAAGGGAGATAGCTGAGAAAGACCATGACGAGTATACTATGGAAAAGAAAAAGAGGACCCAGAAAATGGAAGGTGAACTGAAATCACACCTGAATTATCCACAATGAAAGATGATGTCCGTCTTTAGACAGACTCTGCTGGAACGTTTGAAAGTCAGAGAAATTCACAAGCCAAAAAACGGCAGCGAAGGTCAAGCATGGGCTAACTGGGAAGGGTGAGTTATGAGACTGCTCCAAGCAGGCTCTGAAACCTGTATCCAGGAAGCATGCTGGACCTCAGAGACACAATTATGACAAATCCTCTGACATCACAATGGACCCGAAAAACAACCTAGCCTCATCTACACAGTGCTAGAGTTGGGCTCACTAGTATATTTAACTCCCGTTGCACTCAACTGCACGTTGCCACTGAACATGTAAGTGGCCGGCCGCTGGTGCAGTGGTGAGGTCCGCACCTTCTGGGTCTGTGGCCCAGTATGGGCTGGGTGGAATCCTCGGTTTGGGCCTCCTCACCACTGCTTCAGTTGTTCTGGTGCAGGCGTCCGAGGTAGAGTAGAGGCAGATGGGAAGGGACGTTGGACAGGGCCAGACTTCCACAGCAAATACAGGAGCATTGCCAGCAGATGTGAGCACAGCAATGCACTTGTGCCAAAACAAAACCAATTAAAAGTTGCAAAGAACAGAAAAACTGAAGCTAAGGAAAAAAAAAACAAAAAAACAGGAGCTTGCCATTACGAAGAATAGGATCTCTGTGAATAACCTTAGCAAAACAGGTGAATTCTATGTTAATTCAAAAACTAGCAAACCTTTGGGGAAAGAAACTCAAGAAGACACAAGAAAAAAAAAGATATCGAGGGATCTAGGAATGGAAGGATTAACACACTTGAAAGGTTCATACCGCAGTAAGGAATCTCTGGATTCCATGCAATCCCAGTCAAAGTTGCAGCAGTATTTGCCACAGAGAAGAAGAGAGAATCCTAAAGTTTCTAGCCAGCAACACGAGACCCTGACTAGGCAAAGGAATCCTCAGGAAAACGAACAAAGCGGCACGTGTCACAATTTCTGATTTCAACATAGAGGACGAAGCGCTAGGTACCGAAACGGCACAGTCTGGGCCCCAAAACAGGCATGAAGACCCATGCAAAACAATTGAGAGCCCAGAGCCCAACTCACACTTACATGGACAGCCCATTTTGGACCAGGGAGCCAAGTGGAGACAGCGGAGAAAGGAGAGTCTGTACAATAAACCGTGCTGGGAAGCCTGCACAGCCACATGGAACACAACGAGAGTACACCATGATGTTACACCTGGCACACACACCACCTGAAATGGATTAAAGCCTTGAATGGCAGACTTGAAACCGTGAACCTTGTAGGAGAAGACCTAGGCAGAGTGCTCTTTGCCATCTGTCTGAGCCGCCTATTTGGAAGAAGCATGTCTGACTGGGCAAGGGCAACAAAGGAAACAAGAAACAAAAGGGACCACATCAAATGCACACACTTCTGCCCACTCAAGGAAACCATCAACTGAATACTAAGACACCACAACAATTGGGAGAGGATGTTTGCAAACCACACATCGGACAAGGGGTGAAAAGCCCAAAGATACAATCAACTCGCACGTCTCCACAAGAAAAAAAACAAGCCAATGAAAACCTGGTCAAAAGATGGAAGCAGAGATTTCTCCGAAGAAGACAGAAAGAGGGCCAGTAGGTGCATGAAAACTTGTTCACCATCATTAAGTCTCAGGAAAATGCAAATCCAAACTGCAAGGCCATGGCAGCTCACTGTGGTCAGCATGGCTAGAAGGAAGCAGACAGGAAATAACAAGTGTCAGAGAGGAGGTGGAGAGAAGGGAAGCCTCCTGCACTGCTGGTGGGAGTGTAACCCGGTGCAGCCACGATGCCAAAGGTGTGGAACTGCCTCAGAAATTTAAGTATCCATGTCCCGTATGACCCAGCTATTAATCTGCCGCTTGTTTATCCAAAAAAGTCAGAAAGACTACCGCATAAAGACATGTGCATGGCTGTGTTCACCACAGTCTTACTCCTGATATCCAAGACTTGGAAAGCACCCTGGTGTCCAGCAAGGGATGATTGGAGTAGGAAGATGGGCTATAGCCACACAATGGTATACCACTCAGCCGGAACAAATGATGCAATCCAGCCATTTGTGACCACCAGAATGGCTGTGAGGGTTTTAGGGGAAGTGTAACAAGCCCCAGTGAGAAATTCAAATACCATAGAATCTCACTTACAAGGCGAAGAAAAAGCAAGCACTAACCAACAGGTGGCACTGAACATTTGTATGCGGGCTCCCAGAGGCAAAGAGGGGCGGTGACGGAGGGTGAAAGAGAAGATTAGGCACAAGTGTGTGGTGAGGGCCTGTGATTAGTCTTACACTGGTGAAGATGATGTAAGCTACACAGAAGTCTAAAGCAATGAGGATGTGAATCTGGAAGTTATAGTACGTTCTAATGCAGGGTCATGGCTATAAATTCACCTCAAATCAAAAATCCAAAACGGGGTCCAGAATGATGTCATAAAGCTTTGGGGGCGGAAAGAGTTTACAGAAGGTGAACTTCCAAGGATGGAAAATCACCTCCAAATGCTTACAGATGCTACAGAAAGGCAGACCATTCCAAATAGGTGAAGAGGAATACTACGAAGAGAACATGATCAGTCCTAAACCCATGAACGAACGGAAAATGTTACCGTCCATGATGTTATTACTAATCACCTTCACGAATAATCCAAACAGGCCCACGTCTTCCCAAGTTCAGGCAAAAGGTTGGTCCAAAAGTACAATTCAGGGCCGGCCCTGTGGTGGAGCAGGTAAGTGCCCACATTCCGCTTGGGCGGCCCGGGCCTCACTGTTTCACATTACGAGTGCATATCACATTAGTAGTGTTAGGAAATATAGATTTCATGGTATGGTGCGGGCAGAGATCATAAATAAGCAGCAATTGTGAGGATACGTTATCAATACGCACAAGAAAAGGAACCATAAGAATATTACAATCTATGGAAGTATCTGGTACACTTCCCAAAGGCAGAAGGAAGGAAAACTTGTGACCTGCCAAGGTGGAATTGGCAGAGTGCCACGAGATGACACCATCATTGTGCATCAGAACATTCCCTGGGCAACTTCAACTTGTGAGGGAGTCCAGGACTTTTTCTGGGTAAGGTCCACCCATTTTGCCATCTACCCAAGATATAAGAGATAAAACCCAGGATAATCTTACAGGAGTGAAACCAGTGTCTAGAGAGAATGTAGGAGCCCTTTCGAAGTTCAAGGAGAAAGATAGAAACTGACAACAATTGCAGAAAAAGGAAAACTATCCTACCTAGACAGGGTGAGGAGTCAGACTGGTCTGAGATGGCTGTGAAACTCTGTGTGCACGGAGGTTGTCAGGACAACTTCGAATTTTGAGGTCGCTTATGACATCACGGTGAACATGTCCCCCAGGGTGGCCGCATGGTTACAGTCTGAGGATTGGCCTAGGCTAGGCTATTAAAGGGACAGATACCCAGAAACAGGTTTGGCAAACAGAAAGCAGGCACAGAAACTAGAAGAGATAAAACAGAGTCTGATGCAAGGGATAAGAAAGGAACCCTAGGCCACAAGTGAGAATAGAGGGACAGGCACGGAGAGGAGAACATTGTCATCTATTCAAGTCTATGGGGAGGTCATGCTGATTCAAGCTTGCAACTTCATTGGAAACAAGTGGCCGGACTTGGCGTTCATCACACCTACAGTGCCCTTGTGCCTTAAGCATAATGCAAAGTCAAGAAAGATGTCTTGAGGACATTGAAGAGAAGAATCGATGCCTCCTTTCCAAGGCCCGTAGCATTCTTTGAAGGTCAGTCTCTTTTTCCGAAGCTCTGGTGTCACGTGGGCCCACTGGGCACATGGTAATGTGTCCCAAGAGATGTCTTGGAAGCCTTGAAGGAATGGAGCCCTGTCACGCTTGGGGTATGTCTCTTTGTTTGGAAGTGCTCTACAAGGGTGCTGAAAAGCACCCTCTTCCACAGGGCTTCGTTCCTTCGTGAAGGCTGCCCTCCCAGGCTAGTGTGCTCTGTTTGCCTCCATCGAAATTCTCTCCCCCTACCTCTTGCCGTAGAAGGATTATTGATTATGTGTTTTGACACCATATGTAAGGAAGTTGCACGAAAATTAGAACTTTACAGTTGTGTTTCAAGAAAAATAAACAGGCCAGGGTAGAGGATGTAGGGCAAACAAATGGCACACCCTATAAAAAGTAAGTAAGCCCGTATCTGGACGGAATCTAGGGGAACGTTCAAGGATCAGGGGTCAAGTTCGAAACTTCCCAAATCCGGAAAAGAGACAGAAAAATATCTTTCCTGGAGAGTGGAATTCATCCGATTTGTCTAAGTTGTCTTGGAAACATTGTGTCCGTGAAGAGGGTTGCCAGGACCACCTCGAATTTGGAGTTTCTGATATCTCAGGATGTCAAACCAACCCACATGACCACGTGTTCTCAGTGCTTAGTTTGACCTAGGCTAGGATAGCCAAGAGTCCTACAAGTGACCGGTGCAAATTCAAGGACAACAACCAAGAGTCACGAAAGCACTCACACCTCACCCTAGAGAACATACAGCGATTAAAGAAATACAAAGTAATCCCTCGGAAAGAAGGAGAACGGACTGATAAGCATGTCTAAGGGAGATAGCTGAGAAAGACCATGACGAGTATACTATGGAAAAGAAAAAGAGGACCCAGAAAATGGAAGGTGAACAGAAATCACACCTGAATTATCCACAATGAAAGATGATGTCCGTCTTTAGACAGACTCTGCTGGAACGTTTGAAAGTCAGAGAAATTCACAAGCCAAAAAACGGCAGCGAAGGTCAAGCATGGGCTAACTGGGAAGGGTGAGTTATGAGACTGCTCCAAGCAGGCTCTGAAACCTGTATCCAGGAAGCATGCTGGACCTCAGAGACACAATTATGACAAATCCTCTGACATCACAATGGACCCGAAAAACAACCTAGCCTCATCTACACAGTGCTAGAGTTGGGCTCACTAGTATATTTAACTCCCGTTGCACTCAACTGCACGTTGCCACTGAACATGTAAGTGGCCGGCCGGTGGTGCAGTGGTGAGGTCCGCACCTTCTGGGTCTGTGGCCCAGTATGGGCTGGGTGGAATCCTCGGTTTGGGCCTCCTCACCACTGCTTCAGTTGTTCTGGTGCAGGCGTCCGAGGTAGAGTAGAGGCAGATGGGAAGGGACGTTGGACAGGGCCAGACTTCCACAGCAAATACAGGAGCATTGCCAGCAGATGTGAGCACAGCAATGCACTTGTGCCAAAACAAAACCAATTAAAAGTTGCAAAGAACAGAAAAACTGAAGCTAAGGAAAAAAAAAACAAAAAAACAGGAGCTTGCCATTACGAAGAATAGGATCTCTGTG
This sequence comes from Equus asinus, assembly GCF_041296235.1. Classification (NCBI taxonomy): domain Eukaryota; kingdom Metazoa; phylum Chordata; class Mammalia; order Perissodactyla; family Equidae; genus Equus; species Equus asinus. The sequence goes on along the minus strand of NC_091813.1, from coordinate 10,240,657 downwards.
AATAACCTTAGCAAAACAGGTGAATTCTATGTTAATTCAAAAACTAGCAAACCTTTGGGGAAAGAAACTCAAGAAGACACAAGAAAAAAAAAGATATCGAGGGATCTAGGAATGGAAGGATTAACACACTTGAAAGGTTCATACCGCAGTAAGGAATCTCTGGATTCCATGCAATCCCAGTCAAAGTTGCAGCAGTATTTGCCACAGAGAAGAAGAGAGAATCCTAAAGTTTCTAGCCAGCAACACGAGACCCTGACTAGGCAAAGGAATCCTCAGGAAAACGAACAAAGCGGCACGTGTCACAATTTCTGATTTCAACATAGAGGACGAAGCGCTAGGTACCGAAACGGCACAGTCTGGGCCCCAAAACAGGCATGAAGACCCATGCAAAACAACTGAGAGCCCAGAGCCCAACTCACACTTACATGGACAGCCCATTTTGGACCAGGGAGCCAAGTGGAGACAGCGGAGAAAGGAGAGTCTGTACAATAAACCGTGCTGGGAAGCCTGCACAGCCACATGGAACACAACGAGAGTACACCATGATGTTACACCTGGCACACACACCACCTGAAATGGATTAAAGCCTTGAATGGCAGACTTGAAACCGTGAACCTTGTAGGAGAAGACCTAGGCAGAGTGCTCTTTGCCATCTGTCTGAGCTGCCTATTTGGAAGAAGCATGTCTGACTGGGCAAGGGCAACAAAGGAAACAAGAAACAAAAGGGACCACATCAAATGCACACACTTCTGCCCACTCAAGGAAACCATCAACTGAATACTAAGACACCACAACAATTGGGAGAGGATGTTTGCAAACCACACATCGGACAAGGGGTGAAAAGCCCAAAGATACAATCAACTCGCACGTCTCCACAAGAAAAAAAACAAGCCAATGAAAACCTGGTCAAAAGATGGAAGCAGAGATTTCTCCGAAGAAGACAGAAAGAGGGCCAGTAGGTGCATGAAAACTTGTTCACCATCATTAAGTCTCAGGAAAATGCAAATCCAAACTGCAAGGCCATGGCAGCTCACTGTGGTCAGCATGGCTAGAAGGAAGCAGACAGGAAATAACAAGTGTCAGAGAGGAGGTGGAGAGAAGGGAAGCCTCCTGCACTGCTGGTGGGAGTGTAACCCGGTGCAGCCACGATGCCAAAGGTGTGGAACTGCCTCAGAAGTTTAAGTATCCATGTCCCGTATGACCCAGCTATTAATCTGCCGCTTGCTTATCCAAAAAAGTCAGAAAGACTACCGCATAAAGACATGTGCATGGCTGTGTTCACCACAGTCTTACTCCTGATATCCAAGACTTGGAAAGCACCCTGGTGTCCAGCAAGGGATGATTGGAGAAGGAAGATGGGCTATAGCCACACAAGGGTATACCACTCAGCCGGAACAAATGATGCAATCCAGCCATTTGTGACCACCAGAATGGCTGTGAGGGTTTTAGGGAAAGTGTAACAAGCCCCAGTGAGAAATTCAAATACCATAGAATCTCACTTACAAGGAGAAGAAAAAGCAAGCACTAACCAACAGGTGGCACTGAACATTTGTATGCGGGCTCCCAGAGGCAAAGAGGGGCGGTGACGGAGGGTGAAAGAGAAGATTAGGCACAAGTGTGTGGTGAGGGCCTGTGATTAGTCTTACACTGGTGAAGATGATGTAAGCTACACAGAAGTCTAAAGCAATGAGGATGTGAATCTGGAAGTTATAGTACGTTCTAATGCAGGGTCATGGCTATAAATTCACCTCAAATCAAAAATCCAAAAAGGGGTCCAGAATGATGTCATAAAGCTTTGGGGGCGGAAAGAGTTTACAGAAGGTGAACTTCCAAGGATGGAAAATCACCTCCAAATGCTTACAGATGCTACAGAAAGGCAGACCATTCCAAATAGGTGAAGAGGAATACTACGAAGAGAACATGATCAGTCCTAAACCCATGAACGAACGGAAAATGTTACCGTCCATGATGTTATTACTAATCACCTTCACGAATAATCCAAACAGGCCCACGTCTTCCCAAGTTCAGGCAAAAGGTTGGTCCAAAAGTACAATTCAGGGCCGGCCCTGTGGTGGAGCAGGTAAGTGCCCACATTCCGCTTGGGCGGCCCGGGCCTCACTGTTTCACATTACGAGTGCATATCACATTAGTAGTGTTAGGAAATATAGATTTCATGGTATGGTGCGGGCAGAGATCATAAATAAGCAGCAATTGTGAGGATACGTTATCAATACGCACAAGAAAAGGAACCATAAGAATATTACAATCTATGGAAGTATCTGGTACACTTCCCAAAGGCAGAAGGAAGGAAAACTTGTGACCTGCCAAGGTGGAATTGGCAGAGTGCCACGAGATGACACCATCATTGTGCATCAGAACATTCCCTGGGCAACTTCAACTTGTGAGGGAGTCCAGGACTTTTTCTGGGTAAGGTCCACCCATTTTGCCATCTACCCAAGATATAAGAGATAAAACCCAGGATAATCTTACAGGAGTGAAACCAGTGTCTAGAGAGAATGTAGGAGCCCTTTCGAAGTTCAAGGAGAAAGATAGAAACTGACAACAATTGCAGAAAAAGGAAAACTATCCTACCTAGACAGGGTGAGGAGTCAGACTGGTCTGAGATGGCTGTGAAACTCTGTGTGCACGGAGGTTGTCAGGACAACTTCGAATTTTGAGGTCGCTTATGACATCACGGTGAACATGTCCCCCAGGGTGGCCGCATGGTTACAGTCTGAGGATTGGCCTAGGCTAGGCTATTAAAGGGACAGATACCCAGAAACAGGTTTGGCAAACAGAAAGCAGGCACAGAAACTAGAAGAGATAAAACAGAGTCTGATGCAAGGGATAAGAAAGGAACCCTAGGCCACAAGTGAGAATAGAGGGACAGGCACGGAGAGGAGAACATTGTCATCTATTCAAGTCTATGGGGAGGTCATGCTGATTCAAGCTTGCAACTTCATTGGAAACAAGTGGCCGGACTTGGCGTTCATCACACCTACAGTGCCCTTGTGCCTTAAGCATAATGCAAAGTCAAGAAAGATGTCTTGAGGACATTGAAGAGAAGAATCGATGCCTCCTTTCCAAGGCCCGTAGCATTCTTTGAAGGTCAGTCTCTTTTTCCGAAGCTCTGGTGTCACGTGGGCCCACTGGGCACATGGTAATGTGTCCCAAGAGATGTCTTGGAAGCCTTGAAGGAATGGAGCCCTGTCACGCTTGGGGTATGTCTCTTTGTTTGGAAGTGCTCTACAAGGGTGCTGAAAAGCACCCTCTTCCACAGGGCTTCGTTCCTTCGTGAAGGCTGCCCTCCCAGGCTAGTGTGCTCTGTTTGCCTCCATCGAAATTCTCTCCCCCTACCTCTTGCCGTAGAAGGATTATTGATTATGTGTTTTGACACCATATGTAAGGAAGTTGCACGAAAATTAGAACTTTACAGTTGTGTTTCAAGAAAAATAAACAGGCCAGGGTAGAGGATGTAGGGCAAACAAATGGCACACCCTATAAAAAGTAAGTAAGCCCGTATCTGGACGGAATCTAGGGGAACGTTCAAGGATCAGGGGTCAAGTTCGAAACTTCCCAAATCCGGAAAAGAGACAGAAAAATATCTTTCCTGGAGAGTGGAATTCATCCGATTTGTCTAAGTTGTCTTGGAAACATTGTGTCCGTGAAGAGGGTTGCCAGGACCACCTCGAATTTGGAGTTTCTGATATCTCAGGATGTCAAACCAACCCACATGACCACGTGTTCTCAGTGCTTAGTTTGACCTAGGCTAGGATAGCCAAGAGTCCTACAAGTGACCGGTGCAAATTCAAGGACAACAACCAAGAGTCACGAAAGCACTCACACCTCACCCTAGAGAACATACAGCGATTAAAGAAATACAAAGCAATCCCTCGGAAAGAAGGAGAACGGACTGATAAGCATGTCTAAGGGAGATAGCTGAGAAAGACCATGACGAGTATACTATGGAAAAGAAAAAGAGGACCCAGAAAATGGAAGGTGAACAGAAATCACACCTGAATTATCCACAATGAAAGATGATGTCCGTCTTTAGACAGACTCTGCTGGAACGTTTGAAAGTCAGAGAAATTCACAAGCCAAAAAACGGCAGCGAAGGTCAAGCATGGGCTAACTGGGAAGGGTGAGTTATGAGACTGCTCCAAGCAGGCTCTGAAACCTGTATCCAGGAAGCATGCTGGACCTCAGAGACACAATTATGACAAATCCTCTGACATCACAATGGACCCGAAAAACAACCTAGCCTCATCTACACAGTGCTAGAGTTGGGCTCACTAGTATATTTAACTCCCGTTGCACTCAACTGCACGTTGCCACTGAACATGTAAGTGGCCGGCCGGTGGTGCAGTGGTGAGGTCCGCACCTTCTGGGTCTGTGGCCCAGTATGGGCTGGGTGGAATCCTCGGTTTGGGCCTCCTCACCACTGCTTCAGTTGTTCTGGTGCAGGCGTCCGAGGTAGAGTAGAGGCAGATGGGAAGGGACGTTGGACAGGGCCAGACTTCCACAGCAAATACAGGAGCATTGCCAGCAGATGTGAGCACAGCAATGCACTTGTGCCAAAACAAAACCAATTAAAAGTTGCAAAGAATAGAAAAACTGAAGCTAAGGAAAAAAAAAAACAAAAAAACAGGAGCTTGCCATTACGAAGAATAGGATCTCTGTGAATAACCTTAGCAAAACAGGTGAATTCTATGTTAATTCAAAAACTAGCAAACCTTTGGGGAAAGAAACTCAAGAAGACACAAGAAAAAAAAAGATACCGAGGGATCTAGGAATGGAAGGATTAACACACTTGAAAGGTTCATACCGCAGTAAGAAATCTCTGGATTCCATGCAATCCCAGTCAAAGTTGCAGCAGTATTTGCCACAGAGAAGAAGAGAGAATCCTAAAGTTTCTAGCCAGCAACGCGAGACCCTGACTAGGCAAAGGAATCCTCAGGAAAACGAACAAAGCAGCACGTGTCACAATTTCTGATTTCAACATAGAGGACGAAGCGCTAGGTACCGAAACGGCACAGTCTGGGCCCCAAAACAGGCATGAAGACCCATGCAAAACAACTGAGAGCCCAGAGCCCAACTCAAACTTACATGGACAGCCCATTTTGGACCAGGGAGCCAAGTGGAGACAGCGGAGAAAGGAGAGTCTCTACAATAAACGGTGCTGGGAAGCCTGCACAGCCACATGGAACACAACGAGAGTACACCATGATGTTACACCTGGCACACACACCACCTGAAGTGGATTAAAGCCTTGAATGGCAGACTTGAAACCGTGAACCTTGTAGGAGAAGACCTAGGCAGAGTGCTCTTTGCCATCTGTCTGAGCCGCCTATTTGGAAGAAGCATGTCTGACTGGGCAAGGGCAACAAAGGAAACAAGAAACAAACGGGACCACATCAAATGCACACACTTCTGCCCACTCAAGGAAACCATCAACTGAATACTAAGACACCACAACAATTGGGAGAGGATGTTTGCAAACCACACATCGGACAAGGGGTGAAAATCCCAAAGATACAATCAACTCGCACGTCTCCACAAGAAAAAAAACAAGCCAATGAAAACCTGGTCAAAAGATGGAAGCAGAGATTTCTCCGAAGAAGACAGAAAGAGGGCCAGTAGGTGCATGAAAACTTGTTCACCATCATTAAGTCTCAGGAAAATGCAAATCCAAACTGCAAGGCCATGGCAGCTCACTGTGGTCAGCATGGCTAGAAGGAAGCAGACAGGAAATAACAAGTGTCAGAGAGGAGGTGGAGAGAAGGGAAGCCTCCTGCACTGCTGGTGGGAGTGTAACCCGGTGCAGCCACGATGCCAAAGGTGTGGAACTGCCTCAGAAGTTTAAGTATCCATGTCCCGTATGACCCAGCTATTAATCTGCCGCTTGCTTATCCAAAAAAGTCAGAAAGACTACCGCATAAAGACATGTGCATGGCTGTGTTCACCACAGTCTTACTCCTGATATCCAAGACTTGGAAAGCACCCTGGTGTCCAGCAAGGGATGATTGGAGAAGGAAGATGGGCTATAGCCACACAAGGGTATACCACTCAGCCGGAACAAATGATGCAATCCAGCCATTTGTGACCACCAGAATGGCTGTGAGGGTTTTAGGGAAAGTGTAACAAGCCCCAGTGAGAAATTCAAATACCATAGAATCTCACTTACAAGGAGAAGAAAAAGCAAGCACTAACCAACAGGTGGCACTGAACATTTGTATGCGGGCTCCCAGAGGCAAAGAGGGGCGGTGACGGAGGGTGAAAGAGAAGATTAGGCACAAGTGTGTGGTGAGGGCCTGTGATTAGTCTTACACTGGTGAAGATGATGTAAGCTACACAGAAGTCTAAAGCAATGAGGATGTGAATCTGGAAGTTATAGTACGTTCTAATGCAGGGTCATGGCTATAAATTCACCTCAAATCAAAAATCCAAAAAGGGGTCCAGAATGATGTCATAAAGCTTTGGGGGCGGAAAGAGTTTACAGAAGGTGAACTTCCAAGGATGGAAAATCACCTCCAAATGCTTACAGATGCTACAGAAAGGCAGACCATTCCAAATAGGTGAAGAGGAATACTACGAAGAGAACATGATCAGTCCTAAACCCATGAACGAACGGAAAATGTTACCGTCCATGATGTTATTACTAATCACCTTCACGAATAATCCAAACAGGCCCACGTCTTCCCAAGTTCAGGCAAAAGGTTGGTCCAAAAGTACAATTCAGGGCCGGCCCTGTGGTGGAGCAGGTAAGTGCCCACATTCCGCTTGGGCGGCCCGGGCCTCACTGTTTCACATTACGAGTGCATATCACATTAGTAGTGTTAGGAAATATAGATTTCATGGTATGGTGCGGGCAGAGATCATAAATAAGCAGCAATTGTGAGGATACGTTATCAATACGCACAAGAAAAGGAACCATAAGAATATTACAATCTATGGAAGTATCTGGTACACTTCCCAAAGGCAGAAGGAAGGAAAACTTGTGACCTGCCAAGGTGGAATTGGCAGAGTGCCACGAGATGACACCATCATTGTGCATCAGAACATTCCCTGGGCAACTTCAACTTGTGAGGGAGTCCAGGACTTTTTCTGGGTAAGGTCCACCCATTTTGCCATCTACCCAAGATATAAGAGATAAAACCCAGGATAATCTTACAGGAGTGACACCAGTGTCTAGAGAGAATGTAGGAGCCCTTTCGAAGTTCAAGGAGAAAGATAGAAACTGACAACAATTGCAGAAAAAGGAAAACTATCCTACCTAGACAGGGTGAGGAGTCAGACTGGTCTGAGATGGCTGTGAAACTCTGTGTGCACGGAGGTTGTCAGGACAACTTCGAATTTTGAGGTCGCTTATGACATCACGGTGAACATGTCCCCCAGGGTGGCCGCATGGTTACAGTCTGAGGATTGGCCTAGGCTAGGCTATTAAAGGGACAGACACCCAGAAACAGGTTTGGCAAACAGAAAGCAGGCACAGAAACTAGAAGAGATAAAACAGAGTCTGATGCAAGGGATAAGAAAGGAACCCTAGGCCACAAGTGAGAATAGAGGGACAGGCACGGAGAGGAGAACATTGTCATCTATTCAAGTCTATGGGGAGGTCATGCTGATTCAAGCTTGCAACTTCATTGGAAACAAGTGGCCGGACTTGGCGTTCATCACACCTACAGTGCCCTTGTGCCTTAAGCATAATGCAAAGTCAAGAAAGATGTCTTGAGGACATTGAAGAGAAGAATCGATGCCTCCTTTCCAAGGCCCATAGCATTCTTTGAAGGTCAGTCTCTTTTTCCGAAGCTCTGGTGTCACGTGGGCCCACTGGGCACATGGTAATGTGTCCCAAGAGATGTCTTGGAAGCCTTGAAGGAATGGAGCCCTGTCACGCTTGGGGTATGTCTCTTTGTTTGGAAGTGCTCTACAAGGGTGCTGAAAAGCACCCTCTTCCACAGGGCTTCGTTCCTTCGTGAAGGCTGCCCTCCCAGGCTAGTGTGCTCTGTTTGCCTCCATCGAAATTCTCTCCCCCTACCTCTTGCCGTAGAAGGATTATTGATTATGTGTTTTGACACCATATGTAAGGAAGTTGCACGAAAATTAGAACTTTACAGTTGTGTTTCAAGAAAAATAAACAGGCCAGGGTAGAGGATGTAGGGCAAACAAATGGCACACCCTATAAAAATTAAGTAAGCCCGTATCTGGACGGAATCTAGGGGAACGTTCAAGGATCAGGGGTCAAGTTCGAAACTTCCCAAATCCGGAAAAGAGACAGAAAAATATCTTTCCTGGAGAGTGGAATTCATCCGATTTGTCTAAGTTGTCTTGGAAACATTGTGTCCGTGAAGAGGGTTGCCAGGACCACCTCGAATTTGGAGTTTCTGATATCTCAGGATGTCAAACCAACCCACATGACCACGTGTTCTCAGTGCTTAGTTTGACCTAGGCTAGGATAGCCAAGAGTCCTACAAGTGACCGGTGCAAATTCAAGGACAACAACCAAGAGTCACGAAAGCACTCACACCTCACCCTAGAGAACATACAGCGATTAAAGAAATACAAAGTAATCCCTCGGAAAGAAGGAGAACGGACTGATAAGCATGTCTAAGGGAGATAGCTGAGAAAGACCATGACGAGTATACTATGGAAAAGAAAAAGAGGACCCAGAAAATGGAAGGTGAACAGAAATCACACCTGAATTATCCACAATGAAAGATGATGTCCGTCTTTAGACAGACTCTGCTGGAACGTTTGAAAGTCAGAGAAATTCACAAGCCAAAAAACGGCAGCGAAGGTCAAGCATGGGCTAACTGGGAAGGGTGAGTTATGAGACTGCTCCAAGCAGGCTCTGAAACCTGTATCCAGGAAGCATGCTGGACCTCAGAGACACAATTATGACAAATCCTCTGACATCACAATGGACCCGAAAAACAACCTAGCCTCATCTACACAGTGCTAGAGTTGGGCTCACTAGTATATTTAACTCCCATTGCACTCAAGTGCACGTTGCCACTGAACATGTAAGTGGCCGGCCGGTGGTGCAGTGGTGAGGTCCGCACCTTCTGGGTCTGTGGCCCAGTATGGGCTGGGTGGAATCCTCGGTTTGGGCCTCCTCACCACTGCTTCAGTTGTTCTGGTGCAGGCGTCCGAGGTAGAGTAGAGGCAGATGGGAAGGGACGTTGGACAGGGCCAGACTTCCACAGCAAATACAGGAGCATTGCCAGCAGATGTGAGCACAGCAATGCACTTGTGCCAAAACAAAACCAATTAAAAGTTGCAAAGAATAGAAAAACTGAAGCTAAGGAAAAAAAAAAACAAAAAAACAGGAGCTTGCCATTACGAAGAATAGGATCTCTGTGAATAACCTTAGCAAAACAGGTGAATTCTATGTTAATTCAAAAACTAGCAAACCTTTGGGGAAAGAAACTCAAGAAGACACAAGAAAAAAAAAGATACCGAGGGATCTAGGAATGGAAGGATTAACACACTTGAAAGGTTCATACCGCAGTAAGGAATCTCTGGATTCCATGCAATCCCAGTCAAAGTTGCAGCAGTATTTGCCACAGAGAAGAAGAGAGAATCCTAAAGTTTCTAGCCAGCAACGCGAGACCCTGACTAGGCAAAGGAATCCTCAGGAAAACGAACAAAGCAGCACGTGTCACAATTTCTGATTTCAACATAGAGGACGAAGCGCTAGGTACCGAAACGGCACAGTCTGGGCCCCAAAACAGGCATGAAGACCCATGCAAAACAACTGAGAGCCCAGAGCCCAACACAAACTTACATGGACAGCCCATTTTGGACCAGGGAGCCAAGTGGAGACAGCGGAGAAAGGAAAGTCTCTACAATAAACGGTGCTGGGAAGCCTGCACAGCCACATGGAACACAACGAGAGTACACCATGATGTTACACCTGGCACACACACCACCTGAAGTGGATTAAAGCCTTGAATGGCAGACTTGAAACCGTGAACCTTGTAGGAGAAGACCTAGGCAGAGTGCTCTTTGCCATCTGTCTGAGCCGCCTATTTGGAAGAAGCATGTCTGACTGGGCAAGGGCAACAAAGGAAACAAGAAACAAACGGGACCACATCAAATGCACACACTTCTGCCCACTCAAGGAAACCATCAACTGAATACTAAGACACCACAACAATTGGGAGAGGATGTTTGCAAACCACACATCGGACAAGGGGTGAAAAGCCCAAAGATACAATCAACTCGCACGTCTCCACAAGAAAAAAAACAAGCCAATGAAAACCTGGTCAAAAGATGGAAGCAGAGATTTCTCCGAAGAAGACAGAAAGAGGGCCAGTAGGTGCATGAAAACTTGTTCACCATCATGAAGTCTCAGGAAAATGCAAATCCAAACTGCAAGGCCATGGCAGCTCACTGTGGTCAGCATGGCTAGAAGGAAGCAGACAGGAAATAACAAGTGTCAGAGAGGAGGTGGAGAGAAGGGAAGCCTCCTGCACTGCTGGTGGGAGTGTAACCCGGTGCAGCCACGATGCCAAAGGTGTGGAACTGCCTCAGAAGTTTAAGTATCCATGTCCCGTATGACCCAGCTATTAATCTGCCGCTTGCTTATCCAAAAAAGTCAGAAAGACTACCGCATAAAGACATGTGCATGGCTGTGTTCACCACAGTCTTACTCCTGATATCCAAGACTTGGAAAGCACCCTGGTGTCCAGCAAGGGATGATTGGAGAAGGAAGATGGGCTATAGCCACACAATGGTATACCACTCAGCCGGAACAAATGATGCAATCCAGCCATTTGTGACCACCAGAATGGCTGTGAGGGTTTTAGGGGAAGTGTAACAAGCCCCAGGGAGAAATTCAAATACCATAGAATCTCACTTACAAGGCGAAGAAAAAGCAAGCACTAACCAACAGGTGGCACTGAACATTTGTATGCGGGCTCCCAGAGGCAAAGAGGGGCGGTGACGGAGGGTGAAAGAGAAGATTAGGCACAAGTGTGTGGTGAGGGCCTGTGATTAGTCTTACACTGGTGAAGATGATGTAAGCTACACAGAAGTCTAAAGCAATGAGGATGTGAATCTGGAAGTTATAGTACGTTCTAATGCAGGGTCATGGCTATAAATTCACCTCAAATCAAAAATCCAAAAAGGGGTCCAGAATGATGTCATAAAGCTTTGGGGGCGGAAAGAGTTTACGGAAGGTGAACTTCCAAGGATGGAAAATCACCTCCAAATGCTTACAGATGCTACAGAAAGGCAGACCATTCCAAATAGGTGAAGAGGAATACTACGAAGAGAACATGATCAGTCCTAAACCCATGAACGAACGGAAAATGTTACCGTCCATGATGTTATTACTAATCACCTTCACGAATAATCCAAACAGGCCCACGTCTTCCCAAGTTCAGGCAAAAGGTTGGTCCAAAAGTACAATTCAGGGCCGGCCCTGTGGTGGAGCAGGTAAGTGCCCACATTCCGCTTGGGCGGCCCGGGCCTCACTGTTTCACATTACGAGTGCATATCACATTAGTAGTGTTAGGAAATATAGATTTCATGGTATGGTGCGGGCAGAGATCATAAATAAGCAGCAATTGTGAGGATACGTTATCAATACGCACAAGAAAAGGAACCATAAGAATATTACAATCTATGGAAGTATCTGGTACACTTCCCAAAGGCAGAAGGAAGGAAAACTTGTGACCTGCCAAGGTGGAATTGGCAGAGTGCCACGAGATGACACCATCATTGTGCATCAGAACATTCCCTGGGCAACTTCAACTTGTGAGGGAGTCCAGGACTTTTTCTGGGTAAGGTCCACCCATTTTGCCATCTACCCAAGATATAAGAGATAAAACCCAGGATAATCTTACAGGAGTGAAACCAGTGTCTAGAGAGAATGTAGGAGCCCTTTCGAAGTTCAAGGAGAAAGATAGAAACTGACAACAATTGCAGAAAAAGGAAAACTATCCTACCTAGACAGGGTGAGGAGTCAGACTGGTCTGAGATGGCTGTGAAACTCTGTGTGCACGGAGGTTGTCAGGACAACTTCGAATTTTGAGGTCGCTTATGACATCACGGTGAACATGTCCCCCAGGGTGGCCGCATGGTTACAGTCTGAGGATTGGCCTAGGCTAGGCTATTAAAGGGACAGACACCCAGAAACAGGTTTGGCAAACAGAAAGCAGGCACAGAAACTAGAAGAGATAAAACAGAGTCTGATGCAAGGGATAAGAAAGGAACCCTAGGCCACAAGTGAGAATAGAGGGACAGGCACGGAGAGGAGAACATTGTCATCTATTCAAGTCTATGGGGAGGTCATGCTGATTCAAGCTTGCAACTTCATTGGAAACAAGTGGCCGGACTTGGCGTTCATCACACCTACAGTGCCCTTGTGCCTTAAGCATAATGCAAAGTCAAGAAAGATGTCTTGAGGACATTGAAGAGAAGAATCGATGCCTCCTTTCCAAGGCCCATAGCATTCTTTGAAGGTCAGTCTCTTTTTCCGAAGCTCTGGTGTCACGTGGGCCCACTGGGCACATGGTAATGTGTCCCAAGAGATGTCTTGGAAGCCTTGAAGGAATGGAGCCCTGTCACGCTTGGGGTATGTCTCTTTGTTTGGAAGTGCTCTACAAGGGTGCTGAAAAGCACCCTCTTCCACAGGGCTTCGTTCCTTCGTGAAGGCTGCCCTCCCAGGCTAGTGTGCTCTGTTTGCCTCCATCGAAATTCTCTCCCCCTACCTCTTGCCGTAGAAGGATTATTGATTATGTGTTTTGACACCATATGTAAGGAAGTTGCACGAAAATTAGAACTTTACAGTTGTGTTTCAAGAAAAATAAACAGGCCAGGGTAGAGGATGTAGGGCAAACAAATGGCACACCCTATAAAAATTAAGTAAGCCCGTATCTGGACGGAATCTAGGGGAACGTTCAAGGATCAGGGGTCAAGTTCGAAACTTCCCAAATCCGGAAAAGAGACAGAAAAATATCTTTCCTGGAGAGTGGAATTCATCCGATTTGTCTAAGTTGTCTTGGAAACATTGTGTCCGTGAAGAGGGTTGCCAGGACCACCTCGAATTTGGAGTTTCTGATATCTCAGGATGTCAAACCAACCCACATGACCACGTGTTCTCAGTGCTTAGTTTGACCTAGGCTAGGATAGCCAAGAGTCCTACAAGTGACCGGTGCAAATTCAAGGACAACAACCAAGAGTCACGAAAGCACTCACACCTCACCCTAGAGAACATACAGCGATTAAAGAAATACAAAGTAATCCCTCGGAAAGAAGGAGAACGGACTGATAAGCATGTCTAAGGGAGATAGCTGAGAAAGACCATGACGAGTATACTATGGAAAAGAAAAAGAGGACCCAGAAAATGGAAGGTGAACAGAAATCACACCTGAATTATCCACAATGAAAGATGATGTCCGTCTTTAGACAGACTCTGCTGGAACGTTTGAAAGTCAGAGAAATTCACAAGCCAAAAAACGGCAGCGAAGGTCAAGCATGGGCTAACTGGGAAGGGTGAGTTATGAGACTGCTCCAAGCAGGCTCTGAAACCTGTATCCAGGAAGCATGCTGGACCTCAGAGACACAATTATGACAAATCCTCTGACATCACAATGGACCCGAAAAACAACCTAGCCTCATCTACACAGTGCTAGAGTTGGGCTCACTAGTATATTTAACTCCCATTGCACTCAACTGCACGTTGCCACTGAACATGTAAGTGGCCGGCCGGTGGTGCAGTGGTGAGGTCCGCACCTTCTGGGTCTGTGGCCCAGTATGGGCTGGGTGGAATCCTCGGTTTGGGCCTCCTCACCACTGCTTCAGTTGTTCTGGTGCAGGCGTCCGAGGTAGAGTAGAGGCAGATGGGAAGGGACGTTGGACAGGGCCAGACTTCCACAGCAAATACAGGAGCATTGCCAGCAGATGTGAGCACAGCAATGCACTTGTGCCAAAACAAAACCAATTAAAAGTTGCAAAGAATAGAAAAACTGAAGCTAAGGAAAAAAAAAAACAAAAAAACAGGAGCTTGCCATTACGAAGAATAGGATCTCTGTGAATAACCTTAGCAAAACAGGTGAATTCTATGTTAATTCAAAAACTAGCAAACCTTTGGGGAAAGAAACTCAAGAAGACACAAGAAAAAAAAAGATACCGAGGGATCTAGGAATGGAAGGATTAACACACTTGAAAGGTTCATACCGCAGTAAGGAATCTCTGGATTCCATGCAATCCCAGTCAAAGTTGCAGCAGTATTTGCCACAGAGAAGAAGAGAGAATCCTAAAGTTTCTAGCCAGCAACGCGAGACCCTGACTAGGCAAAGGAATCCTCAGGAAAACGAACAAAGCAGCACGTGTCACAATTTCTGATTTCAACATAGAGGACGAAGCGCTAGGTACCGAAACGGCACAGTCTGGGCCCCAAAACAGGCATGAAGACCCATGCAAAACAACTGAGAGCCCAGAGCCCAACACAAACTTACATGGACAGCCCATTTTGGACCAGGGAGCCAAGTGGAGACAGCGGAGAAAGGAGAGTCTCTACAATAAACGGTGCTGGGAAGCCTGCACAGCCACATGGAACACAACGAGAGTACACCATGATGTTACACCTGGCACACACACCACCTGAAGTGGATTAAAGCCTTGAATGGCAGACTTGAAACCGTGAACCTTGTAGGAGAAGACCTAGGCAGAGTGCTCTTTGCCATCTGTCTGAGCCGCCTATTTGGAAGAAGCATGTCTGACTGGGCAAGGGCAACAAAGGAAACAAGAAACAAACGGGACCACATCAAATGCACACACTTCTGCCCACTCAAGGAAACCATCAACTGAATACTAAGACACCACAACAATTGGGAGAGGATGTTTGCAAACCACACATCGGACAAGGGGTGAAAAGCCCAAAGATACAATCAACTCGCACGTCTCCACAAGAAAAAAAACAAGCCAATGAAAACCTGGTCAAAAGATGGAAGCAGAGATTTCTCCGAAGAAGACAGAAAGAGGGCCAGTAGGTGCATGAAAACTTGTTCACCATCATGAAGTCTCAGGAAAATGCAAATCCAAACTGCAAGGCCATGGCAGCTCACTGTGGTCAGCATGGCTAGAAGGAAGCAGACAGGAAATAACAAGTGTCAGAGAGGAGGTGGAGAGAAGGGAAGCCTCCTGCACTGCTGGTGGGAGTGTAACCCGGTGCAGCCACGATGCCAAAGGTGTGGAACTGCCTCAGAAGTTTAAGTATCCATGTCCCGTATGACCCAGCTATTAATCTGCCGCTTGCTTATCCAAAAAAGTCAGAAAGACTACCGCATAAAGACATGTGCATGGCTGTGTTCACCACAGTCTTACTCCTGATATCCAAGACTTGGAAAGCACCCTGGTGTCCAGCAAGGGATGATTGGAGAAGGAAGATGGGCTATAGCCACACAATGGTATACCACTCAGCCGGAACAAATGATGCAATCCAGCCATTTGTGACCACCAGAATGGCTGTGAGGGTTTTAGGGGAAGTGTAACAAGCCCCAGGGAGAAATTCAAATACCATAGAATCTCACTTACAAGGCGAAGAAAAAGCAAGCACTAACCAACAGGTGGCACTGAACATTTGTATGCGGGCTCCCAGAGGCAAAGAGGGGCGGTGACGGAGGGTGAAAGAGAAGATTAGGCACAAGTGTGTGGTGAGGGCCTGTGATTAGTCTTACACTGGTGAAGATGATGTAAGCTACACAGAAGTCTAAAGCAATGAGGATGTGAATCTGGAAGTTATAGTACGTTCTAATGCAGGGTCATGGCTATAAATTCACCTCAAATCAAAAATCCAAAAAGGGGTCCAGAATGATGTCATAAAGCTTTGGGGGCGGAAAGAGTTTACAGAAGGTGAACTTCCAAGGATGGAAAATCACCTCCAAATGCTTACAGATGCTACAGAAAGGCAGACCATTCCAAATAGGTGAAGAGGAATACTACGAAGAGAACATGATCAGTCCTAAACCCATGAACGAACGGAAAATGTTACCGTCCATGATGTTATTACTAATCACCTTCACGAATAATCCAAACAGGCCCACGTCTTCCCAAGTTCAGGCAAAAGGTTGGTCCAAAAGTACAATTCAGGGCCGGCCCTGTGGTGGAGCAGGTAAGTGCCCACATTCCGCTTGGGCGGCCCGGGCCTCACTGTTTCACATTACGAGTGCATATCACATTAGTAGTGTTAGGAAATATAGATTTCATGGTATGGTGCGGGCAGAGATCATAAATAAGCAGCAATTGTGAGGATACGTTATCAATACGCACAAGAAAAGGAACCATAAGAATATTACAATCTATGGAAGTATCTGGTACACTTCCCAAAGGCAGAAGGAAGGAAAACTTGTGACCTGCCAAGGTGGAATTGGCAGAGTGCCACGAGATGACACCATCATTGTGCATCAGAACATTCCCTGGGCAACTTCAACTTGTGAGGGAGTCCAGGACTTTTTCTGGGTAAGGTCCACCCATTTTGCCATCTACCCAAGATATAAGAGATAAAACCCAGGATAATCTTACAGGAGTGAAACCAGTGTCTAGAGAGAATGTAGGAGCCCTTTCGAAGTTCAAGGAGAAAGATAGAAACTGACAACAATTGCAGAAAAAGGAAAACTATCCTACCTAGACAGGGTGAGGAGTCAGACTGGTCTGAGATGGCTGTGAAACTCTGTGTGCACGGAGGTTGTCAGGACAACTTCGAATTTTGAGGTCGCTTATGACATCACGGTGAACATGTCCCCCAGGGTGGCCGCATGGTTACAGTCTGAGGATTGGCCTAGGCTAGGCTATTAAAGGGACAGACACCCAGAAACAGGTTTGGCAAACAGAAAGCAGGCACAGAAACTAGAAGAGATAAAACAGAGTCTGATGCAAGGGATAAGAAAGGAACCCTAGGCCACAAGTGAGAATAGAGGGACAGGCACGGAGAGGAGAACATTGTCATCTATTCAAGTCTATGGGGAGGTCATGCTGATTCAAGCTTGCAACTTCATTGGAAACAAGTGGCCGGACTTGGCGTTCATCACACCTACAGTGCCCTTGTGCCTTAAGCATAATGCAAAGTCAAGAAAGATGTCTTGAGGACATTGAAGAGAAGAATCGATGCCTCCTTTCCAAGGCCCATAGCATTCTTTGAAGGTCAGTCTCTTTTTCCGAAGCTCTGGTGTCACGTGGGCCCACTGGGCACATGGTAATGTGTCCCAAGAGATGTCTTGGAAGCCTTGAAGGAATGGAGCCCTGTCACGCTTGGGGTATGTCTCTTTGTTTGGAAGTGCTCTACAAGGGTGCTGAAAAGCACCCTCTTCCACAGGGCTTCGTTCCTTCGTGAAGGCTGCCCTCCCAGGCTAGTGTGCTCTGTTTGCCTCCATCGAAATTCTCTCCCCCTACCTCTTGCCGTAGAAGGATTATTGATTATGTGTTTTGACACCATATGTAAGGAAGTTGCACGAAAATTAGAACTTTACAGTTGTGTTTCAAGAAAAATAAACAGGCCAGGGTAGAGGATGTAGGGCAAACAAATGGCACACCCTATAAAAATTAAGTAAGCCCGTATCTGGACGGAATCTAGGGGAACGTTCAAGGATCAGGGGTCAAGTTCGAAACTTCCCAAATCCGGAAAAGAGACAGAAAAATATCTTTCCTGGAGAGTGGAATTCATCCGATTTGTCTAAGTTGTCTTGGAAACATTGTGTCCGTGAAGAGGGTTGCCAGGACCACCTCGAATTTGGAGTTTCTGATATCTCAGGATGTCAAACCAACCCACATGACCACGTGTTCTCAGTGCTTAGTTTGACCTAGGCTAGGATAGCCAAGAGTCCTACAAGTGACCGGTGCAAATTCAAGGACAACAACCAAGAGTCACGAAAGCACTCACACCTCACCCTAGAGAACATACAGCGATTAAAGAAATACAAAGTAATCCCTCGGAAAGAAGGAGAACGGACTGATAAGCATGTCTAAGGGAGATAGCTGAGAAAGACCATGACGAGTATACTATGGAAAAGAAAAAGAGGACCCAGAAAATGGAAGGTGAACAGAAATCACACCTGAATTATCCACAATGAAAGATGATGTCCGTCTTTAGACAGACTCTGCTGGAACGTTTGAAAGTCAGAGAAATTCACAAGCCAAAAAACGGCAGCGAAGGTCAAGCATGGGCTAACTGGGAAGGGTGAGTTATGAGACTGCTCCAAGCAGGCTCTGAAACCTGTATCCAGGAAGCATGCTGGACCTCAGAGACACAATTATGACAAATCCTCTGACATCACAATGGACCCGAAAAACAACCTAGCCTCATCTACACAGTGCTAGAGTTGGGCTCACTAGTATATTTAACTCCCATTGCACTCAACTGCACGTTGCCACTGAACATGTAAGTGGCCGGCCGGTGGTGCAGTGGTGAGGTCCGCACCTTCTGGGTCTGTGGCCCAGTATGGGCTGGGTGGAATCCTCGGTTTGGGCCTCCTCACCACTGCTTCAGTTGTTCTGGTGCAGGCGTCCGAGGTAGAGTAGAGGCAGATGGGAAGGGACGTTGGACAGGGCCAGACTTCCACAGCAAATACAGGAGCATTGCCAGCAGATGTGAGCACAGCAATGCACTTGTGCCAAAACAAAACCAATTAAAAGTTGCAAAGAATAGAAAAACTGAAGCTAAGGAAAAAAAAAAACAAAAAAACAGGAGCTTGCCATTACGAAGAATAGGATCTCTGTGAATAACCTTAGCAAAACAGGTGAATTCTATGTTAATTCAAAAACTAGCAAACCTTTGGGGAAAGAAACTCAAGAAGACACAAGAAAAAAAAAGATACCGAGGGATCTAGGAATGGAAGGATTAACACACTTGAAAGGTTCATACCGCAGTAAGGAATCTCTGGATTCCATGCAATCCCAGTCAAAGTTGCAGCAGTATTTGCCACAGAGAAGAAGAGAGAATCCTAAAGTTTCTAGCCAGCAACGCGAGACCCTGACTAGGCAAAGGAATCCTCAGGAAAACGAACAAAGCAGCACGTGTCACAATTTCTGATTTCAACATAGAGGACGAAGCGCTAGGTACCGAAACGGCACAGTCTGGGCCCCAAAACAGGCATGAAGACCCATGCAAAACAACTGAGAGCCCAGAGCCCAACTCAAACTTACATGGACAGCCCATTTTGGACCAGGGAGCCAAGTGGAGACAGCGGAGAAAGGAGAGTCTCTACAATAAACGGTGCTGGGAAGCCTGCACAGCCACATGGAACACAACGAGAGTACACCATGATGTTACACCTGGCACACACACCACCTGAAGTGGATTAAAGCCTTGAATGGCAGACTTGAAACCGTGAACCTTGTAGGAGAAGACCTAGGCAGAGTGCTCTTTGCCATCTGTCTGAGCCGCCTATTTGGAAGAAGCATGTCTGACTGGGCAAGGGCAACAAAGGAAACAAGAAACAAACGGGACCACATCAAATGCACACACTTCTGCCCACTCAAGGAAACCATCAACTGAATACTAAGACACCACAACAATTGGGAGAGGATGTTTGCAAACCACACATCGGACAAGGGGTGAAAAGCCCAAAGATACAATCAACTCGCACGTCTCCACAAGAAAAAAAACAAGCCAATGAAAACCTGGTCAAAAGATGGAAGCAGAGATTTCTCCGAAGAAGACAGAAAGAGGGCCAGTAGGTGCACGAAAACTTGTTCACCATCATTAAGTCTCAGGAAAATGCAAATCCAAACTGCAAGGCCATGGCAGCTCACTGTGGTCAGCATGGCTAGAAGGAAGCAGACAGGAAATAACAAGTGTCAGAGAGGAGGTGGAGAGAAGGGAAGCCTC
Organism: Equus asinus; assembly: GCF_041296235.1. NCBI lineage: Eukaryota > Metazoa > Chordata > Mammalia > Perissodactyla > Equidae > Equus > Equus asinus. The sequence continues at coordinate 10,220,823 of NC_091813.1, read as the reverse complement.
CTGCACTGCTGGTGGGAGTGTAACCCGGTGCAGCCACGATGCCAAAGGTGTGGAACTGCCTCAGAAGTTTAAGTATCCATGTCCCGTATGACCCAGCTATTAATCTGCCGCTTGCTTATTCAAAAAAGTCAGAAAGACTACCGCATAAAGACATGTGCATGGCTGTGTTCACCACAGTCTTACTCCTGATATCCAAGACTTGGAAAGCACCCTGGTGTCCAGCAAGGGATGATTGGAGAAGGAAGATGGGCTATAGCCACACAATGGTATACCACTCAGCCGGAACAAATGATGCAATCCAGCCATTTGTGACCACCAGAATGGCTGTGAGGGTTTTAGGGGAAGTGTAACAAGCCCCAGTGAGAAATTCAAATACCATAGAATCTCACTTACAAGGCGAAGAAAAAGCAAGCACTAACCAACAGGTGGCACTGAACATTTGTATGCGGGCTCCCAGAGGCAAAGAGGGGCGGTGACGGAGGGTGAAAGAGAAGATTAGGCACAAGTGTGTGGTGAGGGCCTGTGATTAGTCTTACACTGGTGAAGATGATGTAAGCTACACAGAAGTCTAAAGCAATGAGGATGTGAATCTGGAAGTTATAGTACGTTCTAATGCAGGGTCATGGCTATAAATTCACCTCAAATCAAAAATCCAAAAAGGGGTCCAGAATGATGTCATAAAGCTTTGGGGGCGGAAAGAGTTTACAGCAGGTGAACTTCCAAGGATGGAAAATCACCTCCAAATGCTTACAGATGCTACAGAAAGGCAGACCATTCCAAATAGGTGAAGAGGAATACTACGAAGAGAACATGATCAGTCCTAAACCCATGAACGAACGGAAAATGTTACCGTCCATGATGTTATTACTAATCACCTTCACGAATAATCCAAACAGGCCCACGTCTTCCCAAGTTCAGGCAAAAGGTTGGTCCAAAAGTACAATTCAGGGCCGGCCCTGTGGTGGAGCAGGTAAGTGCCCACATTCCGCTTGGGCGGCCCGGGCCTCACTGTTTCACATTACGAGTGCATATCACATTAGTAGTGTTAGGAAATATAGATTTCATGGTATGGTGCGGGCAGAGATCATAAATAAGCAGCAATTGTGAGGATACGTTATCAATACGCACAAGAAAAGGAACCATAAGAATATTACAATCTATGGAAGTATCTGGTACACTTCCCAAAGGCAGAAGGAAGGAAAACTTGTGACCTGCCAAGGTGGAATTGGCAGAGTGCCACGAGATGACACCATCATTGTGCATCAGAACATTCCCTGGGCAACTTCAACTTGTGAGGGAGTCCAGGACTTTTTCTGGGTAAGGTCCACCCATTTTGCCATCTACCCAAGATATAAGAGATAAAACCCAGGATAATCTTACAGGAGTGACACCAGTGTCTAGAGAGAATGTAGGAGCCCTTTCGAAGTTCAAGGAGAAAGATAGAAACTGACAACAATTGCAGAAAAAGGAAAACTATCCTACCTAGACAGGGTGAGGAGTCAGACTGGTCTGAGATGGCTGTGAAACTCTGTGTGCACGGAGGTTGTCAGGACAACTTCGAATTTTGAGGTCGCTTATGACATCACGGTGAACATGTCCCCCAGGGTGGCCGCATGGTTACAGTCTGAGGATTGGCCTAGGCTAGGCTATTAAAGGGACAGATACCCAGAAACAGGTTTGGCAAACAGAAAGCAGGCACAGAAACTAGAAGAGATAAAACAGAGTCTGATGCAAGGGATAAGAAAGGAACCCTAGGCCACAAGTGAGAATAGAGGGACAGGCACGGAGAGGAGAACATTGTCATCTATTCAAGTCTATGGGGAGGTCATGCTGATTCAAGCTTGCAACTTCATTGGAAACAAGTGGCCGGACTTGGCGTTCATCACACCTACAGTGCCCTTGTGCCTTAAGCATAATGCAAAGTCAAGAAAGATGTCTTGAGGACATTGAAGAGAAGAATCGATGCCTCCTTTCCAAGGCCCATAGCATTCTTTGAAGGTCAGTCTCTTTTTCCGAAGCTCTGGTGTCACGTGGGCCCACTGGGCACATGGTAATGTGTCCCAAGAGATGTCTTGGAAGCCTTGAAGGAATGGAGCCCTGTCACGCTTGGGGTATGTCTCTTTGTTTGGAAGTGCTCTACAAGGGTGCTGAAAAGCACCCTCTTCCACAGGGCTTCGTTCCTTCGTGAAGGCTGCCCTCCCAGGCTAGTGTGCTCTGTTTGCCTCCATCGAAATTCTCTCCCCCTACCTCTTGCCGTAGAAGGATTATTGATTATGTGTTTTGACACCATATGTAAGGAAGTTGCACGAAAATTAGAACTTTACAGTTGTGTTTCAAGAAAAATAAACAGGCCAGGGTAGAGGATGTAGGGCAAACAAATGGCACACCCTATAAAAAGTAAGTAAGCCCGTATCTGGACGGAATCTAGGGGAACGTTCAAGGATCAGGGGTCAAGTTCGAAACTTCCCAAATCCGGAAAAGAGACAGAAAAATATCTTTCCTGGAGAGTGGAATTCATCCGATTTGTCTAAGTTGTCTTGGAAACATTGTGTCCGTGAAGGGGGTTGCCAGGACCACCTCGAATTTGGAGTTTCTGATCTCAGGATGTCAAACCAACCCACATGACCACGTGTTCTCAGTGCTTAGTTTGACCTAGGCTAGGATAGCCAAGAGTCCTACAAGTGACCGGTGCAAATTCAAGGACAACCACCAAGAGTCACGAAAGCACTCACACCTCACCCTAGAGAACATACAGCGATTAAAGAAATACAAACTAATCACTTGGAATGAAGGAGAACGGACTGATAAGCATGTCTAAGGGAGATAGCTGAGAAAGACCATGACGAGTATACTATGGAGAAGAAAAAGAGCACCCAGAAAATGGAAGGTGAACAGAAATCACACCTGAATTATCCACAATGAAAGATGATGTCCGTCTTTAGACAGACTCTGCTGGAACGTTTGAAAGTCAGAGAAATTCACAAGCCAAAAAACGGCAGTGAAGGTCAAGCATGGGCTAACTGGGAAGGGTGAGTTATGAGACTGCTCCAAGCAGGCTCTGAAACCTGTATCCAGGAAGCATGTTGGACCTCAGAGACACAATTATGACAAATCCTCTGACATCACAACGGACCCGAAAAACAACCTAGCCTCATCTACACAGTGCTAGAGTTGGGCTCACTAGTATATTTAACTCCCATTGCACTCAACTGCACGTTGCCACTGAACATGTAAGTGGCCGGCCGGTGGTGCAGTGGTGAGGTCCACACCTTCTGGGTCTGTGGCCCAGTATGGGCTGGGTGGAATCCTCGGTTTGGGCCTCCTCACCACTGCTTCAGTTGTTCTGGTGCAGGCGTCCGAGGTAGAGTAGAGGCAGATGGGAAGGGACGTTGGACAGGGCCAGACTTCCACAGCAAATACAGGAGCATTGTCAGCAAATGTGAGCACAGCAATGCACTTGTGCCAAAACAAAACCAATTAAAAGTTGCAAAGAACAGAAAAACTGAAGCTAAGGAAAAAAAAAACAAAAAAACAGGAGCTTGCCATTACGAAGAATAGGATCTCTGTGAATAACCTTAGCAAAACAGGTGAATTCTATGTTAATTCAAAAACTAGCAAACCTTTGGGGAAAGAAACTCAAGAAGACACAAGAAAAAAAAAGATACCGAGGGATCTAGGAATGGAAGGATTAACACACTTGAAAGGTTCATACCGCAGTAAGGAATCTCTGGATTCCATGCAATCCCAGTCAAAGTTGCAGCAGTATTTGCCACAGAGAAGAAGAGAGAATCCTAAAGTTTCTAGCCAGCAACACGAGACCCTGACTAGGCAAAGGAATCCTCAGGAAAACGAACAAAGCAGCACGTGTCACAATTTCTGATTTCAACATAGAGGACGAAGCGCTAGGTACCGAAACGGCACAGTCTGGGCCCCAAAACAGGCATGAAGACCCATGCAAAACAATTGAGAGCCCAGAGCCCAACTCAAACTTACATGGACAGCCCATTTTGGACCAGGGAGCCAAGTGGAGACAGCGGAGAAAGGAGAGTCTCTACAATAAACGGTGCTGGGAAGCCTGCACAGCCACATGGAACACAACGAGAGTACACCATGATGTTACACCTGGCACACACACCACCTGAAGTGGATTAAAGCCTTGAATGGCAGACTTGAAACCGTGAACCTTGTAGGAGAAGACCTAGGCAGAGTGCTCTTTGCCATCTGTCTGAGCCGCCTATTTGGAAGAAGCATGTCTGACTGGGCAAGGGCAACAAAGGAAACAAGAAACAAACGGGACCACATCAAATGCACACACTTCTGCCCACTCAAGGAAACCATCAACTGAATACTAAGACACCACAACAATTGGGAGAGGATGTTTGCAAACCACACATCGGACAAGGGGTGAAAAGCCCAAAGATACAATCAACTCGCACGTCTCCACAAGAAAAAAAACAAGCCAATGAAAACCTGGTCAAAAGATGGAAGCAGAGATTTCTCCGAAGAAGACAGAAAGAGGGCCAGTAGGTGCACGAAAACTTGTTCACCATCATTAAGTCTCAGGAATATGCAAATCCAAACTGCAAGGCCATGGCAGCTCACTGTGGTCAGCATGGCTAGAAGGAAGCAGACAGGAAATAACAAGTGTCAGAGAGGAGGTGGAGAGAAGGGAAGCCTCCTGCACTGCTGGTGGGAGTGTAACCCGGTGCAGCCACGATGCCAAAGGTGTGGAACTGCCTCAGAAATTTAAGTATCCATGTCCCGTATGACCCAGCTATTAATCTGCCGCTTGTTTATCCAAAAAAGTCAGAAAGACTACCGCATAAAGACATGTGCATGGCTGTGTTCACCACAGTCTTACTCCTGATATCCAAGACTTGGAAAGCACCCTGGTGTCCAGCAAGGGATGATTGGAGAAGGAAGATGGGCTATAGCCACACAATGGTATACCACTCAGCCGGAACAAATGATGCAATCCAGCCATTTGTGACCACCAGAATGGCTGTGAGGGTTTTAGGGGAAGTGTAACAAGCCCCAGTGAGAAATTCAAATACCATAGAATCTCACTTACAAGGCGAAGAAAAAGCAAGCACTAACCATCAGGTGGCACTGAACATTTGTATGCGGGCTCCCAGAGGCAAAGAGGGGCGGTGACGGAGGGTGAAAGAGAAGATTAGGCACAAGTGTGTGGTGAGGGCCTGTGATTAGTCTTACACTGGTGAAGATGATGTAAGCTACACAGAAGTCTAAAGCAATGAGGATGTGAATCTGGAAGTTATAGTACGTTCTAATGCAGGGTCATGGCTATAAATTCACCTCAAATCAAAAATCCAAAAAGGGGTCCAGAATGATGTCATAAAGCTTTGGGGGCGGAAAGAGTTTACAGCAGGTGAACTTCCAAGGATGGAAAATCACCTCCAAATGCTTACAGATGCTACAGAAAGGCAGACCATTCCAAATAGGTGAAGAGGAATACTACGAAGAGAACATGATCAGTCCTAAACCCATGAACGAACGGAAAATGTTACCGTCCATGATGTTATTACTAATCACCTTCACGAATAATCCAAACAGGCCCACGTCTTCCCAAGTTCAGGCAAAAGGTTGGTCCAAAAGTACAATTCAGGGCCGGCCCTGTGGTGGAGCAGGTAAGTGCCCACATTCTGCTTGGGCGGCCCGGGCCTCACTGTTTCACATTACGAGTGCATATCACATTAGTAGTGTTAGGAAATATAGATTTCATGGTATGGTGCGGGCAGAGATCATAAATAAGCAGCAATTGTGGGGATACGCTATCAATACGCACAAGAAAAGGAACCATAAGAATATTACAATCTATGGAAGTATCTGGTACACTTCCCAAAGGCAGAAGGAAGGAAATCTTGTGACCTGCCAAGGTGGAATTGGCAGAGTGCCACGAGATGACACCATCATTGTGCATCAGAACATTCCCTGGGCAACTTCAACTTGTGAGGGAGTCCAGGACTTTTTCTGGGTAAGGTCCACCCATTTTGCCATCTACCCAAGATATAAGAGATAAAACCCAGGATAATCTTACAGGAGTGACACCAGTGTCTAGAGAGAATGTAGGAGCCCTTTCGAAGTTCAAGGAGAAAGATAGAAACTGACAACAATTGCAGAAAAAGGAAAACTATCCTACCTAGACAGGGTGAGGAGTCAGACTGGTCTGAGATGGCTGTGAAACTCTGTGTGCACGGAGGTTGTCAGGACAACTTCGAATTTTGAGGTCGCTTATGACATCACGGTGAACATGTCCCCCAGGGTGGCCGCATGGTTACAGTCTGAGGATTGGCCTAGGCTAGGCTATTAAAGGGACAGATACCCAGAAACAGGTTTGGCAAACAGAAAGCAGGCACAGAAACTAGAAGAGATAAAACAGAGTCTGATGCAAGGGATAAGAAAGGAACCCTAGGCCACAAGTGAGAATAGAGGGACAGGCACGGAGAGGAGAACATTGTCATCTATTCAAGTCTATGGGGAGGTCATGCTGATTCAAGCTTGCAACTTCATTGGAAACAAGTGGCCGGACTTGGCGTTCATCACACCTACAGTGCCCTTGTGCCTTAAGCATAATGCAAAGTCAAGAAAGATGTCTTGAGGACATTGAAGAGAAGAATCGATGCCTCCTTTCCAAGGCCCATAGCATTCTTTGCAGGTCAGTCTCTTTTTCCGAAGCTCTGGTGTCACGTGGGCCCACTGGGCACATGGTAATGTGTCCCAAGAGATGTCTTGGAAGCCTTGAAGGAATGGAGCCCTGTCACGCTTGGGGTATGTCTCTTTGTTTGGAAGTGCTCTACAAGGGTGCTGAAAAGCACCCTCTTCCACAGGGCTTCCTTCCTTCGTGAAGGCTGCCCTCCCAGGCTAGTGTGCTCTGTTTGCCTCCATCGAAATTCTCTCCCCCTACCTCTTGCCGTAGAAGGATTATTGATTATGTGTTTTGACACCATATGTAAGGAAGTTGCACGAAAATTAGAACTTTACAGTTGTGTTTCAAGAAAAATAAACAGGCCAGGGTAGAGGATGTAGGGCAAACAAATGGCACACCCTATAAAAATTAAGTAAGCCCGTATCTGGACGGAATCTAGGGGAACGTTCAAGGATCAGGGGTCAAGTTCGAAACTTCCCAAATCCGGAAAAGAGACAGAAAAATATCTTTCCTGGAGAGTGGAATTCATCCGATTTGTCTAAGTTGTCTTGGAAACATTGTGTCCGTGAAGGGGGTTGCCAGGACCACCTCGAATTTGGAGTTTCTGATCTCAGGATGTCAAACCAACCCACATGACCACGTGTTCTCAGTGCTTAGTTTGACCTAGGCTAGGGTAGCCAAGAGTCCTACGAGTGACCGGTGCAAATTCAAGGACAACAACCAAGAGTCACGAAAGCACTCACACCTCACCCTAGAGAACATATAGCGATTAAAGAAATACAAACTAATCCCTCGGAATGAAGG